>NC_044921.1:6961655-6996972 GCF_003576645.1 Ipomoea triloba
GGGGGGGGGGGGGGGGGGGGGGAGGGGGAAATCTCACAAAATCAAGAAACTAATCCCAAGATATTCACATGCAAAATAATGGAGAAGCACTTTACGCAGGAAAATTATGCCAGATACGAGGAGGTATGTTCATGCGTATTCTTCCCTAATTAATGTGTGCAAAAGTGTGCGACCAAACAGCCTTGGTGGAGGATACATATAGTTTAGTAGTTTTATCATTAAAGATGGAAAAACCAAACCAAAATTCATACCCATTCTATTTCCACTATTCAGCCTTGATGGATTTATAATGCGTAAACATTTAGCCCATAGGCAATTTTTATGGCATTCAAGTCTGTCTCTTGCATAACTTACATTTGTAATAATATGCATTTCAGTCTCTCTCTATCTTTGTCCCTCGAGAATTCTAACCAAGCGGTTTGTGGATTGATTCTGGTTCAACAATCCACATTGCAAATTCTTTGCAGGAAATGCAAAATCTGAGGCGACCATGGGAACTAAGTGTCACATCTTATTTGGAAACAAGATTCGCTCACTGGTTGAAGCTGTTGAAGTTTGCAAATTAGTTTTGAATAATGGTTTTTTGTTTTTACATTAGATCAGACCTTTTATGTTCCTAGTTTTCTCAAGGAATTTAATTTCATCAGTTTCAAGACTTGTACCCTTTGGATTCAAATTTGAATTTAATCGCAAGTATTTTAAGTTATTTCATAATTCTACTTGTCTTGGTGATGGTACATTGTCTAATAGTATTTATCGTCTTAACTTAAAGAATGATTTATTTTACAATTCTTTACATTTTCAAAACAGCACCAAACGATGTAGTACGAACGAAAATTCCTCAATATTATGGCATCAGAGATTAGGTCATATCTCCCTTGAACAAATTAAGAGATTGGTAATGGATGGAGTACTTTCTACACTAGACTATACCGATTTTGAGACTTGTGTTGATTGCATTAAAGGTAAGCAAACAAAAATGTCAAAGAAAGGTGCCAATAGGAGTTCAACGTTGTTGAAAATTATACATATTGGCATATGTTGTCCTGATATGGACATGCTTGGTCAGTAATATTTAATTACCTTCATTGATGATTTATCAAGATTTACCTATGTGTATTTATTTTATAATAAGCATAAAGTATTGGATGCCTTCAAATTATTTAAAGCTGAAGTTGAAAACCAATGTAGCAAGCAAATACAAATAGTTTGATCTGATAGAGGGGATGAATACTATGGTAGATATACTGAAAATGGACAAGCACTAGGTCCTTTTCACAAGTTTCTTTAAGAGCATGGGATTGTTGCCCAATACACCATGCCTAGGTCTTCGGACCAAAACGGTGTTGTTGAAAGAAGAAACTGGACTCTTTTGAATATGGTGTGTATTATGCAAAGCAACTCTACGCTTCAAAAATCTCTGTGGGGTGAGGTTGCCAAGGAGTGTTGGGTAAGCTTCATTGATATCCTCAAGTATCATGATGTAACATTTTGATCGTAGGAGCATATTCTAACTGATAGCTAGTCCAACTCCGGAGGACCACGCCACTAGAACAGTGTAGGTCTAACGAGGGGGGACTGGTGATCAGAACATGCCATGAAATAAAGGACAACTTTTCAAGTTAGGGATCATGGGACTATTTGTATCGAACTTCACGGATAGTGCCAAAGTTGGTTTTTATGATTTTTGGGTAGTTAATGGCTGGCCAGCACAACCGTTAAATTAACAAGTATAAAAATATAGAGAGAATTTAGAGAGAATAAATATTGTGTATTACTGAGAATTGGTTGTCCTCTCCCCATGTATGGGGGTCTATTTATACATATTTTGGGCCTAGAGCCCTATAAGGAATAAGAATCCTAGACTGCCTCATATTGAAAATCATTGTTACATTGGGAATAATAAGCCCTAATCCTACTACATTAGGAATAAAGAGTCCAATCCTTATTACATTATGAATACTAAGCACAATCCTTATTAAACTCTTAAGTTGATCCATACTATGTATCCTTCTTGGGCTTCCTTAATCTAGTTACTTTCTTGGGCCAGTTATTGGTATGAAGGATATAGGTGATGCCTCTTATGTTATTGGCATAAAAAATCTATAGGGATAGGTTTTGGGCTATACTAGGTCGGGTTCGGTTCTAGTGTGAACCACTATCTGGGTGTGAACTTGTGAACTCTTATCTACCGTTTAGATGAGATATCACACGGCCTAGATGTTTGGAGTGGTGTAGGGTTGCATTTGTTGTAGTAGTGGTGCAGTGATGTATATTTACCAAGTCAAAAAAAATTATAAACCACAAGATCAAGCAAGACCAAAACGGTGCACAATGGTACACAGATTCACATGTTAACAAAGGTTCACATTTGAACCTAATTTATACTTGGTCTATCTTAAGAAACCTATATTACCAAAGTTTTAGAGAGATTTCATATGCAGAATTGTTCACCAAATGTTGCCCCCATAGCAAAAGGAGATAAGTTCAGTTTGGATCAATGTCCAAAGAATGATCTAGAAAAAAGAATCCATGGAGAACATACCTTATGCTACAGTGGTTGGGTGTCTTGGATACATTCAAGTTTGTACAAGGCCAGGCATTGCTTTTGCCGTCAAGATGCTAGGACGGTACTTGAAAAATCTAGGTTTGGACAACTAGAGAGCTGTGAAGAGAGTTTTGAGGTATCTAAAAGGAACTAAGAGTTACGTGCTTAGGTTTATGTAGACGAAAATCTTAGATGTTGTCGATTATTCTGATGCGGACTTTGCCGGTTGTTTTGGTTCTCGAAGATCAACTTCAAGATACGTCTTTGTCATGGCCGATGGGGCTATCTCGTGGAGAAGTGTTAAACAGTCCTTAATAACTACTTCTACCGTGGAAGCCGAGTTCGTTACCTATTACGAGGAAACTTCACAAGGTGTGTGGCTCAAGAATTCCATCTCTGTGCTTAGAGTTATGGACTCTATATCTAAGCCATTGAAAATTTACTATGACAGCTCCGTTGTGGTCTTTCTAGCTAAGAACGACAAAAATGAAAGTCGAAGTAAGCACATCGACATTAAGTTCTTAGCCATTAGGGAGCGTGTCAAGAACCAACTTGTGATCATTGAACACATTAGTATTGGGTTGATGTTAGCATATCCCTTTACTAAAGCCATGCCTCTATTTAGATTCAAGGATCTTGTTGAGAAACTGAGACTTTAGCCACTTTGTAATCTGTATATATGCATTCAGTATTCAGTTTTCATGAAATTCTTTTGCATTCAGACATTTATCTCATTTAAGTGCGTACACTTTTCTTTTTTTTTTTGAGATAATGTACTTCAGTTGGACTTGAAATAAATGTAAACTTTGTTTCATTAAGCTTTTGTTTCCTAATTAAGTGTTCAATGACAGTTTGCATTTGAGCATAATGGGATGCTACTCGTTTTAAAGAGAACGTATCACTATGGCTGATGTTTTTCTATTTTTGAGTTATGAAATTTGCACCAAGTGGGAGAATGTAATGTTTTCCTAAATTACTATTATTATAATATTAGATTACAAGTTATAATAATAAAGTAATTTGTTATATGGTGCAACACTTCCATTTAGACTTCAGTTAATTAAGATAAGACTTGATTAAAGGCAAGAAGTCTGATTAGGTTTAAGAATGGCATACAACTACCATATTGGTGGTATATGGTTATTTAAAGGCCTCAAGTCCTTTCACTGTACTGCTTAACATTAATTCCTCATACACCAAAGAGAGTTTTTGAGCAAAAGTTAGAGAAACTCTCAGTAATATTTTGCTGCAGCAGTCCTGTGACTATTCAACCCTACTCAATCTTTATCAATCAGAAGTTCAACCCTACTCAATCTTTATCAATCAAAAGTTATGGCTGGAGGGGTTAGCATATTATTATAATCCTGTTTATCACATATTTGTGTTTCTATGTGATTTATATGCTTTATATTAGTATCTGAACTTCAGTTCAAACATGGGGTTTGGTTCTAAGAAATAGTCATCATCTGGATTGGACTATATTGATACATTGCATCTGCTCTGATTTGAGCCCTTCTACTTGGACATGGAGCAAACTGCATGCACTATACGAAAAGTATAAACATGTGAAATGGACTATTCAGTATAATAAATTAAGATCCAAAAATGCCCAAGCTAACAGTAAAAGATGTGTTCCGTGTTAACCAAAACTAAAAGTTTAACTGATAGGGAGACTGTACATTTATATATTCCATGCTCAACATCACTTTTACTTTTCAAAAAACAAACATCACTTTTATCTCATTGGCTGCACAAAGAAAACGGGAATAAGTAAATATCAATATATCATATCAGAAACTCGTACTCAGATCAGACTCAAAAGTATAGCTTTACTCTGATCTTTTTCTCTGCTAAAAGAAACTAACCTGACAGCAGCTATCTCTTACTTTCAGTTTTGCATTCAACCAAGCCATTGGACCTGCATTCTGAAACTTGAAAGACTATCATACCCTGCATGTGGTGAAAAGCTAGGATAAAAAGGACAAAAAATGACATTTCCAACTTGAGATGGAGATTGAGGAAAATTTCGCCATCTGGGCACTTAAAATCTAATCTCGAATGAATGCTGAATCAAAGCAGTGAAATCCAGAAAGTAATCTTTCATTGCAAGTATAGAAAGATATATTAATGGCGAACAACAGTGCTTTTGACACAGAATTGAAGGATAAATTCCAAAAAGAATAGAGGGCATCTAAAGCAAAACATATTTTTTTTTGGCATTTGCTTTCTCACCACCCAATCATTCCAGCCATTAGTATAGCCAATCTAATAGAATTTGCACTTCACCATATTTTTATGATCAATAGAGGACATAAGTAATTCCTTCTATGACTCGCGTCATCATAAATCTTTCTTTCTATCCTTGTGAGGAAACGAACCGATGTATCCAGCCACCATCTCCAACTTTGATATCACTTACTATCTTTTTACTTTTTTTCTGTCAATATCGTCTTTATTTGGAATAGGATCTGAAGATCTTATGGGCCGCCGAGGATTCCCCAATCCTGTTGATGCTTCTGCAACGTTGTTCACCATCTCCAGAACTTCACTCATCTTTGGGCGTGACTTTGGGTGTCTCACCAAGCAGCGGTTTGCAACAACAGAGAGTTTCTGAGCTGACCTTAGGAAATTGCCTTCAAGCCTAGGGTCTACTATCATTTGAAACTTCTTTGAATCTGATACGTATGGCTTTATCCATTCTAAGAGCTTCTGCTCACTCTTGGGACGATTCCTGTCCAACGGGCGTCTCCCTGTGATGAGTTCATAGAGAAACACTCCATAACTCCATACATCATTCTTGAATGTGAGACGACCTGTTTGAATATACTCAGGAGAAGCATATCCCATTGTTCCAACCACCTGTTCAACCCGAAATATCACATCCATAGGAGATACAAAAGTCATTCAATGCAATTGACTTTCCTAGTATTGTTTGGTATCAATAATATATAATTACCTATTTTGTGCCCATGACTATGCTCACAAGACTGGCAGGAAAAAGTAATTTGCTAAATTAAGTATATTAGGAAAAAAGGTATATTGTTATGGAAGTGCATACCGCAGTTGAGACGTGAGTACGTCCTTCGGCAGGACCCAACCTAGCTAACCCAAAGTCTGATAGCTTCGCATTCCATTGCTCATCTAGTAGAATATTTGAAGATTTGAAATCTCTGAAGATGATCTACAATTTCCAACAAAGACAGATTAGGCTCAAGCAATGTCAGTTTTTTGGGGTGACGAGAGAAACTCGCAACCAGTACCCAAGGATGTGCACTAGGTAAATCTTGCCTTATGACCCGGCAAAGGTAAACCAGCTTAGATTGCCCATAGCTGACTGGCTCAAGTCAAATAGGCCAATAGGCCGCTCCTGTTGGGAGTCAAACTTGTAACCTTATGGTTACTGAGTCAACAGTCTGAGCAACTTGGCTGGAGTTGCCCCCATCTTTTCCCTATCTTTTGAGTAAGGATGTGGTGGTTAGAGATTGATGCCTGAAGGAGTTGGGCAGATTTAAAGCGTAGAAATCATATGCTTGACTTTAATTCTTTGTCAGTGCCTAGTAATGCTATAAACGGGCATAAGGAATGACCAGAAGTAAACCTGAAAATCCATTCCCTCATGCAGATATACTAAGCCACGTGCAGCATCTCTAGCTATTTTCAACCTCATGATCCAAGACAGAGGTGTTTCTGACTTTGCCGACAAATGATTTTCCACACTTCCATTAGGCATATATTCATATACCAGAAGCCGCTGGATTCCCCTTTCATCATCTTCTGCACAATATCCAATTAATTTGACAAGGTTCTCGTGTTCAGCCACGCCAAGTACATTAACTTCTGACATCCATTCTTTGTGCCCCTGTTGCATAAACCAAGAAACTCATAACATCATCGTAACAACAGGAGTGGCATATGAGGCATGATACGACATTTGATCTATGCTATTGATGGAAATATGGTCATTTAAAATGACAGGAGAAATTAAAGTAGCTTAGCTTGCCTGTATTCCTCTTCTGCTAAGTTGTTTTATGGCCACATCAATCCTTTTAGTGGGATCTTCAGAATTCTTAATTGTTCCCTTATACACCGGTCCAAATCCTCCCTCCCCGATCTTGGTTGAGTGGCTAAAATTTTTCGTTGCAGTTTTCAGTTCTGAGAACGCAAAGACCCTGAGATTAGAAGGCCTCTCAGACAAATTCGGGAACTGCGTCCTTCCTCTGGACTCCGTACTAGCATCTGATGCATTCCTAGAATTATAGTCTTGACTCGACGGCCGCCCTTCAGGATCAGAAGAGCCAGATAAGGAGGAGAGGGCTGAATTTGAATTCACTGTATTCGGTTCTTCCTTCTTTTGAGCATTGAAGAATAGGGCAAAACACTTCATGGTCTTCAAATTAAAGAACTACAATACCCTCAGCTCGCTACAGATTCTGATTTAAGATGAGTAGAACCTTATTAGTATTCCATCCCATGTTTCACATCATGATAGCAAAATAAAGCACGAGATTCATATATTTCATACGAATGGCATGGCGGTAACCCAACACGGGATTGGAATCATTATACAAGCTAGGGGAAACACAATTACATTCTGATATGTAACTAAACAACCAAGATGTATGTTTATAAAGAAAGAAACAACCCCAGTAAAGAGCTGGACAATTAATACTTTAGGGATACAACTTTGAACCACATCTTATATGAAACTTTGCTAATTGCAATAGTTTTAAACTAACTGTAACATAAGCAAAATCTCAATCAATTGAACCTGTAAACTCACACTATTTTCAGTATTTTGAGTTCAAAACTAAATACAGAACCCCATAGCTTAAAACTCAAGAACACTTCTTTTTTTTCCATTAAAAAAAAATCACATGCTATATATATATATATATAATTCCAGACCAAAATTATGCAGGAAAGATATTTCACCAAGAATTTAGATGAGCCAAAATCTATGCAATGATTCATCAATCTTCTCCAGTTGAGTAAACAAACACACACACAAACTTTTGATCAAGATATGTAAGATATAAACACAAACACATATACACAATGAAGGTGAAGACTTTGCATATATAAACTTGCAGACTGGAAAACATGACGCTGTCAACCGTCTATCTTGACCAGAATTCTCAGATATCATGCCAAAAATCTAGTGGTTAAAAAAAATTAAAGAAAGACAGAGAGAGAGAGAGAGATCACCTTTGGGGCAGCCTGAACAATGTCACTGGAGATTCAATGTTTGACAAAAACCCAGAAGACCAAGAATTCCAACAAGCAGCCAGACTGGCAAAAGAAGAAGAAAACCAAAAGAGGCGAGGCCAGGAGAGTCTTACACAGTTACACACGGCAGGACAAGCAGGCTTCTTATCAGACAAGTGTAAGCGTGTAACTGCAACCATACCCCACAAAAGAAAAATATGTGTATGAACGTATTTATGTTCTAACGTTTACACTCTATCCGAATTCCTCAGTATCCAAGCCAAAACGCTTTCAGAGACTTACTTTATTGTAGACAATATTTAAAGAAAATAAAATTTAAAATTTGATAATCTCAATGTGAGGATTACGTCGAAAATAAATAAATATTTTGTATTTATGGGTATTTGATAACCATTGAGTTATTGTGATTTACGTCTTCCCATTCTCTGTCAGTTTGGAGTGTACATGAAAGCGTTGAGATTTGGAATTTGGAGAGCTATCAGAGTCGAAATGGGGCTCGTTTTCTAAATTGGTGGGTGAAGTTCGGGAGCAAAAATCAGGGATCTAGTTTCACCAGCGACAGTGTGGAGACAACCTCTCAAAATAAAGGGGCAAACTCTCACAGTAAGGAGCTTCTTATGCGTGTTAAATAAAGATTTAATATTTAAATTACTATTATTTACATCATTTCAAATATTTTATTAGTTGGAGCCCGACATCTTTGGAATTAGGAATTCAATCTTTTGGAGTAAAATATTAGAGCCGAAACGGAAAAAACGTTATACTTTAGTGGTATAATTCTCCATTCTGTCGTATGGGTTACAAATATAAATATAAAAATATATAAATAAAAGACAGCAAAGCAAAAACAATGCACAGAATCCTAGATGGCCAGATTGAGTCAAAGGTTTGTTTGGTACGGAATTTTTAATTTTAATTTTTATTTTCCCACTCTTTTTTTTCTCTTTTAAATGGGAAACGGTCCAAACGGAAAATAGTCAATTGACCAATTGGGGAAAATTAGTGCTATTTAGGTTGTGTTCGGAATCAGAAAAATAATTCCTAAAAATGAGTGATTTTTCAAAAAATATTTTTTTTCAGTGTTTGGTTACATTTCAAAAAATTACTTTGGTGTCTTTGGTTTATTTTTTAGAAAACAAACAGAATTATTTTAAATTTTAAATATTTAAAATATAAAATTATTATTATTATTATCTAAATCTGAAAACATAATAAGTGTGAATGAAGGTTATACCCTTCATTTATGTCAGTTTTTTCCGTTAAGTTTTTTTGTACATTATGCTTACAATATATTAGACAAACATACCCCTACGGTTATAACTTCCGTTATCTTTTCCACTATTGTTATCATGCACATGCATACACTATATATTTTCTTATTTTCTTCAATAATAATAATATATACACATTAAATATTGTAGTTATATGTTAGTTATTTCCTAACATATAAATATAAAATTTATAAAAATATTTTACATTATTATTATTATTATTATTTACAATAATTTAAATATCTAAAATCTAAATAAATTTAAAATTTTAATATAAAATATTAATATTGGGCACCTATTTTTTGCGCATCGCACATAAGAAAAACTAGTTATTATTATAAGCCACCATCTACAACCGTGTAGTCAAACCACAAGTCCAAATCCCTACCCCATATTATTCCCTACAGCAATGGCAAAGAAAATTGTTCCCCTACCCCAAATTTCTAATGTTTCCAGTGCGCCAAGCCACTGCTGTTTCTCACCACAGTAGACAGCAGCTAGAGCTCCACAGGTCCTTCACCGTCATTTCTCCTCCAGCGGCACAACTCCTCGAGTCAAGATCAACATCACCAAGCCCCTTGTTAGCCAAATGCGTATCAGACGCAACGGCGGTGACTAGAGTTAGATTTCCTCCCGCTACGAAAGATTACCAAATTTCTGCTTTATCTGTCGCCATATTCGACACACGAAGAAGTTTTGCATTAAGTTGTTCGAAGGTTTTCCGTCGACTACAGAGAAATAGTATGGTTTATGGCTGCGTGCACCAAACCACCGACCCTCTCCGGTAACCAGAAATATGTGGGTTGTTTTGGAAGACAAAACAACAATAGATGCCCATCAGAATCAGGACACTGCTACGGATGGTACAACCACTTTCTCTAGCCACGGCATAATGGGTAATGAGTGTACTACTGCTCCCGCACACCAATACGTGGCTCCTGGTACATCAAGCCATGATCATGACCCCGTGAACGTTAGTATGGTACAGGCGGAAAGCCCTCTTTCTCTGGATGGTCTGGTAATCACTAATCCGAAGCTTAGGCGCACTGACTCCTTTGGGCCTAATGAGGAGCCCAACCCAGGGCCAAGTCATGAGTCCACTATCACTTCTTTTTATCTTAATAGGCAAGTTATTTGTCCAAAAAACTTGCAAAGAGCGGGACATGTGATTCAAGCTCACCTAGAACAATGAGTCTCTTAACTTCGAACTATTGTGGGCTTGGGAACCCAAAGACAATTCAAGTTCTTGTGGATCTTATCCACACAAAGAGGCCCATCATTATCTTTTTAGCTGAAACTATTCCAAGCCCAAACAAGCTTCAACCCATTAAAACTAAGTTGGGTTATTCAAGCCTTTTTTTTTTTTGTCAACAATAAAAGCCACAATGGTGGGCTTGCTCTCCTTTGGAAGGATGGAACTAATGTAACAATTCGCTCCAACTCCAAAAATCACATTGACGCGGTCGTCTCTCTTAGCATCGGAGATACAGAATTGCGCTTCACCGGATATTAGGTACCTCGGAAAGACATCGACGCCATGAATCTTGGTCCTTTCTCAAGCATATGTCCACAACCAGCCTCCTTCTTTGGGTTGTAATGGGTGACTCCAACGATATCCTTCACCTGGAAGAACAACGAGGAGGAAACCCTCAACCCATGCGGCTAATTAATGGCTTCCGAAGGGCAATCAAAACCAGTGGCCTGAGAGATTTCGCGTTCGACGGTTATCAGTACACATGGGAACGCTCTAAAGTCTCACCCTCATGGATTGAGGCCAAGCTGGACTAAGTTCTTGTTTCAAATTCCTGGTGCGACCTTTTCACTAATGCCAAAGCCAACTCGGTTACCACTCCAAAAAGCGACCACATGCCGCTCCTCTTATAGATTCTGCCGCCCCCTACTGCTAACCCTTCTACCAGATTTCGATTCGAAAACCTATGGTTGTGGGAAGCTCATTGTAGAGAGGTTATGATTGAGAGCTGGTCCAAGACCCAAGGCTAAGATCGTAATGACAGGGTAGGGCGTTGTGGTATGGCTATTTCGATCTGGGGTAAGGAGTTCACTCGTAATTTTTAGAGACGCCTATACTATTGGCGTAGACGTATGGAATTTACCAAACACCGTAGGGATCAGTAAGGTATCATTCTATTCAATGAAGCCCAAGGTCAATTCTTAAGGGTCCTATAACAGTAGAGTGATTATTGGAGATAGAGGGCAAAACAATTTTGGCTAAAAGACGGGGATACCAACTCCAACTTTTTTCACAAATCGGTTAGTAGAAAACAACAAGCAAATCGGATCACAAAGCTCAAAAATGGAAATGGCGTCTGGGTGGAAGGAGGTACTGCACTTGACTCCCTTATTACTTCATACTTTCATGGCTTATTTAGCTCAAATATGGAGAATATGAGTGATGTTATTAACTGTATTAAACCTCTTGTTACTGATTTTCATAATGCTTCCTTGAGTAAGGTTGTGATCATCCAAGAGGTTAAAGACGCTATCTTTGACATGAAGCCCGATAAATCTCTTAGACCTAATGGTCTCAACCCAGGATTTTACCAAGACTTTTGGGACATCCTTGGTACTGAGCTCTATCGTTTCTACGCTGAATTTTTCCTTACTATTACTCTGTCAGCCAATCTCAATTCAACCCACATTGTCTTAATCCCTAAAAATCAAAACCTGACTCCATGGGAGATTTGAGACCCATTGCCCTTTGTAACACTCTTTACAATCTCCTCTACAAGATACTTCTTGCCAACCATATTAATCCGTTACTGTCAACCATTGTGTCTGAATCCCAATCAATTTTCATTTCGGGAAGACTCATTTATGACAATGTAATGTTAGCTTTTGAAATTAACCACTACCTCAAGAAGAAAAACCAAGGAAAGGTGGGTTTTGTAGGTGTTAATAAGCTTGACATGAGTAAGGCTTTTGACCGAGTGAACTAAAATTTTCTCTTCACAGTTATGAAAAAAAAGGGGCTTCTTCTAGCTATTTTGTAAATCTGATTCAAGAAATGATATTAACTGTTAACTACACCATCTTGTTTCATGGAAGAGAAATTGGTTATGTCAATCCCAATAGAGGCCTAAGACATGGAGATCCGATCTCACCCTACCTATTCATCCTACTTCTTGAATCCTTCAATCTCCTAATCCAAAGAGCCCAAAAACAAGGATTGATTCATGGTATATCTATTGCCAGGGGTGCACGAACAATCACAAACCTCTTCTTTGCAGATGATTGTTATATCTTTTGTAGAGCTGCTCCTATTGAAGCCACAACTCTAACAAACATCTTTGAGTCCTTCACATCAACCTCTAGTCAAGCAGTGAACTATTCCAAATCATCTCTTATTTTTTTAGTAAAAACACAAGTGCCCACTCAAAGGATTCTTTCAGCAACATTATGGGCATTGGTGAAGGAAATCTGAATGGAAACTACCTTTGGCTTCCCTCTATCATTGGAAGAAACAAGCGTGAAATCCTAGGCTTTATTAAGGACAAAGTTGTGGGAAGAATCAAAAGCTGGACTCATAGATTTTTATCTAGGGCTGGGAGAGAAATTCTTCTTAAAATGTCATTCAAGCAATCTCAACCTTTGCAATGAGCGTCTTTCTTCTACCTATTTAAATGGGTAAGGACATTGAAAGAACCATGAACAGTTTCTAGTGAGGTTGCCAAGGCGAGAGAAATAAAGGTATCTGTTGGAAAAGTTAGGATAAGTTGTGTTCCTAAGAGCTGGGGAGGTCTGGGATTCAAACGCTTAAGAGAATTCAACATTGCTATGTTGGATAAACAAGTCTGTCGTATTATTCAGTATCCAAATTCCTTGCTTTCAAGGGTGTACAAAGCCAAATGTTTCCCTACTTTGACTTTCTTCAAGGCTCACTTTGGGAATAACGCTTCATTCATTTGGCGTGGCATCCTAGAATCTCAATCTACCCTAATTGTTGGTTGTCGATGGAGGGTTGGAAATGGTATCTCAATCAAGGTTTGGTCTGATCCATGGCTCCCTAACACAAGCTGTCCTTACACCCAAACTCCTAACCCAGACCCTACAAGCAACACCAATGTGGCATATCTTATAAACTCTGCTGATAATACCCGAAATACTAATCTCATTGCCACCCTATTTAACCAAACTGATAGGGACTTGATATTGAGCATCCCTTTTCTTGAAGCTCCCATAAGTGACAAAATTATCTGGATGCATGATGATAAAGGAAATTACACAGTCTGGAGTTGCTACAAAAATCTAATTGGTAACCTTCACTCTGATCGCGTTCCATTCTGGAAGCTCAAATTACCTCAAAAAATCAAATACTTTTTCTGGCAACTTTTCTCCTCAACTATTCCAACCTGTCAACTTAAGATCAAAACATGTTAATATCCATGCTTCTTGTCAGATCTGTAATGGTGATGATGAGACTGCCTTCCACTATTTTGTCAAATGCCCTTTTGCCTGCCACTGTTGGGATATCCTAGGAGGAATTGATTACTACACGGATGCTTCCCTTCTAGAATGGCTTAGTCGTATCTTCTCCAGCAAAACAGACAGTGATATCTACTTACTTATTTCAATCTGCTGGAAGCTATGTGTAAACACAAAAAAATTCGAAATTGTATATATTCACAATATCGGGTTACAGTGTATGTGTAATTGAAGGTGCAGGTACAAAATCTCTGTATAGTCCTCTGATTCTTCACTGACGTGTTTTACTGAAGTGCCTCCGGTCTTCAAATGGCGTAGCCTCCGGGATTCAAATAGCGTAGCCTCCGGGATTCAACTGACGTAACTTCCGGGATTCAAACGGCGTAGCTTTCCGGGATTCAAGTGGCGTGGCCTTCCGGGATTCAAGGGCGTGATATTCAACTAGAACCGTCAAAATACTTCAAGTCTCTAACTGCTTCAGACCGTCTTCAATGCCTTCAAAAGCTCTCAAGTCTTCAATCTCCAAGGTGTGTTTTAAATGTGAAATGAGGGGCTCTATTTATAGTGGAGTGTGCAACCAACTTCCCTCAACAAACTCCCTAATTAATTAATTAAATAAATAATTAATTAATTAAAGGAATGAACATTGTCATAATCAAGTCCAGGTTCAAAACTCTATCATCTAATTCAAATTCAAATTAATTATAATTATTAAATTCAAATATAATAAAATTATATTTAAATTATAATTATAATTATTATTAAAGTCAAATATGGATCGGGCTTGGCCCATTAATCAATTACCCAACATCAATTTAATTGGGCTAATTAAATTAATTATCATGACCCAATTAATTAAATTGGTCCAATAATCAATCTTAAAATGAGCCCAATAATAATTTAACCGGTCCATTTGTCGGTTCAAATTTTCCGTGTCTACAAATTGCCCCCTCGAGACTTGCTGGGACATGCTGCTTGATGTGCTTGGAGTGGGTAAGTCTCGAAAATTACCAAGAAATTTGACACGTCTTTAATCAATGGACCAAAATATGTATTAAATTTTTTAATTAGTCCATCTTAAACTATGGACTTAGAAAATGCAAGCCCATGCTCAAAACGTCCGAATTATCACATGCCCAACACATTTAAGGGCACCAAGCAAAGTGCATCCATAAGCCCAAATACCTTAATATTTCCTCTCTCCATGAGCCCAGAATTATCATAGGATTGAACTAAGATCAGATTCCTGAATATTCCATCTTGATTTAGTTGATAATCCACGCTAACATTAAACTGACTGCAAGTAGGAATAAACCACTAAAAAAAAAATAAAAAATCAGAGGTGCAATAACAACCAAACTCCTCTCCAGCCCCCAATAACCGTGTAAAGCAATAACTGAATCATGATCCAAGCCTATCTCATGCAAGATTCCAGCCGCAAAAATTCAATCCTACTTGCAATAGGACTCAAGAACTGCAACCCAACTCTAACTATGACTCTTCCTGTGATACACTATAAATAGGGGCTTCAACACAACCCCATTCACAGCCATATCGTACAACAGAGCAGTGAGTAGTGAAGAGAAATCGTTCGCCGGCTTTTAATCAGGTATATTCTCTATTCTTGCTTTTTTTTTTTTTTTTTTTTTNAAATAAATAATTAATTAATTAAAGGAATGAACATTGTCATAATCAAGTCCAGGTTCAAAACTCTATCATCTAATTCAAATTCAAATTAATTATAATTATTAAATTCAAATATAATAAAATTATATTTAAATTATAATTATAATTATTATTAAAGTCAAATATGGATCGGGCTTGGCCCATTAATCAATTACCCAACATCAATTTAATTGGGCTAATTAAATTAATTATCATGACCCAATTAATTAAATTGGTCCAATAATCAATCTTAAAATGAGCCCAATAATAATTTAACCGGTCCATTTGTCGGTTCAAATTTTCCGTGTCTACAAATTGCCCCCTCGAGACTTGCTGGGACATGCTGCTTGATGTGCTTGGAGTGGGTAAGTCTCGAAAATTACCAAGAAATTTGACACGTCTTTAATCAATGGACCAAAATATGTATTAAATTTTTTAATTAGTCCATCTTAAACTATGGACTTAGAAAATGCAAGCCCATGCTCAAAACGTCCGAATTATCACATGCCCAACACATTTAAGGGCACCAAGCAAAGTGCATCCATAAGCCCAAATACCTTAATATTTCCTCTCTCCATGAGCCCAGAATTATCATAGGATTGAACTAAGATCAGATTCCTGAATATTCCATCTTGATTTAGTTGATAATCCACGCTAACATTAAACTGACTGCAAGTAGGAATAAACCACTAAAAAAAAAATAAAAAATCAGAGGTGCAATAACAACCAAACTCCTCTCCAGCCCCCAATAACCGTGTAAAGCAATAACTGAATCATGATCCAAGCCTATCTCATGCAAGATTCCAGCCGCAAAAATTCAATCCTACTTGCAATAGGACTCAAGAACTGCAACCCAACTCTAACTATGACTCTTCCTGTGATACACTATAAATAGGGGCTTCAACACAACCCCATTCACAGCCATATCGTACAACAGAGCAGTGAGTAGTGAAGAGAAATCGTTCGCCGGCTTTTAATCAGGTATATTCTCTATTCTTGCTTTTTTTATTTTTCTTTTATATCTTCCCATATGCATCCTCATTTACAAAGTGGGAAGAGCATTCAAGAAACAACAAGAAATCAAGAAGTCATGGAGTTTACAAACCCAATAAAGAAGAGCAATCGAAAATCTGCCCGGGTAGGACAATCACCGGAGCGTGGTATCACTGATACTGCCGAAGAGTGAGTTCCTACCTGGGGTACACAGACTTCGTTGCTGACGGAGCTTTTCCTCTGGGACCGCCAACATCTTCCTCTTCTGCCGTCAAATTACTACAACGAAGAGCAACGGGAAGTCTACCGAGTAGAACAACCACCGGAGCGCGGTGTTAATGATACCGCCCGAGAGTGGGTTTCTACTCGGAGTGGACGGATTTCCGTTGTTAACCGAGCTTCTCACTGGAGGGGTCGCCGGAAACCGCTACTGGGTTCGTCATTCAGGTCGCCGAATTTCCTCGCCGTTTGCCGCTACGACTGCCGGAGTTCGTTTCTCGTTATCAATACCGTTTGCAAATTGTTTTATTAGAGAAATAAAGAAAACCCGAGTGAAGACGGAGACCAGAGATTTTGTGGCTCACTGGCTAGTGGCTACTTGATATATTTGGAATTTACAGAGCTCAAAGTTCTTCAGTTTTCACGTGACAATGGCCCTGACATAATGATGCTGCTGCCACTTTCATGGGGAATGACATGATCATTTAATTTAAACCGGGCCCACCAACCACTTTTTCTTCACATGCTGCAGAGCATGTATTATGATCTTTGTGCATGAAGCATTAACCAACTATAACAATGATGAGCTTTTTTTCGTATTCTTGTTTTTCTTTTCTTTACTTTTCTTTTGCTTATTTCTATTCTTTTTTTACTTTTTTTTTATTTTACTTTTCTTTTGTTTTTGTTTCTTTTTTTTTTCTTTTTTTTTTTTTTTCTTTTGTGTTTCTTTTCGTTTTTTTTTCTATTGTTTTTTTTTTTTTTTATCTTTTGTGTTTTGCTTTTTCTTTTGTTTTTTTACTTTCATAACTCTAAATAACCACAAAGTTAATTATTACTATTATATTATACCCTAGATAATAATAATAATAATAACAATAATAACTTTGTTAATAATGATGAAAATAATAATGATAACCTTAATCATTATCATCATTATTTTTTGCAGTAATTTTTCTCAATTTTGACATAATCTCAACGCGGCTCAAAGATGGTGCAATTTCAAGACCAATGGTTCGAAGGACAAAGGAAATTGGTGATATCAAGCACCAAGAGCGACCACAAAGTCACATTGGCCGTCAATCATCCCCTTGCATCCCCTTCACCGCCAAAGCTCACGGTGTCATATCACGAACGCAACTGGACTCCTGAGTACGACATTCCGCCGTCCAAAGTGTGGACTTTGCAACCGGGATTGAAACACAAACCTTCCACGGACATCCTTCCCACGCTGGGGAATCGCATAATTGACGATGAGGTCAAGTGGGGTAACGACATCGATTTTAGAGGCGAATTCATTTACACTCCAGGATACTGGGAATGGGCTGAAGATGTACTTAACCTCTTCAGAAAACCTCTAAGGGAAGGCATGATATATGATGCCGTGTTCGCGTCACTATTCACATATGACCGCAACGTTGACATTGTCCAAGCTTTTTGCGAAGCGTGGTGCCCACGAACCAACACATTAATTACCTCCTCCGGCGAGATGTCCATATCGCTGCGAGATTTGTACATGCTTGGAGGGTTGCCATTGCTTGGGGATATCTACGATGAGCGCATCCCAAACGCCTTGGACTTGAACAAGGGTTCATACACATGCTGTGCGCACTTATTCGAGGCGTTTTTCCATTTGACTCAACAAGAAAATCACACCACTTTTATTCAAGCATCCCGATGGATCGACTTCTGGTGCAGGAAAACCCGAAGATATCCAGCTCCTCCACCTCGAAAAGAGAATAAGAAATCTCGACCAAAGGCTACTCACAACCCAAGCGGGATCCTTGAAACTGCTCCTAGATGGTCGCACGTGAGTAAAGCACCCTTCGTCGAACTAAACATCCCCCCAAATCTTGAACAGGAAGTCTACTTAGCAGCATTTCTAGCGTGTTGGCTCTGTACGTTCGCACTACCGGGTGACCCAACGGCAACCATTCGCCCTGAGACTTTTAATATGGCGTGCAAAATGGCGAGAGGGATTAAGGTATGCCTCGCACCTCCAGTCCTTGCCAGCATCTATTACGGGTTAAACTCGATTTCAGAGTCTTTCTCTCCTGGTCAAATCGGCACCCCCTTCCCCATCCATTATGTATATGGATGGCTAGCAGCTTACTTCAATACTCACTTCAAGACCCCTAGCCTCATGTTGTTGTCTCCAAAGATGGTCACTTCTTCTGGAGAAGGCGGTGCTAAGCATTACGACAGAATTGATGCTCGTAAGAGGATTTTTAAGGGCGAACACGCGTCTTGGCTTTGCACGTCTCGTCAAAATGGTAGAGACTTCTTTTTTTGTGATGACAAGAGAGGGGGTAGAGATAATTTTGAATATTTCATATGTTTGCGCCCTGGTTTTCTTGTTTTACGCCAAGGGCGCCAATGTAAGGCTGAGCCTTATGTACCCCATCGCTTCAGTCGTCAGTTTGGATTCTACCAAGCATCTGCCCCCGGTTTGTTACTGACGGATGACCGCGACGTCACACTTGCTAACGGATTTCAACTCCATCGCCAGTATGAGCACTTCCACTCTATGTCTAAGGCCACATTTCCCATGATCCCGACTTTTCCAAAGAAACATGTTTCAGACACTTACAAAGCCTGGTTGGTTGATGTGCATGCAAATCTCCTTGAGACTCGCGTCAAAGACATAGTCGTTAATGGTGACCCAAACGTCACCGTTAGAGAGGGAATAACTCAAGAGCAGAGGGATCAACTGGATACTTTAAAGAAAGGCAAAGCACCAGTACAGGATGCCCCCCATGACCAAGTACCAGAACATGCGACCCAAAAGAGGAGGGAGGAGCAAGTGAGGCACCGAAGTTCGGACGAGGATGTTGATAGTGATCGCAATTTTAAACGAAACAGAAGACCGTCGAACGAGGTTAGGAAACTTTCCTAAATTTTTTCCTTTCACCATGATTCAAAATCTTAGTCTTATTGATATATGTATTCCTTTTATAGGGTTCTGCTGGGTTACATGTCAGCAATGACGCCCGGTCGTCGAACCAACATTCTTCTATAGGCGAGGTGGAACATAGCGACAGTTCTGAATCCCTTAATCAAGTGGCAGCATCTCAGCAATCACCGTTGCCCTCAAACCCACCTCACAAAGGAGCACGACCGGAACCGTCTCATGTCTCTATTCTTCCTGTTGCAGATTCCTTCATGTCAAAGTATATGGCCATGATCGCAGGCGTTTGGAATGATATCTGCAAGAACCTAAAGGAAACTCCAGCTGAAAGTGTTTCCTCTTTCAAAGGAAGTGTTGAGAGACAAATCCAACTTATGAAACATAACGCGGTAGACCTGTCATCATTAGAGAACAGGGTGGATGTTTTCTTTAAGAAGGCTGAGTACTATGATAAGATACGGTCCCAGCACTCAGAAGCGATGCCAGTTGAAACTCAAGTTGCGGAGTTATGTTTGGCGCAAAGTGCTCTTAAGGATGCTCAACAAAAGCTCTCTGAAACTCAAACCCTTCTATCGGAGAAGCAGAAGATCCTTGAGGATTCTGACGGACGAGTGACCCTCCTTGAAGAAGCTATAAAGGAAGCAGAGAAAACCATAACGGAGGCTGAGAGAACCATAAAGGATTCAAGGGAGGAGTTGACCAGGATCCATGATGAAAGGCCAAAGCTCCAAGAACTTGTGACTGAGGCTCAAGGACTGCGCGACACATCACAAGAGGTTGTGACTTCTGCCGAAGAAACAGTGAAACGCATTCAGGAGACTCCCATGTTGACAAGTGAAGATGAAGATAAGCTTTCCTTAGCGGAGAAAGATCTAGAAGCAGACAAAGCAGATTTGATGAATTTTCGAATAGTGTAGATCTTTGATGTTTAGATATCGTACTCCCTTAGTTTATGCTTTTTTTTTCATTTCGGCTTTGTATGAGTTCTTTTCTTTTGAAACGAGACTTTGACGTGAGTTGAATTCATTATTTCTCTTCCTTTTCACGAGACTTGCAAACAATTTTCTTCGATCACAAGTGTGAAAATGAGCTTGAATAAACCCCAAATGAGTCACTTCGAAATCAACTAACGAGAAAATTTCCTTTAAATCATAACATACAATGAAATGACTAAACTTCAATGAATCTAAGTTGTTTCGAACGGACTTGACATAAAACTTCAATGAATCTAAGTTGTTTCGAACGGACTTGACATAAAAGGACTTATTTTAATTATGACTGAACTTAGAAGAGAAAGTGCTTCTAAGCTGCCTACGTACTCCGAACTTAGAAGAGAAAGTGCTTCTAAGCTGCCTACGTACTCCCGCGAAGGAGATTAAGTCAAACGTAGTTCAAATGATTTTCTTTTTAATAAGTAAAGCCGTTCACAGTTTTAACTCATGCGGGCCAGGAGTGTCTATGACTTGCGTTGATACTCTAAGTTTTAAGGGTAGTAGAGCTTTAGGAATCTTCCATTGATTGGACCAACCTTCAAACCATCTTCACTAACCAACTTGTAAGCCCCACCGGTGTATACTTCTTGAACCACATAGGGGCCATCCCATTTTGGAGTGAACTTGTGGCCGGTTTTTCGTGTCACAATGATTGGTCTTCGAACAACTAGTACTTTGTCACCAATTTGAAAAGAACTGGTCCTCACCCTTCTGTTAAAGGCTCTTGACATACGAGCTTGATAGCATTCCAAGCTCTGTTGAGTTTGCAGCCGTTTTTCATCCAAGGCTTCTAGCTCAGCCAAGCGTAACTTGGCATTTTCCTCATCAGTGAGATCCTCTTGTATAGCCAACCTTAAAGAAGGTATTTGGCGCTCTAGAGGCAAGACTGCTTCCACACCATACACCAGAGAATATGGAGTGCTCTGAGTAGGTGTGCGGTATGTGGTTCTATATGCCCATAACGCTTCTTCCATTCTGTCATGCCAATCACGTTTCGATTTTGAGACTACTTTTTTCAATAGATTGCATAGGGTCTTGTTAAAAGCTTCCGCAAGTCCATTCGCAGCTGCGTAATATGCTGATGAGTTCCGCTGCTGAAAGTCGAACAGCTTGCAGATCTTGTCCATCAATTTATTGTCAAAAGGTTTCCCATTATCAGTTAAGATATATCGTGGGATGCCGAACCGATAAATGATATGAACACGGAGGAAGTCCGCCACATTTTCCTTCTTTACTTCTTTTAATGCCACGGCTTCTGCCCACTTTGAAAAGTAGTCGGTGGCGGCCAATATGTATGTATGCCCTGCAGATGACTTGGGCGTAATTGGGCCAACCACATCAAGTCCCCAGGCATCAAACGGCCAAGATGCGACTGTTGGGTGTAAAGGCTCTGGTGGCTGATGGATAAAGTTTGCATGAACTTGACAAGCTTGGCACCTTCGAGCATAATCTATGCAATTCTTTACCATTGTGGGCCAATAATAACCCATTCGTTTAATGTGGAAATGCAACTTAGGGCCAGACTGATGTGCACCACACACCCCAGAATGAGCTTCTTGCATGGCTTGTAATGCCTCTTCTTCTACTAGACATCGGAGCCAGACTCCATCAAATGAACGACGATACAACGTCTCATTATAGTATATGAAGCGAGGAGCTCGGCGCTTTATATCCACCCTCTTGCGAGGATCTTCTGGTAACTTCCCATCAGTGAAGTAGTCAATCAACGGCTGCCTCCAGTCATCTTGGCCAATGTCGTAAACGGAAGCAGTAGGGAGTTCAACAGTTTCATCAACTGAGCCATCTTCATTGAAGATAGGTGGAACTACCCACTTTTGACATACTTGTACCCGAGCTGTAGGATGAGCAATAGTCGAAGCCAATGCAGCTAAGGCGTCAGCTTGCTTGTTCTCTTTCCTTGATACATGTTCAATCGTGACGTCCCCCAACCATTGTATGAGTATCTTTGCGTAGTTGTTGTATGGGACTAACTCTGCTTTCCTCACTTCGTACAGATCCATCACTTGGTTGACGACCAACTTTGAATCTCCATAGATGTTAATTCTCAGCTGTTTCATGTCAACTGCTATCTCTAGTCCCAGTATCAATGCTTGATACTCAGCAACATTGTTTGAACATGGCTCTGTCAAAGTAAATGAATATGGCAACACTTCACCTTCCGGGGTGATGAACACAACTCCAGCTCCTGCCCCTCCTCTATGCGCAGCTCCATCAAAATACATCTTCCATGGGGGTAGGACTTCAATGATAAGCACATCCTCATCAGGTAGGTCATCAGATAACTCCCATTCAGCCGGTATCGGGTGATCTGCTAAGAAATCGGCTAACGCTTGCCCCTTGACAGACTTTTGTGGCACATAGACGATTTCAAACTGTTGAAACAATAAATACCACCTTGCCAGGCGGTCAGAGAGAACGACCTTCGCCATAACAAATTTTACCGGGTTCGCCTTCGACACAAGTTGAATGATGTGAGCTTCAAAGTAGTGCTTAAGTTTTTTAATGGCGAACACGAGTGCCAAACATAGCTTCTCAATTGGAGAGTATTTTAACTCATTTGGGGTCATCATTCTACTGAGATAGTAGAGGGCATTCTCTTTCCCGTTGTCATTTTCTTGAGCGAGCAGGGCACCCACAGAGCTTTCTTGGGCAGAGATATAAAGGATCAGTGGGCGACCGTGAATAGGAGCGGTCAACACGGGCGGCTTCATTAAGTATGACTTGATACTTTCAAACGCGTTCTTGCACGCTTCGTCCCATACAAACGGGGTTCCCTTCTTCATTAGCCGACTGAAGGGTTGACATCTTCCTGCCAGGTTTGATATGAACCTTCGGATGTATGCTAACTTCCCTTGTAAGCTCTTAAGCTCATGAAGGTTTCGTGGTTCAGGCATCTTCATTATAGCGTCGATCTTAGCTTGTTCGATCTCGATGCCCCTGTGTCGAACAGTGAACCCAAGAAACTTCCCAGCAGCAACCCCAAAAGCACATTTCAAGGGATTCATCTTAAGTTGAAACTTTCGCAAGCGGTCGAAGACTTTTCTTAAATGTCCCAAGTGATCTGTGCGAAGTTTTGACTTCACAACCAAGTCATCGACGTAGCATTCCACCATTTTGTGAAGCATGTCATCAAATATTCTCTGCATAGCTCTTTGGTATGTAGCACCTGCATTTTTCAAACCAAAGGGCATCACTTTATAGCAATAGATGCCTTTGGGCGTTCGGAACGCTGTCAACTCCTCATATTCCGGCGCCATGCGAATCTGATTGTAACCAGAAGAGCCATCCATGAATGACATGATCTCGTGCCCTGTTACAGCATCTATCATCAATTCTGTGATGATCTCGTGCCCTGTTACAGCATCTATCATCAATTCTGTGATGGGAAGTGGGAAGTCATCTTTCGGGCATGCAACATTAAGGTCCCGAAAGTCTACGCATACGCGAATTTGGCCAACATTAAGGTCCCGAAAGTCTACGCATACGCGAATTTGGCCATTCTTCTTGCGCACGGGCACAATGCTGGATATCCAAGTAGGATATTTCACTTCGCGAATAAATCCGGCCTCTATAAGTTTGTTGACTTCTCCTTCAATTGAGGGAATAAGTTCAGGGCGAAAGCGCCGTTGAGCTTGCTTGACTGGACGGCATGCCTTTTTCACTGCCAGGCGGTGTACTGCCACCTTCGGGTTTAACCCTGGCATTTCCTTGTATGTCCATGCGAAGACATCAATGTACTCTTTTAGTAATTCGACATATATTTCCTCATCTTCATCAGAAAGAAGTGTACTAATGAAGATATGCCGAGGATTCTCAGGAGTTCCTAGATCAACTTCCTTTAATTCGTCTATTGCAGCTCGTACCCCTTCCTCTAGCTCGTGGGGTGCTTCTTCTGCGTCTTCTTCCTCAATTGGAAGCTCATCACATAGAGTTATGTGGAAAGACGACGCCTCCTCGCCTTGAGGTGGTGCTACATCATCACTTGAGCCAACGCTTTCCTCATTCTCCCCTTTCGGTACACGAGTGTGTACAATGGTCCTAGGTTGGACTTTCAGAACTTCTCCGCATGAAATATGAATATCTGTTTCTCGTCTCATACGAGAAGGAATCATGCTTCGAGGCCTTTTAGAAGGTTCCGCTTCAACAGGATGACTTGCGTTGTTTTTCACATTTTGGACAACTCCAAGTCGATCATGGATTGACTTCCTTTTGGGGGCTTGAGGGTTTGACCCCAATCTATCAAAGACTGAGTGCTGAGACTCTATCTTCCCCATTCTCTTGAAGACTGACTTTCTTTTGCCATTGGCAGGAGGGAGTTGTGGATCACACTCACCTTCATCTGTAGATATACAGTTGCTTGAAGCTCTATTTATAAAAATTCGCACAGGTTTAGGAGGGACATAGCCTAATCCTTTGCGTGCATGTGGGTCCTGCTGGTTTGACTTGCCTCTACCACCGGCTTCTGGAATGAGCCTACCCAATTTCTGCGGTTCCTTGGGGTCGAAGCCTGCTTTAAACAGGAGTTTATAGGCATTGGGGTCAAAACCATCTGTGCGTTTCTCGGGCAATGTCTGACTTGTTCCCACCCTCACTTGATCTTCCAACGAGTTGACCGGAGTGGCTTTTAATGGTTCAATTCTTGTTAATGGGAAAACAAGTTCCTTGTCACACTGACTTTGGTCTACGACTTGCTTACCCTTCCATTTCGGATTGGGAGGTGTATCACTACCGCTTTTATCAACGTCGTCTTCAACGACTTGTTTCTTTAAGTAAAATTTCGCATCTGCAAAGTATGACTCTGCCTCAGTGAATGGGATTTCATCGGCGACGACCTTCTCTATCACACCGCCTTTCTCAAACATTAAGCATTGGTGCCATGATGAAGGAACTACTCCATTCTCATGTATCCAAGGTCGACCCAACAACAGATTGTAGGATGTCCTTGCATCTATTACATAACACAAAGTACTTGAACTCAAAGATCCGATCCTGAGATCGAGTCTAATAATACCCAGGGCTCTTTGCCCGCCTTGATTAAATCCTTGAATCATCAAGCGGCTTTGCGAGAGCTCATCAGTTGCAATACCAAGTTCTTTCACAGCTCGGAGTGAAAGAATATTCACGGACGATCCTTGATCAATCAAGATTCTTTTAATCTTTTGCTCGCGAGCATAACCTTCAACAAATAGTGGGCGATTGTGAGGCGTTCCACCTAGTAATAGATCTTCATCTTTGAATATTATCTCGGTGGCGAAAGATGTAGCCTTGTGGACCTGAATCTCGTCGCTTCCTTCGACCACAGGGAATGAACATTCTTCAACTTCAACATATTTTTCCTTAGTATTCAAGCCAGCCCCAAGAATATCTGTCTCATGTTGATGAAGCACCTTTGGCATGTATTGAGCCAGGGTAACCGGTGTTCGCGGCTTGTTGGGATGCCCCTTCTTCTTCACGTCAGAAACGGGGTCTCTTGCTGGCCTTTTCTTAATCCATCGCCTCGTCATTCTCTTCAATGGCCTAACAGGCCCAACATCATTCCTTTGCTTTCTGCGGGTAACGAGTACCCAATCCCTCTCGTAAACCGAATCAACCTGTGGCAGTTTTGAGTGTTGCCCCCCAGTGTGTTTCACAATAAAGGGAAGCGGGCGTTTGCATTGTTTTCCCCCATCTTTCTCATCATCCTCCATGAGTAATGGTGCAAACATTCCACATGAGATTTGGTTAGAGCTTGCCGTCGCATCAGTAAGTTCAATTTTTCCATCACGAGCTAGCGCCATCACCTTATCTTTAAAAACAAAGCATTTTTCAATTGGGTGTCCGAGGAGGCGATGATACTTGCAATATTTGGGGTCATCCACGCTAGAGGCTTCTTCGGGGCGCTTCATCTCGGGCAATTCAATCAACTTGAGTTTTAATAACTCATCAAACATGGGTGAAACGTCAGAGTCCAAGAACGGATACTGTTTCTGCTGCATCTCTTCAATGATTCTAGTTCCCCTTGATGGCCCAAAGAATGACCTAGGCCTAGGCTTCTCAGTCACTTTGGTGAAAACCCGCACTGGTGATGTTTTCACGTTCATAACTTCTTTCTTTTCTTGCTTTGGGAAGGGTTTGCCCCCTTTCTTGACTTCTTGCCTTGCAGGTGCTTTAGAGGAGCTAGGCATACTTGACATATTAAGCCCTCCGTTGTTCTCAATGCTCAACTCCATATCGTGAGCACGGCTGGATAACTCCTCAAATGTCCTGGGCTTGATACCCTGCAGGATGTATGATAGCCCGAAGTGCATGCCTTGGATACACATCTCAATTGCTGAACTTTGTGATATCTTTTCCTTGCAGTTGAGGCACAATTCCCTCCATCTCTCAATGTAAGCGCCTGCGCGTTCATCCTTCCATTGGCGAGCGGTGGTGAGCTCCAAGAAGCTAACAGTTCTTCTTGTGCTATAGAAACGAGTCAAGAATTCACGCTCCATGTCACTCCAGCTGTCGATGCAGCCATGCTCCAAGTCAGTGTACCAGTCAAAGGCGGTGCCCTTCAAAGAGCGGACAAACTGCTTGACGAGGAAATCTCCGTATGTTCCAGCATCGTTGCAAGTTTCCACAAAGTGGGCGATGTGCTGTCTCGGGTTGCCTTTTCCATCAAACTGCTGAAACTTGGGAGGTTGGTAGCCCAGCGGCATCTTCATTTCTTCAATCCTTTGGGTGTAAGGTTTGGAGTAAGTGTATGAAGGTTGTCCTCCCTCGAGTCTCCCTTTGATTGCTCCCATGATATAGTCATTCAGCTGGTCGACGTGTATCATGCCCCCAGAAACTTGAATACTTCCTTCAGCGGGATGCGGGCGAGAAGTAGTCTCTTCCATGTGCCTGCTTTGATGACGTGGCGACTCAACGTCAATAGCCTCTTCTTGGGTTTGAGGTCGTTTCTCGGAAGCTCAACTTGTTTCGCCGTTCTTTCCGCTTTCCACCTTTTCACTTAGATCATTAATCCTCCTTTCCTGACTGTGAAGAAGCCCGCTTATTCCCTCCAGAGCTTTGGTGATGTTTGCTAGTTGTTCCTCCACCGAAGCTGCGTTTGTTGCCATGGCGGGCATGACTGTGTAGACGTGGGTCCACTCCGAGGCTGGTCTCCACATCGGCGATGGATGAGATATGGGAGATGAACTTCCGCTGCTAAGGGGCTCGCCTGATGGAGTAGGACTCGCAGGGCCCTTGCTGCTGGTAGTTGTACTTGAGGGAGTAGGGGGAGGACTTTCGCTTCGAGTAGCTTCATTTGAGGGAATAGGACTCTTGCTACCAACAGTCTCTGTTGTTGAGGATGAACCCCTATCATATGTAGCTTTCTTTGAGCCGATGGAGACGCCTCCAAGCCTTCGGACGACGTTGCGAGCAATGTTTCGGGTCTCAGTCAACTCCACCCCTAGGTCCCTCACTCGACTCCGAGTCAGTGCACCTTGCACCTCGCGCCTGTCGGAGCCGGCCACAGAAGATGCTTTGGAGCCGGTAGCTTGAGCGTAAGTCTTTCTTGATGCCATTTAGATTCTTTGTATAGCTTAGAAGTGAAGAGATGAGAGGCAGAGATGTCCCACTGGGCGTGCCAAAATCTGTAAACACAAAAAAATTCGAAATTGTATATATTCACAATATCGGGTTACAGTGTATGTGTAATTGAAGGTGCAGGTACAAAATCTCTGTATAGTCCTCTGATTCTTCACTGACGTGTTTTACTGAAGTGCCTCCGGTCTTCAAATGACGTAGCCTCCGGGATTCAAATAGCGTAGCCTCCGGGATTCAACTGACGTAACTTCCGGGATTCAAACGGCGTAGCTTTCCGGGATTCAAGTGGCGTGGCCTTCCGGGATTCAAGGGCGTGATATTCAACTAGAACCGTCAAAATACTTCAAGTCTCTAACTGCTTCAGACCGTCTTCAATGCCTTCAAAAGCTCTCAAGTCTTCAATCTCCAAGGTGTGTTTTAAATGTGAAATGAGGGGCTCTATTTATAGTGGAGTGTGCAACCAACTTCCCTCAACAAACTCCCTAATTAATTAATTAAATAAATAATTAATTAATTAAAGGAATGAACATTGCCATAATCAAGTCCAGGTTCAAAACTCTATCATCTAATTCAAATTCAAATTAATTATAATTATTAAATTCAAATATAATAAAATTATATTTAAATTATAATTATAATTATTATTAAAGTCAAATATGGATCGAGCTTGGCCCATTAATCAATTACCCAACATCAATTTAATTGGGCTAATTAAATTAATTATCATGACCCAATTAATTAAATTGGTCCAATAATCAATCTTAAAATGAGCCCAATAATAATTTAACCGGTCCATTTATCGGTTCAAATTTTCCGTGTCTACACTATGGAACTCGAGGAACGAGAAGTTCTGGAATCACATTATTCTCAATATAATGCCCCTTTTATTTGTCAGTCTGCTCAAAATGATTTAAATGAATGGACTGTTGTGAATGTTAACAATGCTTCTAATACCAGGTCCTCATCTTTCCCTACTGCTTGATCCAAGCCGCCGCAAGGGATTCTCAAACTCAATGTGGATGCTGCTCTGGATCTCAACAACAAGAAAATGGGTTTCGGTTTTGTTCTCAGGGATATTACAAGTTCTCTAGTTGCTGCAAGATGTCTCCCATGGTTCTGCATCTACAAGCCAGTTGAAGCCGAAGTTGTTGGAGTGCGTGAAGCCTTGAAATGGATTAAAAGCCTCAACGTCGATGTTGCGCATGTTGAGAGTGATGCCTCCAAGTAGTGAATGCCATTAACAATGATCATATGCAAATGGTAATTAGGTTATTAAATTTAAAAAAAAAAATACAATTAAATCCCTGAACAACACAAACTATGCAAATCAATCTAAAATGACATGTTTACTGGAAATAGACTGACGTTGTAGTTACTGAATTTAAAAATAATTTTAAATAAAATAACTATTTTTTTAAAAAAGGAAAACCGCTAGAGACGAATCATCTCTGGCCGGCTCTGTCTCTATGGCCAGGGAGACGAAGCAGCCTTTGTCTCCTAGCCATGGAGACGAATCCCCCTTTGTTTCCAGCTTCGTCTTCATAGCCGAAGACGAAGACCTTCGTCTCCTAGCTATGGAGACGAAGTCGATAGGTGACGATTCGTCTTTGACAGTTCTTTTTATTTTTTTAATTTAATTAATTATTTTATTTAAAATTAAAAAGAGTTAGGATTACACATTTGTCAATATGGATAAATTCGGTATCCGCCACATCAACATACTTTTAGGTAGTTGTTATGCCATGGACCCGGGTCCACCTTGCAAGGTGGATCAATGCCCATGTTCATAATTTTAGTACTCTATATTCACAATTTTAGTACTCTATGTTCACAATTTTTGAACTCCATGTTCACAATTTTTGAATTCTATATTCATAATATTTGAACTTTATATATTCACAATTACAGAACTCTATGTTCACAATTTCATATCTCTATGTTCACAATTTTAAAACTCTATGTTCACAATTTCAAAATTCTATATTCACAATTTCATAACTCTATATTCAATAGTATAACACATTTATTTTTTGAATCTATATAACAAAATTGTGAATAGAGTTAAAAAAATTGTGAATATTGAGTAATCTAATTTTATATATTGAGATTTAAAATTGTGAATATAGAATTCTAAAATTATGAACATAGAGTTTTTAAATTGTGAACATGGACATGGGCCCACATTGCAATGTGAACCCGGGTCCATAGCATAATTTGCCACTTTTAGGTAAATAGGTCATTTTGGGTTGAATTGTATGAATTTGTGTTATTCAGGGACTCAATTGTATTTTTTTGAGTTCGATGGCCTGATTACAGTTTGATGGTGAGGAATTGAGTGGCTATTTAACCCTTATTCCTAATAACTACGGAGTAGTATTTTATATGGCTAATGTACAAAAATAATATATGCTCAATATTAATACTAAATTTTAAAATATTTTTAAAATAATAATATATAAAATTTTAAATTTATAGTTGTAGAACTCATATCATATTAAATAAAAGTATAGTTAATAATTTGAGTACTAATTATGGTTATTAAAGTAAGAATTTTAGATATGATATATTACTAAATATAATTAGGGTAACACTTGTGTGACAGTGGTTATACTGTGGACAATGGGTCATGGCTGATACTGCAGTTGTGTTGAACTGATACTGCAGTTGTGTTGAACGGATACTGCACTTTTGTTGAAAGGGAACTGCAGTTGCGCGGAACAGAGGTCGTTTCATTCGTCTGGAACTGCAGTTGTGTTGAACTGATACTGCAGTTGTGTCGAACGGATACTGCAGTTGTGTTGAATGGATGAACGGCCTCTGTTCCGCGCAACTATAGTTTTCTTTCAACACAATTGCAGTATCTTTTCAACACAACTGTAGTATCAGCCATTACGATGGTCACAATGCATTGTGGACCACGGTCCACAATATAATTTGCGCTTGTGTGAAACCGTCTCACAGACACATTAATCAAAGATTCGACCTATGTAACGGATTGAAACCCGTGAGACGGTCTCACATAATTTTTTGTCATATAATTATGATAAAATTTAATTAAAATTTAATAAAATCAAACAAATTTCTTATAATAGCATGTCTATATACATTATTACCAGGAATATAAGAAAAAATATTGTGTATGCATGTATATGATAATAATAATAGAAAAAGATAGTGAAACGACAGTAATATTTTTGTCCCTAAAATTGTGTAGTACAAGGTTTATAGCATAATGTATACAAAAATTTAATAAAAAAGTAATATAAATAAGAGGTATAACTTGGATTGAGAATTATTATGTTTTTAAATAATAATAAAATAATGTTGTCTTGTAGAATAAAAAATGGTTTTCAGTTTGCTGGTCTTGCATTGACCAAATCTTGTCTCCTTTTTTCTCCTACTCAGACTCCGTCATTAACATCACCCGTGACTTATCGTCGTGTTTGTCTGGGTTTCGTGTGAACATGAATTCTTTCAGACTATAAAGTTTTTTGTTTGGAAACGACTACTTTAAAGTTTTTTTTTTTTTTTTTTTTTTTTGAAATAAATACTACTTTAAAGTTTAATCATTGAACTTTACTAACCTTTTTAGTTTTTATTTATTTACGAACGAAAAATATTTGAGTATACCTTAGTTTTTAATATTTATGAACGAAAAATGTTTGAGTATACTTTAGTTTTTAATAAAAATAAGGGCTGACTCCGAAACAAACAAGAAAGCTCTGTTCTTCATGTCCAACTTTGAATGAGATGAATGTCTTAAAGCATACACTCGAGTAGTGGTTATGCATTTTTTATTAAATTAAATGTAGATGATTTTGCCATTTTATCTACAATTATATTATATTATGTTATATCTATACATAAGTTTCATTATTCTAACTTTTTTTTTTTATGAAAATAGAATAAATTATATTAAGAAAGATCCATGCTCAAAACAAAAGCATTGGAGGGGAAAGGAACTGTAAAACAATCCGAACAGTCAGACTTAGACCAGGCTTCCCGAGCTAACAAATAGACAATCCTGTTCGCAGACCATTTAACAAACAAAAAGCATAAGGTTCTAAAAACTGTAACTAAGTTCCTAACATCATTTAGCACAAGATCAAGAAATGAAAAGAAATTATATTGGTGTGCAGTTGAGTGACCTATTTGACCATTTTTCCTTATTATTATTACATATTATACCGAGTTCATGCATGCATGCACTCACGGTAGAATTTGTAAATTAAACTCTAATCACACTTTGTTGTGGGAAATACACGAAAATATATAATAATTTTACAAAAAAGGATTATTAAATCTGGAAGTTTCTGGTAAAGATAAGCATAGGGACGAAAAGGGTTTTAGGCTAGGTTGTACGAGTTGAGTTGCACTTTCTCCTTAAAACCTTATTTGTTGTCATCCAAAGGTGCTAGGACGGTTGTAGTCTAGGTTTCCCAGGATAAAATATACTACGATTTAAATTTTGGGCACTCAAACTTAAAACCCAACAAACTAGAGCATGGGAAGAACACGAGTCTAAGAAGGAAGAAGAGCAGAGATTTTGAGATCTAAAACGTAGGTGTTGAGATTTTGAGATCTAAAACGTAGGTGTTGATGTGTTATGAATATTCTGTTGCTCAACCAAGCTTATATAGGAGTTGAAAGATTAATAACAACTAATCATGAGTCATGACATTAAAACTGTTAATAATTCCGTCTATAACCTCTATAACACAGTTGACCATTAACCTGACAATTAATTTTATTGCAATTCACATTTGGAATTAATTCAAAATTAATTTAGTAATCATGGCATTAAAATTGAAAATAATTCAGTCTTTATAACTTCTATAATAGCTGACCATTAACTTGGGAATTAATTTTATATTATAACTCAATATTAATTCCGTAATTGATGAATTAAGACGCAGAACGATCGCTACTCGAGGGTGACCAAATTGTACAACTCCTCATGACATTAAAATTGATAATAATTCAGTCTTTATATAACATCAACTCCTCGGACAATGACTGCAAATTCTCTAGACGATATTCGTACGTGCCTCACTTTCCAAACCAATGTGAAACAAAAGTTTCTTTAAAGCCTTTTCACCTTCATTTTTCAATTCAAATGGATTTACTTTGAGAATCAATTTCTCATTCACCCATTATCCGTTTTGAGCGTACAATATATCAATCTCTTCGTCTAACTACGAAGAACTCAAATCCACTTTGACCCGACCTAAATCGGAAGTGGACCCCACTAATATTTGTACCACAAAATAATCACTTATTATGTCATTTTCAAGCTATTTTTCCAACACACTTTTCGTCAACTCGGGAATGGCATTGCCTGAGCCAAGGTTTCAAATTTGTCCCCATGTGAGAGCTGATTTATTCGAATCGATCAATTACAAATAGTTTAGACTGACTATATTTATCTTTTTGTGATATTTTTATTTGATCAAAAGTTTCCTCAACTAAAGTACACATTAGCTAGAATCCCACACGCCAAGACTAGCTAATTTTGTTCGTTCGTGTCGAGTAAGACATTAAAAGGTGACCACAAAACACTCATTGTGATCCCTTGTCAACTAGAGTTACAATGCATATTATATTTCACCTAAAATGCACATCATACAGTGGCTATGGACTTTTCCTTTAAATCAATGGGATGCATTGACTAAACCAAGTTTACTGGTTAAGTTCACTCTTTAACCGCAAAAAATTATCAGCATATAAAATAACAAGAATAAATATTAAGAGGCCGGGAGCGAAGTACCCTGTGATTAGATGAAAAATTATGTTACTTTAATTTCTATAATGAAATTTTTAGGCATCACCCCAAATATTAAAGGGTAACTGATTTTTTAAGAAAAAAAATAGAAAATATGTTTTTAAAACAATTTTTCATTTTTAACACTGTTTTTTTTTTTTATTTGAAATCTAGTTTTTTTTTTTTTTTTTCATTATTTCAACTTTAAAAAGAGTTTTTCAAATTTTTAAAATTTTATAAATATAAAAGTAAACATAATACACACACACACACACATAGAAATCAGTTCAAATGTGGCCGCGCTATATAGAAATCTGTTTAAATATGGCCGCGCCTTCCCGTGCGGTCGGTGCGGTTCACACCACTCAATGTTAGAAAATGCACCACTTAACGTTATAAAATGCACCACAATGAAAAAACACAAAAACACCATAAAACACACCACACAGCCAAAATAATGCACCATAACTCCCCTGCCTCTAATGGTGTATTTGCTAACACTGTGTGGTGTATATTTGCATACCTAGTGGGGTGTTTTTTGGTGATACATATTTGAGTGGTGCATTTTCTAATATTGAGTGGTGTATATTTGTATACATAGTGGTGCGGCCGCACTAACCGCACGTTAAGGGGCGGTCATACCTGATTATGACCCTATATATATATATATATATATATATATATATATATATATATATATATATATATATATATATATATATATATATAAAGTTTGCTCAAATGCGGTCGTGTCTTCTCGTCCGGTTTACACCACTAGCGTTAACAAAATACACCACTAGTGATAGAAAAATTCACAACAATGAAAATGCACTAAAACACCCCATAACTCTCCTGCACCTAATTGTGCATTTTTCTAACACTGTGTGATGTATATTTGCATAGCTAGTGGTGTGTTTTTTTGGTGATGTGTACCTAATGGAGCATATTTGTGTTTTGCGTTATTATAAATTTCTTAGATTGCTTTTATTATAAATTTACCAAGGGTCAAAAACTTTTAGGATAGTGTGTTTCAAGCCTGAAGACGGTGATAAAGTGTTTCCTTGTTCGTATTGAGTCTCAAATTTTTTATACGAAACTCAGGTTCCTAGCAAATCATGCAAGAGTTATTGAAATGTTTTTGAGTTGAAAACTTTGAAATAAGATGTCAGAAAGTGGAAATAATGTTGCAAAAGTGGTTTCAATACAAAAAAGCATAATATGTCAATTTTTTACCTTACCCCTTCAATTTTTAAAGAGTTTCTGATTTTTTCGTCAGGTTGAAACGAATCCCTAATGTCGGAGACCAAACACGCTACTTCGCTCATAATTGAGGGATAAAAAATAGATACGGTCATAACTAAGAGATTGAGTCGTCATTGTCAATATGGCCGAGTATAACTCAGGACCAAATATGCCATTTTCCTTTATTATATACAAACATATATCCTTTTTATCATATATTTTGCTTGTGTAAGCAGTGTAACTAGATCATCACTTCAATTCTTGCATGAGTAATATGCATTAAAATGTTAATTTATCACACCTAATAAGTTATGGGTTGCTTAACAATTTGTATGATGATCCGGAAGATTTTGTGTATTGTTTTGTTTTTTGAAGCTATAAGAATATTTCGCACGGGTTAACGTGCAATTGTTATATAATGAATTATTGTTTATATATATTGAAAGGTAGACCACTGAAATATATATTTATTTTTAA
>NC_044921.1:6996997-7037990 GCF_003576645.1 Ipomoea triloba
ATATAAAAGTAAACATAATACACACACACACACACATAGAAATCAGTTCAAATGTGGCCGCGCTATATAGAAATCTGTTTAAATATGGCCGCGCCTTCCCGTGCGGTCGGTGCGGTTCACACCACTCAATGTTAGAAAATGCACCACTTAACGTTATAAAATGCACCACAATGAAAAAACACAAAAACACCATAAAACACACCACACAGCCAAAATAATGCACCATAACTCCCCTGCCTCTAATGGTGTATTTGCTAACACTGTGTGGTGTATATTTGCATACCTAGTGGGGTGTTTTTTGGTGATACATATTTGAGTGGTGCATTTTCTAATATTGAGTGGTGTATATTTGTATACATAGTGGTGCGGCCGCACTAACCGCACGTTAAGGGGCGGTCATACCTGATTATGACCCTATATATATATATATATATATATATATATATATATATATATATATATATATATATATATATATATATATAAAGTTTGCTCAAATGCGGTCGTGTCTTCTCGTCCGGTTTACACCACTAGCGTTAACAAAATACACCACTAGTGATAGAAAAATTCACAACAATGAAAATGCACTAAAACACCCCCATAACTCTCCTGCACCTAATTGTGCATTTTCTAACACTGTGTGATGTATATTTGCATAGCTAGTGGTGTGTTTTTTGGTGATGTGTACCTAATGGAGCATATTTGTGTTTTGCGTTATTATAAATTTCTTAGATTGCTTTTATTATAAATTTACCAAGGGGTCAAAAACTTTTAGGATAGTGTGTTTCACAAGCCTGAAGACGGTGATAAAGTGTTTCCTTGTTCGTATTGAGTCTCAAATTTTTTATACGAAACTCAGGTTCCTAGCAAATCATGCAAGAGTTATTGAAATGTTTTTTGAGTTGAAAAACTTTGAAATAAGATGTCAGAAAGTGGAAAATAATGTTGCAAAAGTGGTTTCAATACAAAAAGCATAATATGTCAATTTTTTACCTTACCCCTTCAATTTTTAAAGAGTTTCTGATTTTTTCGTCAGGTTGAAACGAATCCCTAATGTCGGAGACCAAACACGCTACTTCGCTCATAATTGAGGGATAAAAAATAGATACGGTCATAACTAAGAGATTGAGTCGTCATTGTCAATATGGCCGAGTATAACTCAGGGACCAAATATGCCATTTTCCTTTATTATAAATACAAACATATATCTCTTTTTTTATCATATATTTTGCTTGTGTAAGCAGTGTAACTAGATCATCACTTCAATTCTTGCATGAGTAATATGCATTAAAATGTTAATTTATCACACCTAATAAGTTATGGGTTGCTTAACAATTTGTATGATGATCCCGGAAGATTTTGTGTATTGTTTGTTTTTTGAAGCTATAAGAATATTTCGCACGGGTTAACGTGCAATTGTTATATAATGAATTATTGTTTATATATATTGAAAGGTAGACCACTGAAATATATATTTATTTTTAACATATTACTTCTTCATTTTTATTAAATTTATTATATTTTATTAAAAGTTTATTTTTAGTATACTAACTAATAATATGTACAATACTAAAAATAAACTTACAATATATTAAAAATAGCCATACAATATATTAAAAATAGCCTGTATCTTCTTGGATCATTGTGGATGGTATAATATGCCATTGACATAAATACTAATCGTAAAATTATCAACATCGACTAAAGAGGGGGAGAGCTTTAATTTCAGAGGTCCACCCTGCTTTAGCCACGAGTTGGCCCTCTAAAATTGCCAACCTTCATCTAGCTTTGTGTCATAGCTAGCCTTTGTCTGGCATCATAGGCTCCATCCAACGTCAGTCGGCGGGGCAGTGAGGCGAAGCAGCAATTATATCGTGAAGCATGTTCTACAAAGCTTTATGGATCATGGTCTAAAACACAATCGTTATAGCTTAACGGAACTTGTATTTTTAGTGTGTTAATCATAAAATGAAACTACAGTTTATCTAAAATGAAACAGCTTCACATATTGTTTTTATATTATCAAATGAAACTGTAATTGAATTAAAATAAAACTACAGTGCATATAAATGAAAATGAATAACAGTTTCACATATTTGAATGTATATTATCTAGCGAAACTGTCTGTTATATTGAAATGATACTGCAGTTGTGTTGTAATGAAACTATAGTGTATATAAAATGAAACTAAATAACAGTTTCACATATTTGAGTGTATAATATCGAACAAAATTGTATTTATATATATCGAAAATGAAACTGTAGTGTTGTAGAAATGAAATTGCATTGTATATAAAATGGAACTAAATAACAGTTTCACATATATTTGAGTGTATATTGTCCAATGAAATTGTAGTTATATCGAAATGATAATGTTGTTATGTTGTAATGACACTATAGTGTATATAAAATGAAACTGAATAACAGTTTCACATATTTGAGTGTATAATTAATGTCGAATGAAACTGTAGTTATATCGAAATGAAACTACAATGTATATATAAAATGAAACTAAATATGTTATATAAATAGAGTTACTTTTTGCAGAACGGCGCAGAACGGATGGCGTTTCTTTTCATTAAAGGAAATGACACCGTTTTGATGCCTAGATTACAATGCATTGTGGACCGCAATCCACAGTAAAATTTGTCAAGGCGAAGAGCCTTCAACCTTTGTCCAATTTGGCATTTTCTGTATTTTTTTTTTATTAATTTTTTATTTTATTGTTTAGTTTTTCATAATTAAAAATATTAATTTTAGTTTTAAAACAAAAAATTTACAGGCCCAACTTGCAAACGCATTTCCTACCACAGGGCAAGGTATCGTCAGTTGGAGATTCAGGGTCTACTTCACTTTGATAGTATTAAGTAGGTTGGGGCAACCTCAACCGAATTGACAATATGTTAACCACAAAGTTTTAAGTTTGACTCATTGAGAAAGCTGTCTATTGAGTTTCTCGATTTGAGCTAGTTAGCTATAGACAACCAATGATGGTTTACTTCCTTATAGTTTTTTACAAAAATTACAAGGCGAGTTTCACCTAAAACACACTTTCGAATGGAGACTTTTTCATAAATTAAAAGTTTACCAAGTAAATTTCTTATAAAGATATCTAATGTTACTGTTGACAGAGTAATCAGGCAAGCAGACCCAAGACAATGAGTGGACGTTCAAACTAGCTGTTCAGCATTCACTCCAACGGCTCAACACCCCAACGGCATTCTTACTAGACTAGAATACACACTGAATTGAGCATTGTATCGAACACAAACATTGTGCTCAGCACTTCACCACTGTACTCAACACTATAGAAATACTAATACAAAAATACTCTGGTAACCATTATTACCGTCATTGGTGCTCTCATTGAGAGCCGAGATCATATCTCAGGCAAACTTCACACATCACAAACACCTCTATGGCGTCGCCTTCTTCAAGCAGTGTCCTGCTCATCAAGTGGCGTTCGCCTCCTGCTCATCAAGCCACACTTTTCACAAATCACAAAACACCCAGCTCATCTCATCACTGTCGATGGTGCAATCCGGATCCAGCCCCGCTCTCATGGTTCTCATCGAGTGAACAATGGTCATCTCGGATCCAGTAGCTCTCATGGTTCTTATCGAGTGAACAATGGTCATCCTGGATCCAGCAGCTCTCATGGTTCTCATCGAGTGAACAATGGTCATCCCGGATCCAGCAGCTCTCATGGTTCTCATCGAGTGAACAATGGTCACCCCTCGGGTGATCTTCGTGGGCAGCTCAATGGTCACCCCTCGGGTGATCTTCGTAAACAGCTCAACAGTAACCGTGTGGGAGATCGTCGCAAGGGTGATCTCCGTAGCCAACTCAACAACAACCACGGGCGCTTCCTCCTCAAGTGCGTCTGCCTCCTTCACTTGTGCGTTCACCTCTTGTAAGTAGTGGCGTTACCGAGTGAACGCGGCTCCCATTCAAGTCGTAGACTTCCAAGCAACAGAGTCACCTCCTCGAGCAGCGTCACTTCCTCGAGCAGCGTCACTTCCTCGAGCGGCGTCACCACCTCGAGCAGAGTCACCTCCTCGAGCAACGTCACCTCCTCACCACACGAGCAGCGCCACCTCCTCAAGTGGCGTCACCTCCACGAACGGCGTCACCTCCACGAACGGCGTCACCTCCCCGAGCGGCGTCACCTCCACGAGCGGCGTCACCTCCTCGAGTAGTGTCACCACCTCGAGCAACGTCACCTACTCGAGCAACGTCACCACCTCGAGTAGCGTCACCTCCTCGAGTAGTGCCGATGGTCATCCCGGATCCAGCAGCTCTCATGGTTCTTATCGAGTGAACAATAGTCATCCCGGATCCAGTAGCTCTCATGGTTCTCATCGAGTGAACAATGGTCATCCCGGATCCAGCAGCTCTCATGGTTCTCATCGAGTGAACAATGGTCATCCCGGATCCAGCAGCTCTCATGGTTCTCATCGAGTGAACAATGGTCACCCCTCGGGTGATCTTCGTGGGCAGCTCAATGGTCACCCCTCGGGTGATCTTTGTAAACAGCTCAATAGTAACCGCGTGGGAGATCGCCGCAAGGGTGATCTCCGTAGCAAACTCAACAAGAACCACGAGCTCCGCCTCCTCAAGTGCGTTGTATCTTCCTCAAGTGCGTTTGCTTCCTGCACTTGTGCATCCGCCTCCTCCACTGGTGCATCTGTCTCCTCTAGTGCGTTTATCGCCTCCACTGGTGCATCCGCCTCCTTCACTTGTGCGTTCACCTCCATAAGCAAAAGGACCCAGTAGTTGGTCATGGTCTGTCCTGATCAATTTTGTTAAAAAACCAAAAAATAATAATAAATCTAAGCTCTATTCCCTTAGGGCCGGCACGAGATCCGATCTCGCTAGCTACCTAACGGGAGAGTGTTTTTCTAAGCCCAGCCAAAGGCTTGGATTCAAAAAACACCACACTCTAGTCCCTTAGGGCCGACACGAGATCCGATATCGCTAGCTACCTGACGGGAGATTGTTTTTTCCCTTAAGGCCGGCACGAGATCCGATCTCGCTAGCTACCTGACGGGAGAGCGGATCTTTGACCGGACCTTTGACCAGTTGAGGTGAGCTCACACGCAAAAAGCATTGAACTGGGTCGAGCTGAGGTCAGGCCTCAGCCACTTTCGGCCGAGGTCACGCCTCGGCCAGTCGTGGCCGAGGCCCGACCTTGGTCACTTTCAGCCGAAGTCACGCCTCGGCCAGTCGTGGCCGTGGCCGACCTCGGCCACTTTCGGCCGAGGCCCGACCTCGGTCACTTTCGGCCGAGGTCACGCCTCGGCCAATCGTGGCCGCCGCCGACCTCGGCCACTTTCGGTCGAGGTGACACCTTGGCCACCCCTCGACCATTTTCGCCGAGGTGACGCCTTGGCCACCCTTGACCGAGTCCCGACCTCGGCCACTTTCGGCCGAGGTCACGCCTCGGTCTGTCGTGGCCGCGGCCGACCTCGGCCACTTTTGGCCGAGCTCACCCTTGGCCACCCTTGACCGAGTCCCTACCTTGGCCACTTTCGGCCAAGGTCACGCCTCGACCGTCACGTGGTCAAAAAAAAAAAAAAAAGGCCGAGGCTACGCCTCAGCCACCCTTGATCGAGTCCCGACATCGTCCACTTTCGCCCGAGGTCACGCCTCGGCCAGTCGTGGCCGCGGCCGACCTCGGCCACTTTCGGCCGAGCTCACGCCTCGGCCACTTTCGGCCGAGCTCACGCCTCGGCCACCCTTGACCGAGTCCCTACCTCGGCCACTTTCGACTAAGGTCACGCCTCGACCGTCACGTGGTCAAAAAAAAAAAAACAACAATAACAAAAACAAAAACAAAAACAAAAAACGAGAACAATTTTCGCACAAGTCATTACTCCAAAACCACCTCAGTCGCTCTCGTTGGCTATGAAGTGGGGGGACTGGTGACACAGTAATCAGGCAAGCAGACCCAAGACAATGAGTGGACGTTCAAACTAGCTGTTCAACATTCACTCCAACGGCTCCTCAACACTTCAACGACATTCTTACTAGACTAGAACAACACTGAATTGAGCATTGTATTGAACACAAACATTGTGCTCAGAAATTCACCACTGTACTCAACACTATAGAAATACTAATACAAAAATACTCCAGTAACCATTATTACCGTCAACTGTTATATACTTATATTGGGGGTCCGAAAGGTGACCATAAAACCAACAGTTGCAATTTCAAGATTAGAAAATATATATCACTTTATTTGGGTATAAAATCATATATATTATTTTGTTAGTCTTCATATTTTTCACCAATATATTGATTATACTAACATTTCTATCGTGAGAAACATTAAGGAAATGCATTTAATTTAATGCTATTCTTCCAAATTTATAGAAGTAATAAAAATGATTTAATGAAGACAAAGCGTGAAGTATACCAGCACTAAAACCCATACAAATGTTGAATTTCTTTCTCCAATTGTAAGACCGTAAAAAAAACAATCTTTTCACGATTCTTACATTTAGCATTTGAGACATAAAGATGGAAACGTAAGTCTGGTGTACTTGTATATCACAAACAATTAGAAGGATACAAAATATATATACAATAGGTAAATGGTAAGTCTAGGCATTGTAGAGTTGTATAGATGTACGAGTCTAAATACACTCCGTCATTTACAAGGTTGGCATCTAACAACATTGAGCTTGTCCCGAAGCCATATGAACCGCGAGGTAGCCAATGATTTCGTAAAGATATTAGCAAGCTAGTCCTTCGTCGAAATAAAGTGGACTTGAATAACACCGAAAGGCAAAAGCAACCTTGTCCCTGACAAAATGAAAAATCTATTTTCACATGCTTTGTATGGAACACCAGATTAACATGTTAATTAGAGGACAAATACCGCATAATGTGTAGGCCAAAATGTAATGTTCCTTTAACATACCTGAGCACACGTTTCAACATGTACCAATGCATTTTTGCAGGATATTGCATATGTTGGCATAACTTGTTTACCACAAATGCAACGTTGGAACACATAACAGTAAGGTACTGCAATGCACCTGCGAGACTTCTATACCGTGTAGGATCGAAGAACGGAGTATTGTCTGCCTTCAACGAATAAGACATGGGCACCGACGTAGCTAGAGGTTTACAATCGACCATTCTAACATTCTTAAATATATCATTCATGTGACGGCGCTGAGAGAGAAGAAGGTCATCTTCAAGACGAACTGTTTCAATGCCGAGGAAGACCACTGGAACTCCAAGATCACAAATTTTAAATGCGGTTGTTAGCCGTTAGCAACTAATGCAACATCACTACCTAAAACCAAGATGTCATTGGCATACACCAATAGATAAACCGAAGTGACAACACCAGAATAAATGAAAAGAGATACGTCAGTTTTAGAAGAACGAAAGCCATTAGAAAAAAGGAAGTCGTGCATCCGCTTAAACCACGCTCTTGGGGCCTGTTTCAAGCCATAAAGAGACCACTGCAATAAACACACATGATCTGGAAAAGTACGATCAGCATACCTAGGAGGTTGGCGCATATGTATATACTGTCTCGGCAAGATTCCCATTTAGAAAAGCATTATGGGCATCCAATTGCCGAACAACCCAATTATTAGACACTGCTAGAGATAAAAGAAGACGTAAAGTAGTTGGCTTAACCATTGGGTTGAACGTATCAAAGTAATCCTCACCAGCTACTTGATGATTAAAGCATTTCGCAATCAACCGAGCCTTATGTCTCTCAATAGAGCCATCAGCTTTAGGCTTGGTGCGAAAACCCCATTTACACCCGACTACATTCATCCCTAGACGGTACAGAACCAAACGCCAAGTATTGTTTTGAATGAATGCGTTAAACTCCAAGTCCATTGCAGCCCGTCACTCTTTAAATTTAACAGCCTAAGAATAGCATGTCAGTTCTAGAAACGACACAGCCACAAGAGTAGCAGGACCAGGCATCACAGACTTCGTCATATGTCGAAGTCTCATGGGATGAGTAAGCTGAGCAGTAGGTTTTGATGCTGGTCCTCTATGCGACACCTCGTCCGCCAAAGGAATAGAATGATCATCCGATGTAGCGGTGCTAATGATTGTACAAACATAGACAATGGATCAACCGGAGGCATAAGCCGAGACACCATGGAGACGGAATCAGTAGAGGGAACAACACCAATACCCTAGGGTCGTAAAGGAGCCTAAGCCTACTTAACCTGCAAAAAAAACACTAGCAGCAAAAGGAAAACCTCGTCATCAAAACGCACATGGCGATAAACAACAGTTTACCGGTGTGTAAATCCATGCAACGGTGCCCACAAAATGACTATGGAGAACCAAAGAACACACAGGGAGAAGAACAATAATTAAGTTTATGCCTATTATAAGGACGAAGGAATGGGAAGCACATACACCCAAACACTCGTAGGAATGAGTAGTTAGGTGAAATAGAATGAACAACATAGTATGGGCTGTGATAACCTAAAATAGGAGTAAATATGCGATTAATGAGAAAAGCAATAGACTCAAAAGCATAGTCCTAAAAACGTGATTGCACAAAACCCTGAGCTAACAAAGAAATATCTATCTCAGCAGGATGATGATGAAGACACTCTACACGACCATTCTACTCATGAGTATGGGCACAAGATTGATGATGTGCAATATCTAGAGCAGCAAACTCAGCATGCAACTTTCAGAACTCACCCCCTAAATCAGATTGAGTTGACTTAATTTTGCAAGAAAATTTACGCTCAACAAGAGTTTGAAGGTTGCGAAAAATTGCATAGATATCAGTTTTTAATCGCATAGGAAAATACCACATATATCGAGAGTGGTCGTCAACAAATAACACAAAATAACGATTATATTGCTAGTAAAAGAAACAATAGGTGTAGTACCCCAAATATCAATATATAATAACTCAAGTAAGGAGGAACTCGATTTTGTAACACGGGATAAAGCAAAACGAGAAGATTTCGCAAGATGACAAACATTACATAAACTAGACGAACTAAACCGTTTATTATCACTAACAGGAAAACTTTGTAACATTCGACGTAAGACACGAGAGTGCAGATGACCTAAATGACGATGCTAGACTTTCGAAGATGCTGTGGCAAACACAAAATTAGTAGGAACAAAAACTGGTAACTGGTAGAACCCCTTATAACTAGGACCTTTAAGAAGAACCCTCTTGGTAGCGAGATCCTTCATATGAAAAAACGTTGGGTGAAGTTTAAAAAACACTTGATTATTAGTAGAAAAGCGCTGAACAGACAACAAAGATGCTGATAAATCTAAAACATGTAATAGGCTCAAGGTTTGCATGGATGAGAGGGATTAACTCCACATCTTTCAAAGGAGCCCGTCTAGATCGAGCTTTAGGAAATATAGAGTGGAAGCTTAGATTCCCGGAAGCCAGAATCGAACATCTGCCAATGATAGGATCAGACCATACCCCATTACTGCTGAACACAAACCTAGTTCCAAAAATTAACACCCATAAGAGGTTCATATTTAACTTAGCATAGACCACCCATGAAGATATTCAGAATTGTGTCCAGAAAAATTGGAACTTGGCAAGGGATTTGGAGACAAACAAAAGTATAATGACAACGACTCTTGCAGAATGGAACAATGTTACTTTTGGGAACATATTTCATAGAAAGAAACGCCTTCTAGCAAGAATTAATATAATCCAAAGAAGCATGGCCCAACATAGCAGATCAGACCTTATAAAACTAGATTGAAAGCTACGAAAATAATTAGAAGATACACTTTACCAAGAGGAATTGATTTGGTTCCAAAGATCAAGTGAATATTAAATAGTATCCGGAGACTACAACACTCGATATTATCACACGGCCACATCAGTAAAAAAGAATAGCACCAGGATCAACTCACTGAAAAAAGAGGATGGGAAATGGATCACGGATGAAACTTTGCTAATTGAACATGTTCGAGACTACTTTGTAAACCTGTTCTCCGAAGACCATCAAGCTAGCTCCTAAGGACTTCAACATGGCCAGTTCCCAGATGTAAGTGACCAAGAGTAGCAATGGATAAATAGCCCCTTCCTAGAGGAGGAAATCAAACAAGCAATGTTTTGACACTACAAGAAAATTGTATATTCGTGAGAGGTAAAACCGTCACTAAAAGTTCAAAAACCATCATAAAAGACTTTTAATGACGGGAAATTTACCGTCGCGACCCGTCGTTATATCTTCCGTGGATAAAAACAATTAATGACGGGATATGATACCGTCATTAGTGAGCATATAATGATAGTATATTTACCGTCACTAAAATGTGCTTTTTGTGACAAAGAATCCCGTCATTAATATTACTATATTTTATTGTTAAATATTATATTTTATTTTTAATTTGTATATATTGACAATATTGTTATTGCTCATTAAATATTAATTTTTGTAATACATTTTTTTATCATCGACATTATACTGTAACTATAGACATTGTATTAGTACAATTTATAATTTTAACAATAATGCAATCAAAGTAAACTCATCAATATATTAAAAGACTTTATCATCACTACCAAAATGAAATGTTTCACACAACTTTGTAAAGACTAAACACAAAGAAACTAATTATAACAAATAGCCATAGTAATGTATCTATTAGCTATTTTGCCTCTCCCACCAAAAAAAAAAAATTAGCTATTTTGCCTCAAGTCTTTTGCATTTGAACTAATTTTGCCTCAAATCTTGCAAGAACAGTGGTGCGCTCAAACCCTGCTTATCATCTCACTTCCAGCTTCAGAATCACAAGCCTCTGTCTGTTTACTGCCAATAAAACCCCAAAATGTTTTAGTATAATCTTAAGACATACAATTTCCGGGCTTAGAATTCATCAAATGATTTATCAATATATGTAATAGAGCAAGGAAAAGGGTGACATCTACTATGGCATATGATTAAACAAAAATTTTATATTTAAGAATAATAATAATCACATAATGATATACATATTTCAATAAGAATAATCTACAATTGCACATCTACAAACCACTGAAAATCCTGCAAAATGTGCAGCAATTGAAGCAGAGAACAGAACTAGCATAACCAGAGACGGGAGAAACTAACATTTCTTACTGGTTTTCTCTTAAAGAAATCATGATTGCACTAACCTTACATGAAAGAGTGATACCCTTGATTGAGTCTTGAACTCATAGTGGTCTGAAACTTCAAACAATTTGCTCTTGTTCACCAGTGATTCTCTCAGGGAACAGATCCACAAAGACTAATCTTTCCCATATATTCTACTAGCCAAGTCCTCACTGCCTGTATCCACTAGCATTCAAGAAAATCCAATCCAATCTCAGAGACAATCATATAGTTATGTAAAACTAGTATAAGATTTTCATAACCCTTTTTCCCCCTTTTCATCAAAAAGCTATATGGAATCAGATATAAACAACTAAGATGCCTAAAATAAACCAACTTTATATAATCATATCTAAAGAACTACACATCATACCTTGACTTGAAAAATAAAATAAAACTATAGATGAGATCGAAATGAAAAAATTATTTCTTACCTGATCACTAGAAAAGATAGCCCAAGCCAGGGGTTTGTTGAAGAGAACACTTCCTCTAATCATACTCACTGTGCACCTCACAACCTAAACCAGTGAGTACGCAACAGCTAATCCATTAATCATAAATCATTATTCCCCTCCCATCAATCATTAGTTTAACTTATTTCTTTCAAGTAATACTACATGATGAGCTATAAATAAGTATGAACCTAAGGTGTAATAACACTAGGAAGACCCTTTAAAACAAGCTCTATTAAAAGAGTGTTAGCAAGAATTGAATCCATGACAAGAAAAACAAAGTAACTGAGGCTCAGGTTCATCTTTTCTCTATCAATAATAACAGAAGGCTAAACCTGCCATGGCTGCAACTGCAAGAAAAACCTACCACGCCAAGATACAGGTCAGCTCAAAAATCTAAACTTTTATTTCACAACAAAGATAATCATCACAGCCTCATACATAGGGTTTAAGGGCAGGTTCACTAATCATCACAACCTCATATATAGGGTTTAAGGGCAGGTTCACTAATCATGCCAGAATTTCAATATGAATTCTATCCATCCTATTTTACATATTACACTTCATGTCTGCAACACACTGAAGATCAGAAGGTTGAATCAATAGTATCATCTATCCATCCATCCTTCATCATCATCTTTAACCAACAAAGGTTATTTTTTTTTTTTTTTGAAAACAACCAACAAGGGTTGTTGAGTATATCATTTCCCATACTTTTTAGGGAAAATTGGAGAGATCATTTGCTTAATTGAACAACAGAGAGAGAGAGCAACCATCCTTAAAAACTCATTACCACTTTCAAGAGTTCACATAAACCCTCAACATAGAAATTACCAAACCAATCCAAATATAGAGCTTGAGAAACTGCAACTGTAATAAATAAATAATACTCTGTAACTAAACCGTACGATTGGTTCGCAAAACTCATTACCTCTTTCAAGAGTTCACATAAACCCTCAGCATAGAAATTACCAAACCAATCCAAATATAGAGCTTGAGAAACTGCAACTGTAATAAATAAATAAATAATACTCTGTAACTAAGCCACACGATTGGTTCGCAGAATGGAGGCTCAGACCATCAAGTTACGATCGGGCAAGGAGAATATGCAAGTCCGCCATGACTGCGAACATCAAATGCTCGTGAGATTCACGGAGCCATGCATGACTGTTGCCCCGCCAAGATACGAGTTGGGTTATCTCAAGCCCAGATCAATTAGCTCAGAAGAAATCCAACCAAATGTCAATGACAGAAGGCTAAACTCGCAGCAGCAACTTCGTCGCCCGTCGGATTCGTCAGCAGATAGACACAACCAAAAAAATAGAAAATAAGATAATAAGAAACACTTACCGGCGATGGGCGAACTGGTTGGCGGCTATCACAGGGGAGGCAGAGCCCTCCTCGTCGGCTATCGTCGTAGGGGAGGCAGAGCCCTCGTCGGCAGCAGGTTCGTCGTCCTTCGTCGGATTTGTCAGCGTCGTCAATGGAGGAAGCGAGAAGTAGCAGACTAGACTTGAGAGTTAAGGGTTTCAAATTTCTTTCAGAAGCATACTAGATTTGGGCGCCCAAAAACCAAGTTTTGGTGGGAATGAAATAGTGAAATAATTTGTAGACTCAATAGTGAGAGTAACAACATCATTTCTACCAATAGTGAGAGTATAGTTTTAAAATAAATATAAAATTAAAAGTTCGTCGCTAAATCATAAACTTTTAGCGAGAGTAATTTTTAACCGTCGCAAAAACTATGCAAATAATACATTTAGTGAGGGGTTTTTCTACCCATCACTAATTTTTTGTCACTAAAAGTAGCTTTTCTTGTAGTGTGAGATGGACTCATGCAAGGATCCCGGACCCGACGGGTACAACGCAAGCTTTTATCAAAAGACGTGGAATACGGTTGGCAATAGTCTGCTAGAGTTTGCATTGGAGTTCTTCATAAGTGACACTCTACCACCAGGTTGCAATGACACTATGTTGACACTCATTCCTAAAGTTCCGAATCCGGAGTCAGTAAAGCAACTAAGACCGATAGGTTTATGTAACGTATCCTACAAATTACTAACTAAGGTAATGGCCACAAGGTTAAAAGGCATCTCTCAGAAACTAATTGGGACACACCAAACCAGCTTTGTGCCAGGGAGGCAGATCACAGACAACATTATGATCTTTCAAGAGATTTTAAATTCTATGAGGACCAAAAAAGGAGAGAAAGGTTGGATGATAATGAAGGTGGATTTGGAGAAAGCTTACGATAAGATAGCCTAGAGCTTCATTGAAGATACATTATTGGATGTTGGCTTTAGTAACTCTTGGAGAAGAAACATTATGAAATGCATAACCACCCCAAGAATGGCTGTTAGCTGGAATGGACACCTCTCTAAACGATTCAAACCTAAGAGAGGAGTTAGACAGGGAAATCCCATCTCTCCCCTTCTTTTTGTTTTGTGCATTGAGCGCCTTAGCCATATCATTAACTTCTGTCAATAGTGGTTGTTGGAGGGGAATTAAGATCAGTAGACAAGGCCCTTACCTTTCCCATATATTTTTTAGCAGATGACATGGTGTTATTCAGCGAAGCTACAGTTGATCAAGTTAAGAAAATGTCCAGATGCCTTGACATGTTCTGCAAGCACTTAGGGCAAAGGATAAATGTTATAAAATTGTCACTTTTCTTCTCAAAGAATACACCTCAACAAGTTCAGAAAGCAATTGCAGACCTGACAGGAATACCCAAAGTGGAGGATATGGGAAAATACCTCGGTATGCTCTCAATCCATGGGAAACTGAAAAATGATTCATTTGCTGGATTGATCAAAAGAACTCAGAGCAGACTTTCAGGCTGGAAATCTAAAACTCTCTCGATGGCTGGAAGGAGAGTCCTAGCACAATCAGTACTGTCTTCCATTCCATACTACAGTATGTAGTCAACGATGTTACCGGCTGGAATTATCATGGCTATTGAACAGGTAATAAGGAATTTTCTTTGGGGAAGTTCAACCGAACACAGGAAGTGCCACCTAGAGAAGTGGGACATAGTAACGAAGAGTAAAGAAAGTGGAGGGTTGGGTCTCCGTAAACTCGACCTAATGAACGACACAAATTATACTATCGACCATGGTCCACAGTGCATTATGGACCATGGTCATGGCTGATACTGCAATTGTGTTGAAAAGAAACTGCAGTTGCGCGGAACAGAGGTCGTCCATCCATTTAACACAACTGCAGTTTCCGTTCAACACAACTGCAGTATCAGTTCAACACAACTGCAGTTCCAGACGGATGAAACGACCTCTATTCTGCGCAACTGTAGTTTCCTTTCAACACAACTGCAGTATCCGTTCAACACAACTGTAGTATCAGTTCAACACAACTGCAGTTCCAGACGGATGAAACGACCTCTGTTCCGCGCAACTATAGTATCTTTTCAACACAACTGCAGTATTCGTTCAACACAACTGCAGTATCAGTTCAACACAACTGCAGTATCAGCCGTGACCCATGGTCCACAATGCATGTGGACCATGGTCTACGGTATAAGCACTGAATGAACGATGTTTTCTCAGTTGTTATACCGTGGACCGTGGTCACTGATACTACAGTTCATCTCAAAAGATATTTCCTTACATTTGTTTTTATATTATCGAATGAAACTGTAGTTCTATCGAAATGTAACTATAGTTGCGTTGAAATATAACTGCAGTGTATATGAACTGATACTGAATAACAGTTTCACATTTGTGTTTTATATTATCGAATGAAACTGTAGTTATATCGAAATGTAACTATAGTTGTGTTGAAATGTAACTGCAGTGTAAATAAGTTGATACTGAATAACAGTTTAACATTTGTTGTTTTTATATTATCGAATGAAACTGTAGTTATATCGAAATGTAATTGTAGTTGTGTTGAAATGTAACTGTAGTGTATATGAATTGAAAGTAAATGGCGCAGAACGTAAGTCGTTTCATCTGCCTGTTTCATTAATCAAAACGACGTCGTTTTGATGCGCGATCCACAATCCATTGTGGACCGCGGTCCACGATATAATTTGCGATGCTTTCTTGGCAAAAATAGGATGGCGAATTATGCAGAATGAAGACAATATATTGATACGAGTCCTAAAGGCTAAATATGCAATCACATCTATAGATTGCCAACAATGGCGCCCCAAGTACAATATGTCAAATGCCTAGAAGGTGTGCTCAAGTCAGTGTCAATCCTTCAAGAAGGTAGTAGAAAGCTTGTGAGAAATGGGGAAGGAACATTATTCTGGACCGACATTTGTCTTGGAGACAATTCATTGAAAAGTATAGCAATCACACCAATACCGGAGTCCGAGCTGCACAGTTCAGTTGTAAGCTATTTGAACCCTAGCCAAGGATGGGATTGGAACAAAATGATTGCATTCCTCCCATCGGATACTCTAAGTGCATTAGCTGTCATTATACTTCATGAAGACCAGAATGTTGAAGACACCACTATTTGGAAAAATGAGTTATCTGGAAACTTTAAAGTTAGGTCTACTTATGACATTGCGGCAAGTACTTTAGTCTCAATTGATGCAGTGAAATGGAACGCTATTTTGAAATTAAAAATCCCAAGCCGCATGAAAACATTCCTTTGGCTTGTCAGGCATAGAAGAATAATGACAAATAGTAACAGAGCTAAAAGGGGACTTACCCTAAGAAATAAGTGTTGGCGTTGCACAAATGAGGTCGAAGATATTGACCATGCACTACGATTCTGTGATGCAGCGGATGAGGTGTGGAGATCAACTCTCCTAGAGTTCCATGCGAAATACAAAAGTCTACCACTAGAAAGATGGTTGGACGAGGGAATTAAAACTAGAGGTAGATCCAATAGCCCAAGTAGTAATGCCATTATCTTTGCATTCACGATTTGGTGGCTTTGGAAATGGAGAAACGAAGCCATCTTCAACAACTCCTACCAACCCCTCTACACTAAGATCTCTTGGATCAAAGCCAAAGTGGAATAAATCAACAATGCGTTTAACAAAACCAACCACCATCACCCTGCAGGTTCCCAGTATGGTTGGAGGTTGAAGCCTATGCTGGATTGTTCCAGAATAATGATTTATAAAAATAAATGTTGACGACGTCGTAGATCTTACTACAAATAGAGCTGGATGTGGCGGAGTGATTAGAGATTCCACAGGCCAGTGGAGAGGAGGATTTTTGCATAACATTAGCTTGTGTTCGACTCTCCAAGCAGAATCATGGGCACTCCTAAAAGGTCTACAAATAGCTACATCACTTGGATTCAGGAAACTAATTCTTGATAGTGGCTCCAACAATGCTGTTGGATTAATTAATGACAAGCAGTCAGTTCGCGAATCGCATAGCCTGCAACGTAATTCAAGCCTTCAAGCAGGAACTTTGCCACTTTGAAGAAGTGAGAATCTCATTGGTTGCTCGAGAGAAGAATGCGATAACTGATTTTCTAGCCAAGCTTGCTAAACAATCTCCTCAAGGAATGCATACTCTTTCAAATCCTCTGGATGGAGCAATTAGATTGCTGGAGGATGATACAACAGGTTTCCCTCAATGGCGCTTTATAGCTAGTTCTAACTAGCCGTTGTATTGTTTTACTGGGTTTCTGATGATGTATAAATAGGAGTGTAAAAGATGGTGTAAATGTTGTTCCGCTGAGGATTGGGGCTATGGCACGTAATTGTGTGAATTAAGAATACTAGGCACTAGAGTATGTGAATCAACTAGAATCCAAGCAACTAATAATTGAATGATGAAAAATAAAAGAAATAAATTGACTAAGGAGATAACTGTATGATAAGGGAATGGGTTAGATTAGGGGAATTGTAATCTTGATGTTCCAATCAACTCAGAATTAGGGAAAGAATAATTAACCAAGGGATTTATGGGCAATGCACATAAGAATTCAATTTAGCTACTTTCGTAATCAATAAACCGAATTAGGCTACAATTGCCCCACTATCATGATGCATTAATCATAACCTTAAGCACCTAAGCATTGTAAGCCCCCATAATTACCCCTATTCTCATAGTAGGAAAATTAGGTTGAAATTGGTAAGGCTCGAGGTCTCCATCCAACTTTCGTTGTAATAAATCCCTCTCCTAGACTAACAATTAATTGTGGTCATCAATCAATTAACAAGTATAAAGCAAATTCCCAAATCAACAAAAACCCTAGGTAAAGATTCAATCCCTTTATGCAATAATCACAAATTGAACATCAAGATTAACAATGGATCCCTAATCCAAACCCATAAACGAATTGCTCACGCATGGTTAAAGTAAACAAAGCAAAGCATGCAATAATAAATAACCATAAACATTGCAAGAAATAAAAGGGAAGAGAAACTTAACAGATAAAGAACAAATCCAACTTCAATCCAAGATTCCAAGCTTGAAATAAAATAATCTAATGTGAAACTAATCTAAACTATGCTAGGGAAATATAAAGAGAAGGGAAAATAATCTAAAACTAGGGTTCAGAACTCTGTAAGGGAACCTCCTTTAATTGTAGAGAATAGGTAGAATATATAGGAGATAGATGGGTCTTGGCCCATTAGGCAACTTCCAATTCTTTTCCAATTTGTATTCTTCCTTGTAATTTCCTTTTCTTCCAAAACTTGTCCAAAATGTTCCAAAATTCTTCCTTTGTTGTTCCTTGTAGATAATTCAACACTTAGACAAAATAACACACAAACAATTCTCAATTTCACTAGGATAAGGGAAATATAACTAAAATAAGGGGTGAATTATTGTACAAAATAGCAGATATCAGTTTCCCCCGTCCACTAAGAAAAAAAAAAGGAATGATATAATGAAGACCAAGCGTAAAGTTTACTAGCACTAAAACCCATACAAATGTTGAATTTCTTTCTCCAATTGTAAGACCGTAAAAGAATATTTTCAAGAGTCTCACATTTAGCATTTGAGACATAAATGTTGTAACGTATTTAAAATTCATTGATTTTATTATATCGAATAGATTTCAGCTCAAATGCGGTTAGGGCTTAACGTGCGGCCGATGCGGATGCACCATTAGGTATGTAAAAATGCACCAATAGTGTTAGGAAATGCACCACTGCACAATGAAATGCATCAATGTACCACATAGCGCACCATTAGGTACGCATAAATGCACCACACAGTGTTTGGTATGGTGCATTTTTTTTTGTGTGGTGCATTTTTTTTTTTGCATTGATACATTTCATTGTGGTGCATTTCCTAACACTATTGGTGCATTTTTGCATATCTAATGGTGCATTTTCACTGGCTACACGTTAAGCCCTAGTCGCACTGAAACTTGACCCATATCAAATATTCATATTTAATTCAATTATTTAAATTTCATAATTTACCGACACGAATCTTTTTTATATTTTTAGTAAAATATAATGACACCTCTTAATTAAAATTAAGTAAACAAATTCTTCAACACCAAACTTCTAAATAGAAACTTGGATTCAAATCTATTGAACCTTCAATTTATGTATGATCAAACCCTTGTATTAACACTTCTGGCAGAGAGAATTAGGGTTAAGACTCTAGGGGACAACAATGTCTTTTGGTCATGAAATAATACCAACGCTTAAATTAAAACTCTAACCTAACTACAAAGATTAACTCAAAAATGAAGATTTGACCCTAATAACTCAAGTGCCTATCAGTTTAGCACCCATCATGCATATCCTTACGAGCTTCAAGCAATAACATTTGAACTATATAAAAGGGAAGGTTTCTATTTCATGTATCATTGAAAAACAATCCAAATAAATACAAAATTCATATAAAAAGTAATTTAAAAAGGTTGAGAAAGGTAGAAAATCTGAGTTATAAAAACAAAATGCTCAACCCTTCATCTAACATACAATTCCGATCCCCACGAAACCATCCATGCATACATCCAGCCTGCATGGATTCAAACTAAAAGTTAGAGATCAACGGCAATTTATATTATATCATGGATTAGGTCCACATAACATTATGGACCCGGCCTGAATCAAAACGACGAAGTACAGAATTCATACTCGTAAGGTACAGAATTTTATAACACAACACAATAAATCATAATACAAGACATATTGTTATAATAATATAATTATTATATTAAACCAAGTCAAATAAGATATTTAGTTTGTTAGTAAACAATTAATACGTGGGTTATGCATAGCAATATGATGGATTGTGGCCTTACATTGTTGCCATGATTACGCAGTGCATGGGAGTGAAACTCCTATTTTCTAGCTTTATTAGTTGAATTCCTTTACTATAAATAGCCTATGTTGTAACTATTTTTATCATAAAATCAAAAGCTCTTCATTCTATTCCTCTATCTCATTTATCGTATATTTATATATATAAATATATTATTTATATATTTATTTAGATATATTATATTTAATATATCTTACATTTGGTATCAGAGCCAGTCAACCTTCCAACCCCGAGATATTGTCCGTAGTGAAATATGTCCACAAATTTCAATATTGTGTGGTCGGGTCCCAAATTAGACGGGAAACTCGATTACAATTATTGGCAAATTATGATGACCACTCATTTGAAAGCCCAAAATCTTTGGAGCTTTATTGATCCCGGTCTACAAGAAGGAGCTGATGCAGCCGCTATACGACGCGATCAATTGGCCTTGGGGCAAATTCACCAAGGTGTTGATTACTCAATTTTTGGGCAATTAGCTGGGGCTCAAACAGCAAAGCAAGCTTGGGACATCCTAATGGTGTCAAACAAAGGAGTTGATCGGGCACAAAAGTCGAAGTTGCAGTCGTTGAGAAGGTTGTACGATCAATGTGAGATGACCTCTACAGAAACAGTAGATGCATATTTCACTCGTCTTATTAATCAAGTGAATAAGATGAGGTTATATGGAGATACGATTCAAGATGGTGCAGTGGTTGAAAAAGTTCTTCGAACTATGCCGATGAAGTATGACCATGTGGTGGCTTCAATTACAGAGTCACACAAAACCGAGCTCTTATCAGTTGCAGAGCTGAAAGGTATGATAGAAAGTCATATTGACAGGATTGAGTCAAAATCGGAACCACTTGCAGAAGAAGCTTTGAAGAGCCAAGTCACTTTGAATATGGCTGGCCCTAATCAAAGAGGTGGAGGATCTGGTAGAGGTCGTGGAAGATGAAGAGGAGGATCTAGAGGAAGAGGACGTGGTAACTCCAACATAGGAGGAGGACGAGGTAACCAAGGAAGAGGTGGAGGTAATGCCAAACAAGGCAAATTTCCATTTCATTGCTACAATTGTGGCAAGTATGGGCACAAGATTGCAGATTGCTGGTACAATGAGGACAATCATGGAAATCAAGCAAATATTGCTGAAAAGTCCGATGAGAGTTCTGAAACCTTACTCTTGGCCAGTAATAGTTTTTCTGCAGACGAAAACATATGGTTCTTGGATACTGGGTGTAGTAACCATATGTGTGGGAAGAAAGAGTTGTTTTTCGAACTAGATGAATCAGTCAGGTTTTAAGTGACATTTGGCAACAAGTCAAAAGTGCCAATTTTGGGAAAAGGTAAAATCTCTATTCAGTTGAAGGATGGTACTCATAATTTTATATCTGATGTGTTCTATGTTCCTGAACTGCACCAAAATTTGTTGAGTATGGGGCAGTTGTCAGAAAAAGGATATAAGATAAATATTACTCAGGGGTGTTGTACCATTGTAGATGCTAAGGGAGTTTTGATTGCAAAGGTAAATATGTCCCAAAATCGACTATTTCCTTTGAAAATCAATCATGCACTTCTTGCTTACTTCAATTCTGAAATATGTGATGAGAATTGGTTATGGCATATGCGATTTGGACATTTCCATTTCTCTGGATTAAACTATCTAGCGAAAAAGGAGCTTGTTTCTGATTTACCTGTTGTGAATGTCCCTGATCGTATTTGTGAGATTTGTTTGATTGGGAAGAAGCACAGAGATCCCTTCCCTATGGGCAAGTCAAGGAGAGCCACAAAACAGCTGGAGATTATCCACTCAGACCTATGTTCGTTGGAGGTTCCATCACATGGAGGTTGTAAGTACTTTGTTACTTTCATTGATGATTTTAGTAGGAAAACATGGGTTTATTTTCTAAAGCAAAAGTCTGATGCGTGTGATGTTTTCAAGCAATTTAAGACTTTTGTTGAAAAGCAAAGTGGTTATGAAATCAAAATCTTGAAAACTGATAGAGGTACAGAATATATTGCTTGTGATAATTTTCTAAATGAGAAGGGTATTCAGCACTAGATGACAGCTAGATACACTCCACAACAAAATGGAGTGGCTGAGAGGAAGAATAGATCAATCATGGATATGGTGAGGTGCATGCTGAAATCTAAAAATCTGCCTAAGCCTTTTTGGGCAGAAGCTGTTGCTTGTGCTGTTTATGTATTGAACAGGTGTCCAACTAAAAGTGTTCGTGATAAGACACCTGAGGAAGCTTGGAGTGGGAGAAAACCCTCTATCAGAAATCTCAAGGTTTTTAGATGTTTGGCATATGCACATGTGTCAGATCAATTGAGAAAGAAGTTGGATGATAAAGGAGAGAAGTGTATATTCATTGGTTATAGTGACACTTCAAAGGCTTATAAACTATACAACCCTGAAACTAAAAAGGTGGTTATAAGTCGTGATGTCACTTTTGATGAATATAGTACCTGGGATTGGTCAGCTAAAGATGAAAGGCCAGTTGTTGTTCCTGTTGTTGACGATATTGTTGATGAGCAACCGATTCTAGATAATGTCCAGTCTCCTTCGCAACCAGAGTCGTTTGTTCGACGATCTCAACGCGAGCGCCAATTACCAGCTCGCTTGCAGGATTATGTTGTGGGTCATGATAATGACCTGTCTGATGAAGAGATTGTTCAATTTGCTCTTTTTGCATATTGTGACCCTCTATCCTTTGAGGAGGCTGCTACAGAAACTCATTGGCTTAAGGCGATGGATGAGGAGATTCGTGCCATTGAAAAGAATGGTACCTGGGAGTTAACAGATTTACCTCCTGGAAAGAAGCCAATTGGAGTAAAGTGGGTCTACAGAACCAAATACAAGTCAAATGGAGAAATTGACCGTTTTAAAGCACGGTTGGTAGCAAAGGGCTACAAGCAGAAACCAGGTATTGATTATTTTGAGGTTTTTGCTCCAGTAAGTAGACTTGATACAGTTCGAATGGTTATTTCTCTTGCTGCTCAAAATGATTGGAAATTACATCAAATGGATGTCAAGGCTGCTTTTTTGAATGGTTTTCTTGAAGAAGAAATATATGTTGAGCAACCTGCAGGATTTGTGAAGAAAGGGGAGGAATCTAAAGTTTACAGGTTGAGAAAAGCTTTATATGGCTTAAAGCAGGCGCCTAGGGCATGGTATGGTTGCATTGACTCATATTTTCTTGAAAGTTGTTTTATGAGATGTCCTCATGAACACATTTTGTATGTCAAATGCAATGATTCTGGTGATGTTGTTATAATCTGTCTGTATGTTGATGATTTGGTTTTTACTGGAAATAACTTGAAGCTAATCTCAGAATTCAGGGAGGCACTAATTAAGAGATTTGAAATGACTGATATGGGCCTTATGTGTTACTTTCTTGGCCTTGAGGTTGTTCAAATAGATGGTGGAATCTTTATTTCACAGAAGAAGTATGCAGCTGACATCTTGAAAAAGTTCAAAATGGAAAACTCCAAACCAGTTTCAACTCCGGTAGCTGAAAAGTTAAAGGTGTCTAAAGATGAGTCTGGTAAGAATGTAAATGTTACAGCTTATAAAAGCTTGATTGGGAGTTTGAGGTATCTTGTGGCAACAAGGCCGGATATTTCTTTTGGAGTTGGAATACTTAGCAGATTCATGGAGGAACCAAAAGAATCACATTGGGCTGCAGCGAAGCGAATTCTGAGATATGTCAAAGGTACGAGTAATGATGGAATTTTTTACTCTACTAATGAAGCTGTGGAGCTTGTTGGATACACAGACAGTGATTGGGCTGGAGATGTTGAGACCAGAAAAAGCACATCAGGATATGCCTTATATCTTGGTTCAGCCATATTTTCTTGGTCTTCAAAGAAACAGCAGATTGTAGCACTTTCAACCGCAGAAGCAGAATATATTGCAACAGCAAATTGTGCTACTCAGGCAATTTGGCTAAGAAGAATTTTGGAGTTCTTACAACACAAGCAGGAAGCACCTACAACTATTTTTTGTGACAACAAGTCTGCAATTTCGTTGTCCAAGAATCATGTCTTTCATGGTCGCAGCAAACATATTGATATCAAGTATCACAAAATCAGAGAGTTGGTTGCTGAAAAACAAATCAACATTGAGTATTGTTCAAGTGCATGTCAAGTTGCTGATATCTTTACGAAGCCGTTGAAGACAGAGACATTTCTCAAATTGAAGAAGGATATTGGAATGACCAATATACCCAACTTAGTTTAAAGGAGGCAATGTTATAATAATATAATTATTATATTAAACCAAGTCAAATAAGATATTTAGTTTGTTAGTAAACAATTAATACGTGGGTTATGCATAGCAATAGGATGGATTGTGGCCTTACGTTGTTGCCATGATTACGCAGTGCATGGGAGTGAAACTCCTATTTTCTAGCTTTATTAGTTGAATTCCTTTACTATAAATAGCCTATGTTGTAACTATTTTTATCATAAAATCAAAAGCTCTTCATTCTATTCCTCTCTCTCATTTATCGTATATTTATATATATAAATATATTATTTATATATTTATTTAGATATATTATATTTAATATATCTTACACATATATACATGTTATATATTTATTTATTTTTCAAATTTGATTTAAATACATAATTCGTGTTCGTAGGTACAAAATTTTACAACACAAAGGCACATAAATTCATAACATAATGACACAATTACTAATTTGTTTCATGTACATAATTCTTACTTGGTACAAAATTTGATAACAGAAGATACAAAAACTCAAAACATGACATATATAAACGCACCAGAGTCCACAATACATTGTGAACCCTAGTACATGAAATAAGGATTGAGATCAAGGCACCAGACCCAAAATATAAATAAATAAATAAAAGTAACTAAAAATCACAACTCACCGGTAGTTCACTGTAACTGTCTGTCAACGATCTCACGCTCCAGCTGAAAACAAGAACATAACGCATGTAAGAATGCCTAGACAATGCTATATACGGAGTAATATAATAAATCTTGCTTATAAACGTCATGTAACCTGCATGATAGTCTCCAGCTTGATTTCAAATGTGGATTTTTCTGTGATGATCATCTCCACTGCCAGTTTGCAGCTGATATATATGAGAATGAAAACAAAGACAGTTCAGTTTTAAGATTTTATATGGGTGGGCAGTGAATTTGTTTGAAAAATAAAATTAATAATCCAGCCATACTCTATCTCAGATCTTTTTCTAATTTCCTGGAGTAACTGAGTGCAAGCAGCACTTATCCTACAAGCCCCAATGCTGCATATACAATTAAGCTCCATGATTAGAACTGATGAGTAGTATATAACTATATATACGTTAGTATCAAATATCATCATATATATATTATACGAATGCACACAAACTAGATTGTGTGCAATTTATCAACATGAATGGACACAATTTACCATGGAGTAGTTTGTGTGCATTTAGATTGAGTGCAGGAAGAGATGATCTCGCTTTCACTAGATCTGTGGATCGGGTCAATATGCAAATGTAATACTAAATCAGGAAAATAAAATAATGTTTGTTACTTGAGAAAACACAAACGTAATACTTTTGTCTTTTGATGTAAAAGTATTACCATTTTCATCAAAAATATTATATTTTCCCTTATAAGTAATGTTGTACTTATAAATAAAAATGTAATACTTTACATCAAAATGTAAAAATATTCTATTTTCTCGTATAAGTAATAAACATTTTATTTATGATTTAGTACTACATTTGCTAGTATAAATATTGTACTTCATCTTGACCTGACTCGTCTCACAAATAATAATTGGTGAGACGATCTTACACAAGTTTATATGTATATGTGTGTGTATATACATACATATATACATATATATATACATACATATATATATATATTACAATCAAATGAGACAACATCTTCCCGTGAGACTATGAGACACTACATGAATGCACACAATTTACTACGCGATAACGCGAATGCACACAGCCTAGAGTGTGTGCACTTAGCCCAACATGACTTACATGAGTGGACACATTTTAGTGTGTATATTCGTAAAGTAAGACTGTGTGCGATATATATATAATCAAAGTTTTTTGTTCAAGTACTTACCATGAAGAACTTCCCTTGAACTTGATGGCAAGCTCATGCATCTTATGATAGTCCAGAATCGGATATTCACTACATGCAGTAAAAAAACATATATACATATTTATCTTTTTTAATACAAGCCTAATATTTTTCAGAGAAAAAAAAAAAGCTAATAGGTCAGAACTTACACAGTGGCAGTCATATCATCTATGTCAGCAGCAGCTTCTTTGAGAAAATTAACAATCAATTCTAGGAAGAATGTTATGCCAGAAGTCTCTTTCAGCCCATAGCATATCAGCAGATACTGATCAACATAACCCTGCAACAAACCAGAATCATCAGTATGTGCGCAACCATTGTTAACCTAATTTTACAATATTTTCTACATAATGAAATCTTCCTAGCTATTTTTAAACCCTACATATGATATACGATATATAGATACATATATGTCTGTTAGAGCATCTCCTTTAGGAATTCTTGTAGGGTGTGACTAGAAAAGAGAAAATGAGAGAGAAGGAAAAAAGAAATTAAAAAAAATATTGGCGCGCCGGGCGGGGCGCGAGATTGGTGCCTCAAGTGAGGCTTTCTTTAATTATTGTTGCATTTTTTTCTGGGGCTCACATCCCCGACAATTACCAAGCTCCTTCAGTAAAGAATGTAACCCTTTTCTTCTCTCTCCTCACCCTCTCCCTCCCTCTTCCACATATGCATTGTTTCTTCAAAAACCTACCTAGTGGCACATACAAATGCTTCATAAACAAATAACTATACAGATTTCATATACATCAGTTTTTATTTTTATTTGAAGAAAAATTACAAAAAAAAAAAAAAACATTTTTATTTTCAAAAAATTGTAAAATTTGTAATGATAGCAAGATAGATCAACCTTATACCCATCATCTTAGCGTTGTAATATGATATATGAGCACATATATGTAGCATGTGTGTAGATACACACATATACATATACATATGCATATACATGACCATACATACACACTGACATATCAGCTTAAATGGAATAATTGTCGAACACAGATCAAATTCTTCCCCTCAAAATTAAAACCTGATGAAATCCAACTCGATCAATTCCAGAACAAAAAAGGAAAAAACTGAAATTAAGCTCCACAAATTCATATATAAACCAAAAAAAAAAAGGAGGAAGATCAGAGTCCACAAATTGAATATAATTACTTCACGTTGCAGAGCTTCAATGTGTGCAATGAGGTGCTGCTGAAGGAGAGCGAGGTCCATTTTAGCTCCGAAACCTAACCGGCGGCCTAGATAGAGAAGGAATGAAGAGAGAGAGAGGAGAGTACGTTTGAGTGAAGGGAGAGTGAAGCCGGTGTATAGTAGCCTTGCATATATATATATATATATATATATATATATATATACACAAAGCGGCGTAGTCCAGTTGTAACGGTTACATATTAGAGGGAGAGAGGGACAGTGAATACTGATAATCTGTCCAGGCAGGCGGTTTTGCACAAAACTTCATAATAAAATTTTAAATATAATTGTAATGAGTTTTAATAAGATTACAGATTACTCCATTTTTATTCTATTTTCTCTTTTTTTTGGGCAGTGAATACTGATAATCTATCCAGGCAGGCGGTTTTGCACAAAACATCATAATAAAATTTTAAATATAATTGTAATGAGTTATAATAAGATTACAGATTACTTCATTTTTTATTCTATTTTCTCTTTTCATTTTTTTTCTTTAATAAAATAGAACATTTAATTTGCCAAGAATAATATTTGACACTTAAAGATCTTGGGAGTGTTTGGTAAATAGTTGTTAGCTTATCATAGTTGATAGCGGCTAACTGATTGGTTAGTGAGTTTGACTAGTTGACAACATTAACTGATTGTAGAAAGATGTTTGGTAAATTAGATGTTAGTTAATTTCTGATTGCATGTAAAATGACGTTTTCAAAAAGTTGATCGAAAAAACTTATTTGAGCAACTTTTTGAATTTTAGTATTTTGGAGTAATAAGTTGTTACTTGTTACAAAAAACTAATTAATCAAACTAACACTCATATTAGTTGTTTAACTTACTAATAATGGTCAAACAAGTCAAAATTGACTGATTAGTTAACTATATTACCAAACACGATCATTCTAAAAGTTTAATCTTTTTCTTTTTTAAAAGAGTAAATTTTACTTTTAATCATCAACTATTGCGACATCATCTATGAGGCAATAGATTTGAATAATGAATGTAATTTTTTTTTAGACAAGCAAATGGAATGAGTATGACTAAATGTAGTAATGTTGTCATAGTCAATAACTAAAGTGGAATCTTCTCTAATGATCATTCATTAATATAGAGTATTGAGTTAATTGACATCTTTATATGATTAAAAGTTAAAACATTAAATTTATATTTTTATTTTGGCATTTAATTAGGTTGTCATTCTTAATTAAGTAGTTTTTTTTTAATTAAGTAGTTTCTCTTACAATAATGGAAAAATGAAAGCATTTCATGACGAGTTTGAACGCTAATACAAATTAATAAAATATTAATTTTTTTTTTGTTGTGTATATGTGAATGCAGCTTATTTTAGTATTCGTTGTTGCAATTAATTAAAAGTTGAATGTCAAGTCATATGAGACAGAGTCATTTCCATTTTTGGTCCTACTGTTATTGGGGCATTGCCAATTTTAGTCCACTTCATTAATTTTTGCCACATTGCGACCAGTCTTATTTAGTTCTTGCCACTTTTAGTCCACCGTTAAAATTTTCATCAAATAACCGTCCAAAATAGGGATATTTTAGTCTTTTCATGGTTTGATCATCTCCTTTACCCTTTGCAGTGGTTTTTCTTACACATTTTCATCCAATGAAAAGGTCCGGCGAAAGCCATGGCTTTGTAATGTGGCTCACACGGCTTTCGTCGGACCACTTCAATGGATGAAAATGTGTAAGGAAACCACTGCAAAGGGTAAAAGGAGATGATCAAACCATGAAAAGACCAAAATATCCCTATTTTGGACGGTTATTTAACGAAAATTTTAACGATGGACTAAAAGTGGCAAGGACTAAATAAGACTGATCGCAATGTGGCAAAAATTAATGAAGTGAACTAAAATTGACAATACCCCAATAACAGTAGGACAAAAAATGGGAACGACTCTATGAGACATTAAAACATTAATAATAATGAATAAAAATTTAAAAATAAAGATATTTTGTTAGGATCACCCTTTGTTTCCTTACAAATTAAGCTTTATTTCACTAAAAAATAAAGAACTTATTACTAACCCAAAAGTTATAGTTATAATTGAAGCAATCAGGTGACGCAGATATTCGAACTTATAACCTTTGGCATAAGGTTAGTTCTGATACCAAATTAAATTGAAACATGTATTCCATCTCAACTAAAACTCTAAGCTGATAGTTGAATTGCACATTTATGCTCAACAGTTATTACCAAATGTGTAACATTATTACTTTAACGTTTATGCATGTGTAACATTTCAATTACATGATATTACACTTGACGTCCCTCGAAGCATTAACACCAACAATTTTTGTCAATATATTTGAAAAAAATATATCATTTGTACTATATTACTAATCATTATATTAAATGATATAACTCATAATAATTATCATTATATTTTATATTTTTTTGAGATATTAGTGAATCGATTGAATCTCTTCAATTAAAAACGTTAGTCATTTATTGAAATTTTAATAGGCCCACAAAATTTAACTAAAACTCAATTAACTCCAACAATTTTGTCAATATATTTGAAAAAATCTTACTCAATATGTCTCATTTTATCTGTCTTACTTACTATTCATTGATCAAACCAACTCTTTCGTCTTTGTTTGTTTAAATTAGTATTTACATATTAATAATTTTTAAATTTGATTTTTTTGTGTTTAATAATACTTTTAATGTAGTTTCTAAATAAATAAATTTCACATACTAATTCTAAACTTAGTATTATGAAAAATTAATTTGTAAATAACTTCAGTCAAGCCCGACACATAAAATGAGACGAAAGGAGTATTTGTACTAAATCACTAATCATTATCTTAAATGGATTATCAAATATTTTAGAGTTTGTGGGATATTAGTGAACCAATTGAAATCTCTCCAATTAAACACGTTAGTCATTTATTGAAATTCTAATAGGCATAAAAGATTTATCTGAAATTCAATTAATTCCAACAATTTTGTCAATATATTTGAAAAAATGTTATTTGTACTAAATCACTAATCATTATCTTAAATGATGTAACTTGTAACAATTATAATTATATTTTACATTTTTGAAATATTAGTGAATCAATTGAATTTCTTCAATTAAACACGTTACTCATTTAATGAAATTTTCATCGGCCCACAAAATTTTACTAATATTCAATTAACACCAACAATTTTGTCAATATATATGTTGAAAATGTTTTTTGTACTAATTCACTCATCATTATCTTAAATGATGTAACTTATAATAATTATTCATTATATTGAGGCGTCGTAGATCCTACTACAAATAGAGTTGGCTGTGGCGGAGTGATTAGAGATTCCACAGGCCAGTGGAGAGGAGGATTTTTGCATTGGCTTGTGTTCGACTCTCCAAGCAGAATCATGATCACTTGGATTCAGGAAACTAGCACTTACCCCATTTTGTTCATCAGTAACACTTCGATAGAAAGAAGTTGTGACTCGATCGTTGCCTTTGTTTACGTACTTTAATAAGTACTTGATGGATTGTGATTGTTTATACCATTAGACATTAATGTGAGTAACATATTTGAGTAAAAGGTGACAATTGTGTGGGATCTCCTATCTATTGTCAAGTTCAACACCAGTCTTCAACACCATCTGTTCGTTGTCTCTACGCCTATATACTGGGCAGCCATCTTCATCAATAGGAGTCGTTTCTACATACTTCTAAGGATAATGTTTGGTGCAATGTCCATTTATAATGCATGGAGATTTAGGCCTTGCAATACTACTTGGACCGTGGATCATGAAACCACGTACTGCATTGTAGTATTCCAGATTCGTTTGTTCATCTGGTATCTCAGTCACTGTTGTAAAAAACCCCACCTAGATCGCCTACGCACCCGCCTAGGCGCTAGGCGTTCCTAGACTGAGGCGAATTGCTCCCTAGGCATCCGCCTAGTGCCTAACTCGGCCGACTAGGCCGAGTTGGTCACCGACTGGCCGAATTTGGCCGAGTTAACTCACCAAACTCAGTATAGTTAGCTGAGTTAACTCGAGCGAGTCCGCCTTGTTAATTCTATTATTATATTTATATATATTTAAATTTAGTTATTTATATAAGTAAGAGAAGTCAGAAAGATATATATAATAATATATATAATATAATATAGGGAAAATTGTAAGTTTTGCCCCTCCATAATATGTCAATTATCAATGTCACCCCTGAATTATTAATGTTGTAAATGTTGCCCCTCAATTTTAAAAAAACGATACATATATTGCCCCACCTGTACCGACAGAGGGGCAATATTTACACAATGGGAGGGGCAATATATGTACTGTTTTTGAAAATTGAGGGGCAATATTTACCCCACTAATAATTCATGGGTGACATTGATAATTGATATATTATGGAGGGGCATAAATTACAATTTCTCCTATAATATATGACATACACCCACACACATGAATTAATTTTTTGTTTTTGTAGGTCGCCTCCTAGAACCGCCTAGGCGCCGCCTAAACCGCTTAGGCGCTAGGCGCTAGTCTACCGCCTGACTAGCGCCTACTGCAACCATGATCTCAGTAGATATTATTTTATTGATGTCTTCTCCAGCTTGATATTTATCTTTTTTGTCCGTAAAGAGCAAAATATGAGCATGAGGCAATCCATGCTTTTGAAATTCGATTATGTATATAACTAACAAGAGAATATTTAAACATTAAATATAATATGAGACAATAAGAAATGGAATCGGAATATAAGGAAAATTAAGCAAATAAAAATGGTTAAGTAATTTATTTAACACTTACTCTTATTGTACCAAATATTTCTTTGCATCTAAAATCATTAACTAATGCATCCAACTTCATTTTAAAAACTCAAGAAAGTATATATAGACGATCTTTTGCATTCAGTCCCCTATTTCCTACAAATCTTTTAATCTCAGATCATTTTGGATTACACGTGAATGTTATGAAAAAGTCTGGATATCCTGTCCACCTACATATAGTCATCGCATCCTGATAGCTTTGTATCATGTATCTGGTTCGGCCTGTGAAAGATGACAGCAATATGATATGTTTTCCTTGAGAACTGGGATCTGATTCACCACAAACCAATGCTTCAGATAATGCCTTTTATATATCTCACACCGCAAATGTTTTTGATTGGCTCGCACATATCTCATCCTTCCAGACTCAACCGTTGTGTAAGCATCTACTATAAACTGTTGGAAAAGCCTCATGGCAAATAATATAGTAGAATTCTGATTATCTCGGTCGTGGATTTTGTATGCAAAAAATTCTCTTACACTGATTCTTTTCCTTTCGCCAGAATTTTTGGGGCAATAATACGTTGCAATTCACTGGTTTGAGTCTCTATTATTATGTCCCTATCCCCCATTGATTCGTCGAAATCACCAACAATTAAAGCAACTACTTCAGATACTGATGGAAGATTATACGTTCTTGCGTGCCTCTTTCTCTTACCAATAAGTTTTAGCCTTACATCTATACAACCTTCGTCTTGGATTTTTTTTCCCACAATTCTAAAAGACTTCACCAAAACATTTCTGAAGCCTAACATGTTTCGTAAATCATTTACAATTTCAAGATGCAAGTCATCGTTGGTTTTAGTTTGCCTGTAACAAATGCCAAACTATAATCTCCATCCTTGTGCTTAATTTGCATATATGATGTCTATCATGTTCCTATCTCACTTTTCACGCACACCAAAAGATGCCTACTTTCTGTTCTAGAAATTCATACTCTATTTCGAATGCTACATTTTCAGTAAATTTACGTTGTCCTTCTACATAATATGAACTTTACGATCTACAAATTTCAACTTAACGAATCATTTTAGCAGGTGTGAATAATTTATGAGTATGAATCTCTTGAAGCAGATATGAAAATTTGAATATCATGCATTCTTCGTAGTGTAAGTTGCAGAGATGCTTGATATATGTGTGTAGAAATTATTGTCATTAATTGGTAGTATTTTCTTCAAATCAAGAGATTCATTGGTTTTCTGTATAAAAACTCTATTTCTTTCAAAATGATAGTAGTTGATTTTATTGCATGCATTCAAATAGGGGATATAAGTATCTGTATAAATCTTTAACTTATGTTAGGGATAAAATTTTCCATAAAAGAAGATTTCTCTAGACCTATATTGTCTCTATATGTACTTAAATAGCTTATGTACTCATAGCTTAATTGAGCATTAAGAAATTCCAGGGTGTTAAGTACTTCATAAAACTAAGGTACAAATTGAACACACCGTTGTCACCTAATCTTTGTTTCCCCTTGTTCCTAATAACTATAGAAGATGTTAATTACTTTATAAATTTAGATCTGTATGTTTGATGATTAATATGCTGACACTCATAGGAGTTTCTAATATAACTATAAGTGTATTTTTTTTTATGACAGCTCTTTGTGAACCATATGTGTTTTCATCACCTAAACACCCTTAATTAAAGTTGTCTTGACAAATTAGTCTTGGAAGACTAAAAGTTTATGTGATATGTACTATACAATTTCCTAGATATATAAAGTTTAATGAGTTGCTTAATTGATTCTCTGTATCAGTTTATATTATAAATTGTTATTAAGAAGTCCAATCTAGATGTGATATTATGCTTTGTTGAAAGATTCATTTCACATAATATTCTTTACTTTAAAAATTGTGAAAATCATTATTAATAGGGAAAAAGGGTCAAATAGGCCCCTAAACTTTACACCAAAAGTCAATTAGGCATCTAAACTTTTAAAATGTGCAATTAAACTCTTAAACATGTCAAATTGATGCAATAAAGCCCGAAAACAGACAAATGGCCTGTTATTACAGGTCATTTGTATCCGTTCGGCGACCGCGCCAAGTTTCGGCAACCAGCGACCGGCGACGACCAATGTTTCATGTTTGCTATCCGAACCCCTCCTAAAATATAGGTTATAACCGAACCCTTCCTAAAATTTTATGTTTGTCTTCTTAACGGAAACATAGTGCGCAAAATCTCAGAATTATCGATGAAATCTGATCGGAATAATCGCCGGATTCTGACGTTTCCAGCCGTGCATCCGTGCGAGGGGATTTAAATAGCATTTCACATAATGTCTCAAAACGACTCAAAAATATGTTTCCAAAATATTCACATTTGCCAATGGCTTTTCAACACAAATTTCTCAAGTGACAAGGGTTATATTTGTTCCTTAAAAACAAGATTTTACTTCCAAATTGATGTACATAACTTCCAAAACAATATTTGTTCTTTCAAAAATTGAACTCAGTTGCCCGTAGGCCTTTCAAACATTATATCATTCAGGAGCAAAAATTTTGGAAGAAAATTCAGTCGAAAACAGATCCGCGCACAGTGGATGCGCTGATGTCCGGACCACCGAACGCACGACGGACGCGCGCGTCCGGTGCCGCGTCCGGCCGTTCTGCCTGGTTCTTAGCCTACTGGACGCGTAGTGGACGCGCGTCCAGGGTCGCGTCCCTGCAATTGTGCCAATTTTGGGCAGCGAAAACGGTGTGATAACAACTTGATTTTCCAATATTTCCATAAGTATAAGTCTATATGGACATAAATATAACATATACATGCATATACTAGCTATGAACATGTATACAAAAATTTCCAAAATTCAAAGAGTAGTCTCATGAGCTAACTAAGAAATCCTCAAACTTAACACATAAATTCCACATAAAACTCCTAGTCTCATAGTTCACTAGCAATTGTCCATTTTCAAGTGACTAAACCGACTTAAGGGATTCCTTACCTTTCAAGTAGCTTTTAACACCGTAGAAAATGTTGTGATCCCTTCCTCCAAATTTCCACCGAAGACCCTAAGTAATTTATACCATAATAACAACATTTTCAAGAATTCTTAGCTTAAAATTAAGTTCTAGGAAAGAATTCCAGTCTTTTTACCGAATAAAAATCAAAGTGTTACCTAGTATGGAAGAACTTGTGAAGGAATTGGCTATGGAGTTTCTTGAACACAAAGATGAAGATGAACTTTTCTCTTCTCTTTTCCTCTCTAATTTTTCGGCCACAAGGGGTAGGAATGGGGAAGCTTGGAGATTAAGTTACTAGCTAGCAAGACTTATCCCATACTCATCCAAGTTAATTAATTTTTTATTACCACATGGTAAATAATTGTGACACTTGTCACAATTCTATGGTAAGTATGGTGAATCTTGAAGAATAAGCCTTGCCTTGACAGTTAGGGGTTAAATCAGATAAAAGTTCGGAGGAATATAATTTAATTCGGGAAAATTTTAATACCAAAATTATTCTAAAAATAATCCCGTCATTAACCACTAAAATCGAAAAGATTTTCCGGTATATCGCGAAATACAGCGATACAAAGGTTCGTAATAAATTTTCACTCTTATAGTTCGTCTACTTTCAACTTAACTAAGTAGGAAGTTCATGTTTAATCATATCATGCGTAATAATCCATTTCCTAGGGAAATTCGAACTGTATATACATCCTTAAAAATTGTTACGGTTCGTGACCGGCACATACGATCGCAGCTTATTAATAACTATTCTTACTTATAAAAAAAAATCCTTTTAAAGTATCGAGAGATCATCTCATGAATGTCATAGCCTAAAGAAATATTTTTCGAACCCTAGACTTATTGGAATAGGTGAGGGGTTACAGTCTTCCCCCCTTAAAAATAGTTTCGTCCCCGAAACTTCCTTCTTATTTTCCACGGTTTCTAAGTAGATTACTACTTACCTTCGTTTACACATAACGGATTCTTAGTATGCTTAATCTTAGAACACAATTTGTTTAGGCACATAACAAGTAGATCGACTCTACGCACCTGAGTTAAACAACTCTGGATAACGTTCTATCATAACGCTTTCTAATTCCCACGTAGCTTCCTCTGGGCTGTGATTCGACCATTGGACTTTGATCATTTTGATTGATTTCCTCCTTGTATCTCGGGTTTTAGAGTCCAAGATTCGAATTGGTCTTTCTTCGTATACTAACGAATCATCCATCTCCAATTCCTCAGGTTCCAATACATGGGATGCATCAGGTACATACCGCTTAAGTTGAGAAACATGAAATACGTTATGCACCTTATCAAGCTCAATCGGTAGGGCCAGTCGATAGGCTAAATTTCCTATCCTTTCCAACATTTCATAAGGTCCTATATAACGAGGACTCAACTTTCCTTTCTTTCCAAATCTTCTGACTCCTTTAGTGGATGAGACTTTCAGTAATACCTTCTCCCCAACTTGATATTCGGTGAATTGTCGCTTGAAATCGGCATACGACTTTTTACGATCCTGTGCAACTTTTATCCTCTCTCGAATTACCTTGATTGCCTCAGTAGTCTCTTGTAGGTACTGAGGTCCAAGTATAACAACATCGCTCTTGTCGCTCCAACACAGAGGACTTCGACATTTCCGCCCATACAATGCCTCATAAGGAGCCATTCCTATACTCGCATGGTAGCTGTTGTTATAGGAAAATTCTATTAGATCCAACTGCTCGTCCCATGAACCCTGAAAGTCAAGCACACAACCTCTGAGCATATCTTCCAACGTTTGTATTGTTCGCTCTATTTGGCCATCAGTGGCAGGGTGAAAAGCTGTACTTAATTTGAGCTGAGTGCCCATTGCCATTTGCAACGCTTCCCAAAAACGTGATAGAAATCGTGAGTCTCTGTCCGAAACGATATCTTGCGCTACTCCGTGATATTTAACCACGTGTTTAATATAGGCTCTCGCCATCTTTTCCATTGACCATGTTTTGTTCATTGGAATGAACCTCGCTGTTTTGGTCAGTCGATCGACAATGACCTACACTTGATCGTTTCCAGAATTGGTTCTAGGCAATGCTCCCACAAAATCCATAGAGATTGAGTTCCATTTCCACTGCGGAATCTCTAATGGCTGCAGTAATCCCTTTGGTTTACTTCTTTCCGCCTTGACCTTTTGACAGTTCAAACATCTAGCCACAAATTCAGCTACATCCTTCTTCATGCCCGACCACCAGAAGTTTTGTTTCAAATCCTTATACAGTTTATCCCCACCAGGATGAACTGAATAGGGTGTGTAAGGAATTGGCTATGGAGTTTCTTGAACACAAAGATGAAGATGAACTTTTCTCTTCTCTTTTCCTCTATAATTTTTCGGCAACAAGGGGTAGGAATGGGGAAGCTTGGAGATTAAGTTACTAGCTAGCAAGACTTATCCCATACTCAATTTTTTATTACCACATGGTAAATAATTGTGACACTTGTCACAATTCTATGGTAAGTATGATGAATCTTGAAGAATAAGCCTTGCCTTGACAGTTAGGGGTTAAATCAGATAAAAGTTCGGAGGAATATAAATTAATTCGGGAAAATTTTAATACCAAAATTATTCTAAAAATAATCCCGTCATTAACCATTAAAATCGGAAAGATTTTCCGGTATATCGCGAAATACAGCGATACAAAGGTTCGTAATAAATTTTCACTCTTATAGTTCGTCTACTTTCAACTTAACTAAGTAAGAAGTTCATGTTTAATCATATCATGCATAATAATCCATTTCCTAGGGAAATTTGAACTGTATATACATCCTTAAAAATTGTTACGGTTCGTTACCGGCACATATGATCGCAGCTTATTAATAACTATTCTTACTTATAAAAAAATCATTTTAAAGTATCGAGAGATCATCTGATGAATGTCATAGCCTAAAGAAATATTTTTCGAACCCTAGACTTATTGGAATAGGTGAGGGGTTACAATTACACCAGAGAAGGTGTGAAGTTAGGGATGGCAACGGGGCGGGGCGGGGGCGGGGAGTATACTCCCCGTCCCCATCCCCGAAACCCCGACCACGTACCCGTCCCCGGCGGGGAATCCCCATCCCCATCCCCGCGAGGAATTAGGCGGGGACGGGTATTCCCCGTCCCCGTCAATTCTTAGTCAACATATTAAATTAGTTTAATTTTAATTTTAAAAATTGTGATTTTAATTTAAAAAAATTATATATATATATATATATATATATATATATATATAGACACATACATATATATATAAACAGTGGAAATATATAAACTGCCACTGTACGTACGTAACTCCACTGTTTATATTCCACTGTTTATATATATATGTATATATATATATATATGTATATATATATATATATATATATATACACATTATAATTATATAATTATATATTATAATTAAAATTCTTAATTATAATAATTATTCGGGAACGGGGCGGGGCGGGGAGGGGTGTCCCCGTCCCTGGCGGGAAATTGAAAAAATTCCCTATCCCCGTCCCCAATCCCCAAAAATTTTTCCCGTCCCCGCCCCTGTTTCAAACGGGGACGGGGATCCCCGGCGGGGACGGGGCACATTGCCATCCCTATGTGATGTTGTGGATTCTAATGAAGGCGCTTTCGGTTGCTACCTAATTCTAGGTTCTGATTAGGTCCGTAGCAACCGCCCTCGATGTTTTTCCGTTGCAGCCCATTGGGGTTTCCGGCGAAATCAAGGAGCTAGTTCGCATGGTGGCTAATCAAGCATAGAGGGGGGGGGGGGAATGGAACTCGATTTTGATGACGAGAATGCCATTAAATGGGTGATTTTGATACTGAAAGTTCTAGATTATATTGGTGTTATGAATTGGGGAGAATGTCATAATAAGATTAGATTTTTGGAGGAAGAGATCAGCGTGGAATGCTCAGAGAATCATGGAAGAGAAGTGATGTTGCTTAGCAGCTTAATCAGGCTCACCTTCCGCCGTAGATGGCGACGCAGGCCGCCGAACTAATGTTTTCTGGCGGTGGTGATGTTTTCCGGCAAGTTTTGACCAGTAACCTATTGGTTATCGGTAAATTTGACTTATTTGACTAAAAATAAAATGTGTGAGGGTTTAATTGCACCTTTTAAAAGTTTAGGTGCCTAATTGACTTTTGGTATAAACTTTAGGGGCTTATTTGACCATTTTCCCTTATTAATATTAAAGGAAGCACATTGGTGAAAAACAATCTATAACCACAAGTATGTATTTGCCCATCCAATTAATATCATTGTTCTGTTGGGACCAAATTGGTAATTTTGCTATGGTCAAGGGACCAAATTGGTAATTTTGTTATAGTCAAGGGACCATTTCAGTGAAAAATTAATTACCAATTTAGTCCCTTGACTATAGCAAAATTACCAATTTTGGTCCCCTGATTATAGCGAAATTACCAATTTGATTCCGATTTAACGGATGTTTAACGGCAAAATAGACGGAGGACCAAATTGGTTAAATTTTTCAAAGTCAAGGGACTTAATTGGGGACGAAAAATTATCGAGGACCAAATTGGTAATTTCACAATAGTCAAGGGACCGTTTTGGTAATAAACTCTATTTTATAACTAAATTGAGTTCCATGATAGCAACTACGAAATAGTTCATCAAAAATACATGTCAAAGATCCTCATAAAATCAGTAAAGCATCAAATTAGTAAAATATAGAAAGATGAACAAAAAAAATTTATTTTTTTCATGATGTTTCTTCTTTTGTCCAAACCCATTTTAAATCCTACATCTATGTAGTACTGTCAAAATGGGCTGAAGCCCGCGGGCCGGCCCTCACCCGCCCCGCAGTGGGGCGGGTTAGGGCTACTAAATAAGTGGCCCGCGAAAAAGCGGGCCTAACGGGCCTGGCCCGCGGCCCGCGGGCCAGACCCTTTTAAAAAAAAAAAAAAATTTATTTATATATATAATCTTGTGTTCTGTGTTCGCATGCGAACACCGTACACTAAGATTGTATATATAATTTATATATACAATCTTAGTGTACTGTGTTCGCATGCGAACACAGTACACTAAGTTTTTATATATATTTAATTATATATAATTAATTATATACATAATTATATTTATTTAGATTTAATTATATTATTTATATTAAAAAATTTAATAAATATAATTTTTTAAAAAGTCCACGGGCCGGCCCGCGGGGCCCGCCAACCCGCGTGGGGGCGGGTTAGGGTTGCTTAAACCCTAGCCCGCGGGCCTAACGGGCCGGCCCGCAAAAACCCGCCAGAAATTAGGCCCGCGGTGGGGCGGGCTTAATGGGGCAGGCCGGCCCGCTTTGACACCCCTACATCTATGACACCATTTAACAGTATTCATTTATATGCTTCTAGTATATAATTTGCCACTAATTTTCCGATCTACGAAACCCTAAATGTATGATTTTCAGATTTACAATATGGTTACTGCCCAAGTCCGATTCTTATAATAGTACCTTTCCTAAAAAGATTGACTTAAAAAGACTTTAAGTTTGTGAGTATGTTGACAATCTTTGATTGTTAATGCTTATTGCAACTTGTACTTGGAGAAATTTAGATTTTTTTCTAAGTGATCATTTGAAAAATATGCTACTTAGGTATGTAAATTTTACATTGAAACTTGTAGTTATCTATATTGTTCAATTTATGTTCTTATATTACCACAATGTTTGATAGATTTTTTATGATCATTACACGAACAACCTTGCTTTATTATTAAAAAAGTAGAGGAAATTATTAAATTGAGTTTTACTTATAAAGTAAAGTAGTACAGAATACTTCTCTTTAGGAAATAGTAGAACTACAAATTTCTACACCTCAATTGATAATAATAAAAGATAGTAAAAGATAACAACAACTAACATCATACTAAAAATAGACTTCTACACCTATAAGATTAAAAAAGATAACAAACATGATAAAAAGTTAACAGAAATTGATAATAAAAAAATGCCACCAGGAACTTGGCAATGGACAACAATTCCCTGCGTATATAAATTATAAGATGCATTTTAATAAAAAAAAAAAATAGAAACATGATGAAAAGAATAAGATGCAAAAAAAAAAAAAAAAAAAAAAAAAAAAAAAAAAAAAAAA
>NC_044921.1:7038066-7098715 GCF_003576645.1 Ipomoea triloba
AAAAAAAAAAAAGAAAAAAAAAAAAAAAAAAAAAAAAAAAAAAAAAAAAAAAAACTCTGAATCATGGAAGACCACTTCTTTAGACTTGATGACATCACTGCCTTTTCTTTCAAGGAACGTCGTATTGCCGAACCACTCGAATCTTCATTGCACTCCTAATGTTGTAAGGTGATATCTCATGACCAAGAATGTAGAGTGGATACATTCTTATTTGAGATTGGATGCGAATAGACTACGATATTGAACTTGTGGTGTTTGAGTTTGAAACCAATACATGTATTTATATTTGTGTCGATTCGTTCTACAAAGTATATTTCTACAAAGTATATTTAAGGAACCTGTTATTGGTATGAACGTGGATGCTTTGAAATTGTCAAAGCTGATATTTTTAAAGTAACATAATTAATACATTTTAATTGTCAAAAATATTTATCTCTTGAAATACCAAACGAAGTACCATATATAAATGTTACAATGTTGAACTAATATAAACTACAGCGTTTTGGTGTTAATATGTCTAAGCTGTTGGGCAAGAAATATTTCCCATTTTTATTTATCAAAAAGGTTCTGATTGAAAATTAAAGTAGAATTATTATATTATCAATTTAACTGGCATGCTATGTTAGATAGTTAATTGCGCATCAAGGAAGAAATTCTGATAAATAATTTAGCACAAAAAATAATTTGAACCACATATTAAAAATTGAATTTAGTAAAAGTACCTCTTGGCATATAAAGTACTGGAGTTGGCGATGCAGGAGAAGGATCATTGATAAAGCTTTTGTTACTGGCTAAGACGAGACACGATTGTCTTGAAGGATAACAATTTTCTACAAAAAAAAAAATGTAGGTGATTTTCAAATTACAGACATAGACACGTAGTGTATTTCATATGTTATGTATAAAATTGTGGAATTCACTTAGTTTGACACAAATCTACTTTTTAAAAATTAGGAATAACTCAATCACGTTCAATTGTCTCATATATAATATTAATGAACAAAATTCAAGGTCAATACATTATAGAATTTTTAATATTTTTGTAATACAAATAAAGTTGTTGATGGATATATTATAATTGAGACAAGTCGACCCGGAGGAGTAGGATAAGGTTCGTGAGAGGGTCCGAGACCCGAGGTTGAGCCCCGTGCTTGACCCGGGCTAACTCGTTTAGCACCTCGGCTAAGAGGCCTCGGTTCGGAGGGCTTAGTCGAAGGCCTCGCCCTTGGGGCCTCGGGTGGTTGGAGCCACGGGTCCGGTCGCGGCGCGAGCACGGTCAAAGCAAGTCTATAGCCGTTCCCCCGTCTTAGAGGGGCGGTTAAGAGGTTTGGAGGGTATAAATAGTCGTGCTATTGTCTCTTTGTCCTAAACTACTTGTGTAATAGCATTACACCATCTTGTAATAGCCGATTGACTACGATCTAATACAATACTTGGACCCCGTGACCTTGTCACAATCATTTCGCTTATTAATTCCTATTCGTTCATATTATCATTCATTTAATGGGTTCGTTGACGAGCCCCCATTTACCTGGTCCTCGGCGACACACTATATAAGAGGTCATACAACGGCACCCTCTTGTGCTGCCTGTACCCAAAGGAGGCAAGGTCGGTGATCGAAGAAATTCATGAAGGGACATGCTCAGCCCACCAGGGGGCCTACACCATGGCTCGGAGAGCCATCCTACAGGGTTATTTCTAGCCTAATATGGCTAAAGAGTGCGCCGACTACGTTAGAAGTTGCAAGACTTGCCAACAGTTCCAAATCGCCTCGGGTCGGCCCACCTCCAACTACACCCCTATCAGTTCGGTCATTCCCTTTTCACGATGAGGGTTGGACATAGTGGGAGCCTTACCTATGGGGTCAGGAAAAAAGGAAGTACCCGATAGTAGTGATGGACTATTTCACCAAGTGGGTAGAGGCCGAGGCCCTGGCCAGCATCACCAGTTCCCGGTGCAAGCAATTCATCTACAAATACATCCTATGCCATTTTGGAGTCCCAATGCAGCTCATCACCGACAATGGACGTCAATTCGAGGGGCAGGAGTTTGGGAAATTCTGCGCAAAATGGCACATCACACATAGTCGAGTGTCTGTATGCTATCCCAGGCGAATGGCCAAGTAGAGAACGCCAACCGGCAACCGCACCCTTGTGGACAGCCTCAAAAGAAAACTCGAGTCTGCCGAAGGAGCATGGGTAAAAGAGCTAGACGCGGTCCTGTGGGCCTATCGCACCACACCTCGGAGAGCTACAGGCCAAACTCCATTCTCGCTGGCCTATGGCTTTGAGGCTCGCGCCCCCGTGGAGGCCGTCATACCCTCTCACTGGGCTGAGGAATATGACCCTGACACCAACGACGAGCACCACCGAACAGACCTCCACCTGATAGACAAAAAGAGGGAGGCAGCGATGATCCGTGCAGAAAACTACCAGCGCCATGGCAAAAAGGCCCAGCCGCGATATTTTCATGCAGGCGACTATGTACTTAGACGGAGAGAAGCGCCAACCCCAGGCCGGAGGTAAATTTGGCGCAAAATGGGAGGGTCCCTACATTGTCGAAGTCGTGGTCCGCCCAAGCAGCTATAAGCTAAAGACCACTAAGGGGAAGATGGTAGCTAGGGTGTGGAATGCTGAGCACTTGTTAAAGTATTATCAGTAATCCACTTGTTAGGAGGTAGTCAGTCTCATGCATTTCAATAAACTTAGCTAACAATCCATTTCGTTAGGAGGTGGTCCGTCTCCTTCGTTTCAATAAACTTAGCAAAATTTTCACCATGGATGTCTCATTTTCACTTCTTTTGAGGAGGGGGAGGGGGTACTTACCCGACCTTTCCAATCATACCCTAAGGGGGCACGGGGCTCGTCCTCACGTACTAACCCCAACGGAAGAGCCTAACGGCCCGTTGTCAAGCGACACGGGTCGAAAAGCTATCACCCTAAGGGGGCACGAGGTCCGACCTCGCGTACTAACCTAGATGAAAGAGCCTAACGGCCCGTTGTCAAGCAACTCGGGTCGAGAAGCTATCACCCTAAGGGAGTAAGGGAGCACGAGGCCCGACCTCGTGTACCAACCCCGACGGAAGAATGTTTGGTCTGAGAGTACCCTTAGCCAAATGGCTATGTAAAGAAAAAAAACCAACGATCCATGGTGTTAACTTCTCCAAGTCGAGCCAAAACTCCAAGTTCGGGACAAAAAACGTACAGGCAAGGCTAAGAAAAGGGGCCAAGGGCCCCCGGCTAATAGGCCTGGCTCATGGTGTCAATACAGGCCAAGGGTGGGGCCTAGGCCGAGCCCACCAAAACGGGCTGAGGCCTGTCAAAGTCGCGAGATCTCAACCCTACACAGGCAACAGTGGTTTGGTGAAGGAAAGGGTAACATCACGCAATACAAGTAGTAGCAAAAGACGCGAAATATTCATTCAAACATAATGTTCAAGTACATAGCAAAAAGAGGGAAATAAGCTAAGCAAGCCTACGCCTATGCATTCAAGTCCAGAGTAGCAGTAGAGGTATTGTAGGCCATAATCTCGTAACCCAGGGTCGCCATGCTATCCGGGAGTTGAGTATTCTCCAAGGTGGGAGAAACAGGACCGACTGTACCCGCGACACAATCATCGGGCAATCATTATTGCATGGACCATGGTCCACACAATTGTGTGGACCAAAAATAAAAAGTACATTATTTTTGTACTGAAGGTACATTATTTGATACTATCAAATAATGTACCTACAGTACAAAAATAATGTACCTTCAGTACAAAAATAATGTACTTTTTATTTTTGGTCCACACAGCTATGTGAACCATGGTCCATGCAATAATTTGCCATCATCGGGGGACTGGTCCAAAACGCTCAAGTCCACAGGCTCGCTGCGAGCCGAATCCCCTCCAGGAGGGGTGCTAGAACTGTCCGTAGGGACGTCTGGAGGTGGGAGCACGGCTGGCAAACCCCTGGCCACGGGGTCAAAAGTAGCGTCCTCTCGGCGGAGGACCTCATATATAAAGCTCTGCATCTAATGTAAGCCTATGTCATCCGTGGCGAGCCACTCCTCAGTTAGCACGCACACGTGGCCTCGGGCATAGGCCATGGCGTCAAGCTTGAACCCCTCGGACCCCTGTAGGTCGGAATAGCACGGGTAAGTTCGTTTCTTAGCCCCTCCAGTTCAAGCCTATGGGACCGCTTCTCCGACTCTAAAGTCTGCACAACCCCGGAGAGCTCTTGGGAGAGCTCAGCGTTCCGCCTCTTGGCAGCCTCATACTCGCCCTGGAGGTTAGAAAGGTGGAGGACGACATGGAAGCAAAGGGGTTAGATAACTGACAACAAGTACGGCAAGAAGACAAACGACAAGGGTACCTAAAAAAATGATGCAGCATCGTGGTCAACCGAGACCGTCTCCAGCCCATTAGAGTGCAGCAAGCCGCGAAGCAACTCGCGAGTCCGCGCGGGGCTCCGCGAACGCGGCTAAAGGTTGTCCAAGGCAGTGGGGGCGGTGGCCGAGCAGGAAGTGTGGGGGTCGGAAGCACTGATAGAGCGGGGGCGGTATCACGGCGGTGCGCGGGTCAACACGGGCCTGTCGTTTCGTACGGGTACCTTCTCTAGTGGTCTTTTGCCTCTTAGCCTCACGCAGCCTCTCCATACGGGACGCTATGGTGCGAGATTCACGTGTACCCACAACAAACAACTATGAGGTTAGCATAAGTACCTACATTTAATTTTGCAATAAACGAAGCAAAGAGTAAAGAAGGGGAGACAACCTCGAGGCACTACGACAAGCTCGGTGACGGCCTCGGAGCTCGACCCGACCACAACCGAGTTGGGAGACTCGGCCGCGGCAGAGGACTCGGCCCCGAGCCCAAAAGAGAACTCCGCCGAGCCCTTCGCCCCAGCTTCGTCTGAGTCCTCGGAGCCCGACTCCACTTCAATAGCCTCGGTTGGCGCCAGGTCGGTGCGGGGACAAGCTAGGGGGCGGAAGAGGTTCGCCCAGTGTGAACCCCAGGCCCTCCATGCTCTCCTCACTCAGCATAGACTCTATACAGAGTACGAGTGCCAACCCTCGGAAGGCACGGGCATGATGCAATAAGGAAGGGTACACCTGAGGAGTTTTATGCTTACGGAAGCGGACGTTCCTAGGGGACACAAAGGGAAGTAGGGGCCCTACGGAGATGAAAACAAATGAAGGTTTCCAATGATGGTTGGATGAGACTATGTCTTGAAGGACTTTCATACGAGGACGGGTCGAGAAAGCCACGAAGCCCTTGCTTGCGAGGGCGGACGAGCCTGTGACTTGGAAGAAGTGGTTGAAGAGGTCTAAGTAGGGGGAGACATTTATTTCACGGCATCGTAGAAAGAAAGCTAACAACATGTAATGGGAGTTCGAAACCAATTGGCTCGGGCTAATCTCGTAATAATTGAGAAGGGTCAAGACGAAACGGTGAAGTGGAAAACGTAAGCCATAAGATAACGAGAGGGTGTGGGCACCGAAAAAGTGACCTTCCGGGGGCTTGGTCACATTGTCACCGAGGAGGGGGCTACCACGTCTACCCCCGGTCTGACTATTTCTTGTGCCTTCTCTAATTGGTGGGGTCCAAGTTGTGAGAGGGTAGATCGGGGGATGTTCAAGTCAGGATTAGTATACACAACGGAAGGGTCAAAGTTCATGTTTGGGTCGGGCTCAATAATTTGGAGAGGACGAGCACTCACGGGGTCTTCGTTTATGAAAGGAACCTCGGAGTTGGGATGTGGTATTCGCNCAAAAATAAAAAGTACATTATTTTTGTACTGAAGGTACATTATTTGATACTATCAAATAATGTACCTACAGTACAAAAATAATGTACCTTCAGTACAAAAATAATGTACTTTTTATTTTTGGTCCACACAGCTATGTGAACCATGGTCCATGCAATAATTTGCCATCATCGGGGGACTGGTCCAAAACGCTCAAGTCCACAGGCTCGCTGCGAGCCGAATCCCCTCCAGGAGGGGTGCTAGAACTGTCCGTAGGGACGTCTGGAGGTGGGAGCACGGCTGGCAAACCCCTGGCCACGGGGTCAAAAGTAGCGTCCTCTCGGCGGAGGACCTCATATATAAAGCTCTGCATCTAATGTAAGCCTATGTCATCCGTGGCGAGCCACTCCTCAGTTAGCACGCACACGTGGCCTCGGGCATAGGCCATGGCGTCAAGCTTGAACCCCTCGGACCCCTGTAGGTCGGAATAGCACGGGTAAGTTCGTTTCTTAGCCCCTCCAGTTCAAGCCTATGGGACCGCTTCTCCGACTCTAAAGTCTGCACAACCCCGGAGAGCTCTTGGGAGAGCTCAGCGTTCCGCCTCTTGGCAGCCTCATACTCGCCCTGGAGGTTAGAAAGGTGGAGGACGACATGGAAGCAAAGGGGTTAGATAACTGACAACAAGTACGGCAAGAAGACAAACGACAAGGGTACCTAAAAAAATGATGCAGCATCGTGGTCAACCGAGACCGTCTCCAGCCCATTAGAGTGCAGCAAGCCGCGAAGCAACTCGCGAGTCCGCGCGGGGCTCCGCGAACGCGGCTAAAGGTTGTCCAAGGCAGTGGGGGCGGTGGCCGAGCAGGAAGTGTGGGGGTCGGAAGCACTGATAGAGCGGGGGCGGTATCACGGCGGTGCGCGGGTCAACACGGGCCTGTCGTTTCGTACGGGTACCTTCTCTAGTGGTCTTTTGCCTCTTAGCCTCACGCAGCCTCTCCATACGGGACGCTATGGTGCGAGATTCACGTGTACCCACAACAAACAACTATGAGGTTAGCATAAGTACCTACATTTAATTTTGCAATAAACGAAGCAAAGAGTAAAGAAGGGGAGACAACCTCGAGGCACTACGACAAGCTCGGTGACGGCCTCGGAGCTCGACCCGACCACAACCGAGTTGGGAGACTCGGCCGCGGCAGAGGACTCGGCCCCGAGCCCAAAAGAGAACTCCGCCGAGCCCTTCGCCCCAGCTTCGTCTGAGTCCTCGGAGCCCGACTCCACTTCAATAGCCTCGGTTGGCGCCAGGTCGGTGCGGGGACAAGCTAGGGGGCGGAAGAGGTTCGCCCAGTGTGAACCCCAGGCCCTCCATGCTCTCCTCACTCAGCATAGACTCTATACAGAGTACGAGTGCCAACCCTCGGAAGGCACGGGCATGATGCAATAAGGAAGGGTACACCTGAGGAGTTTTATGCTTACGGAAGCGGACGTTCCTAGGGGACACAAAGGGAAGTAGGGGCCCTACGGAGATGAAAACAAATGAAGGTTTCCAATGATGGTTGGATGAGACTATGTCTTGAAGGACTTTCATACGAGGACGGGTCGAGAAAGCCACGAAGCCCTTGCTTGCGAGGGCGGACGAGCCTGTGACTTGGAAGAAGTGGTTGAAGAGGTCTAAGTAGGGGGAGACATTTATTTCACGGCATCGTAGAAAGAAAGCTAACAACATGTAATGGGAGTTCGAAACCAATTGGCTCGGGCTAATCTCGTAATAATTGAGAAGGGTCAAGACGAAACGGTGAAGTGGAAAACGTAAGCCATAAGATAACGAGAGGGTGTGGGCACCGAAAAAGTGACCTTCCGGGGGCTTGGTCACATTGTCACCGAGGAGGGGGCTACCACGTCTACCCCCGGTCTGACTATTTCTTGTGCCTTCTCTAATTGGTGGGGTCCAAGTTGTGAGAGGGTAGATCGGGGGATGTTCAAGTCAGGATTAGTATACACAACGGAAGGGTCAAAGTTCATGTTTGGGTCGGGCTCAATAATTTGGAGAGGACGAGCACTCACGGGGTCTTCGTTTATGAAAGGAACCTCGGAGTTGGGATGTGGTATTCGCCCTCGGGGGTAGCACCATCCATAGAAATTTCACTATCACTTATGGAGTCTAGAACATCAAGATCAAAGGGAAAGTGCATGCAAAAAATATCAAAGTAGAGGAAAGATGGCGAAATGGAGGCCTCTCGGCCAAGGGTTACGAAGATCGGAAACAATAACAAAAAAAAATCAGGGGAGTACAAGTTATTTAAAAAAAACAAAAAACAAAAGCATAACAATAGCCGAACGTATGGAGGAAGAAGGGGGGGGGGGGAGGAACTAACTGAGCTCGGGATGTAGGACTCGGTTTGGATGTAGAAGGAGAGCACTTGAGCTTGAGGAGAGCTTGAGAGAGACTTTAGAGTGGAGTGTGGTGGTGGTGGCCAAAAAGTGGGGGAATGGGGGATTAAATAGGATGGGAGAGGGGAAAGGGGGAAAAAAGGGGAAAATGGGGTTGACCACATTTTGAAAATTGGAAAGGGTGTTGGGAAAGGAAAAAAGATGATGTGAAGGGATCTTGGGAAGAAAAAAGGTGATGGGATGTTGATGGGTGTGACTTGGGGGATTTTCTATGCTTTTATAGGGAAGAGTTGCATATTTTTTGGGATTCTACCTTATCTAGAAGTCTAAAGGAGATCTTACGGGAAAAGAGTCCGTTTGCTATAGGGATGTATTTTATTCACGATCAAGGGTCCGTTTGGGACGTCCATGCACGTCATATCTCGCTTCATAGGAGGGTTGTGAACATGTTCGGATGTATGGGAGACGGGTCGGAACGTCTACTCTCCTTCGTTGACGACTTCTCGCAGCTCGGAGAGTGTGGGACTGATGATGGATATATTATGAATGGGCCAAGCCGACCCGGAGGAGCAGGATAAGGGTCGCAAGAGGGCCCGAGACCCGGGGTTGAGCCCCGTGCTCGACCCGAGCTAACTCGTTTAGCACATCGGCCCAAGACCTCGGCTAAGATGCCTTGGCCTGCCCAAGGCCTCGGGTGGTTGGAGCCACGGGTCCGGTCGTGGCGCGGGCGCGATCAAAGCGGATCTATAACCATTCCCCTGTCTTAGAGGGGCAGTAAGGAAGTTTGGAGGGTATAAATAGTTGTCTTATTGTGTCTTTAAGACATGTTCTATATTCTTTATCCTAAACTACTTGTGTAATAGCATTACACCATCTTGTAATAGCTGATTGACTACGATCTAATAAATATTTGGTCCCCGTGACCTTGTCACACTCATTTCGCTTATTATTTCCTATTCGTTCATATTATCATTCATTTAACGGGTTTGTTAGTCCGGACCCCCTGGGTTAATTAAATCCCTCAGTTGTAATCATAAATAGTTCTACGTTATTTTTAAAAAGGTTGTTCATCAAAATTATTTGAAAATCCTTAATTGTAATATTAATTAAATACAAATTGTGAATGAATACACTATAGGAAAAAAAAAACAAATAAACCAAATTTTAAAAGATTACACATTCTGTTTTTTTTTTGTTACAATATAAACAAAAATCTTTTGAAATTTAAATAAACAAATTAAATCAGTCAAAATATAAAAGATAATAGTGTAGGAATTGAATGCAATACACAACATCCATCATATATCATTATAACAAATAAAATGTGCGTATGAAGTGAATTTACTAATACTAATTTGATGAAATCCATAAAAAAAAACACGGTAAAACTATTCATTAAGGACTGATTTAACTAAACAATATGTCAATGGATTGGTATAAAACTATGCTAAATGTAAATAAGAATATATACCTACCACATCTTCAAGTACGAATTCTAAGGTTGCTCCTCGGTTGTTATTGACTTCGTAAAGACTAATCAATCGTACATTTATTGTCCACGTAGTATTGTATGAGTTTATCTTATTTTGTAAAACAAAAATTAGGGGCCATTATATGTAGATTTTTTGTTTATGTGGTTAAGGTGGTGAGACGGAGTGGAAGATGTGGAATTGGTTACATGATTTATATAGTGGTATTGAAATTCATTAGATAAGAAATATATTAGGAAAACTTTAAAAATAGGCTAATAAAAAGAGAAAAATGACATATAACTAGTCTGTAGTATGGAATATTCTATTAAAAGGTAATAAATTATGGTAATAAAATATGACAAAATGACGTAATATACATAGTAATTTGTCTAATTATTAAATTAATTGCGTATATAAAAAATACACTATTAAAATGTGTAAAATGGAGTAATTAAAACAGGTCAGTAAATGGAGAAAATAGCGTACAATATTGTTTATACTAATCTGTAGTATGATATAGCCTATTAAAAGGTAAAAAAAAAATGATGGTAATAAAAAGGGTGATAAAATGGCTTAATTAGTAATATATGTATAGTAATTTGTGTTTATTGACTTAATTACCCTATATAAAAATAGACTACTATTAATTGGTAAAAAAAAATATAATCAAAATGAATTGGCAACCAAATTATGAGAATAATTAAATCATTATAATTGTGAGAATAATGGAAACAAATTCTGCGTAATAAATTAGAAAATTCCTTACAAATTATGCGTAATATTAAATGAGAAATTTATACCAATAATAATAATTCAAATACTTATCTATACTTCTATATTATCTATACTATATCTATACTATTAATAAAAGTAAAATCCTCATCTTCAACTTTCTCGCCCAAACTAATATTATTAATTAATTGGTAAAAAGAAAATTAATAAAGCTGAATTAAAAAAAAATCTTTACCAAATTATGAGAATAATTAAACTTTTTAATTGTGATAATAATAGAAACAAATTTTGCATAATAAATGACAAAATTACTTGGAAATTTTGCGTAATTTTATAATGAAATAATAATTTATACTATATCTATACTAATCTTTACTATTAATAAAACTAAAATCCTAATCTTCAACTTTCACGCCTAAACTAACTAAATATTATCAAATAATTGGTAAAAAAATTAATAAAAATGAATTGGTAAAAAAAAATTATTTACAAAATTATGAGAATAATTAAACCATTATAATTGTGAGAATAATGGATACAAATTTTGGGTAACAAATAATAAAATTACTTGCTAAACCATTATTATTTATTATTTATACCAATAATAATTCGAATACTTATTTATACTATTATGCTATCTATATTGTATGCATACTAATCTATACTATTAATAAAAATAAAATCATTTTCTTCAACTTTACCGCCTAAACTAATATTATTAATTAATTTGTAAAAAAAAACTAATAAAGCTCTAATTGGTAACAAAATTTTATTTGCCAAATTATGAGAATAACTAAACCATTATAATTGTGAGAATAATGGAAATAAATTCTACATAGTAAATGAGAAAAATTTCTTAGAAATTTTGCGTAATTTTATAAAGAATTAATAATTTATAATTATTATTTATACCAATAATAATAATTCAAATACTTATCTATACTTCTATACTATCTATACTATATCTATACTAATCAATACTATTAATACAAGTAAAATCCTCCACTTCAAAATTCCCGTCTAAACTAATATTATTAATTAATTGGTAAAAAAATTAATAAAGCTGAATTGGAAAAAAATATTTACCAAATTAATTATGAGAATAATTAAACCTTTTAATTGTGAGAATAAGAGAAACAAATTCTGCATAATAAATGAGAAAATTACGCAGATTACTTGGAAATTCTGCGTGATTTTATAACGAAATAATAATTTATACTATATCTATACTAATCTATACTATTAATAAAAGTAAAATTCTCCTCTTCAAATTTCATGCCTAAACTAATATTATCAATTAATTGGTAAAAAAAATTAATAAAACTGAATTAGTAACAAAATTTTATTTACCAAATTATGAGAATAATTAAACCATTATAATTGTGAGAATAATAGATACAAATTATGGGTAATAAATGATAAAATTACTTGGAAATTCTGCGTAATTTTATAATAAAATAATAATTTATTAATTATTATTTATACCAATAATAATAATTCGAATACTTATCTATGCTTATATACTATCTACACTATATCTATCATAATCTATACTATTAATAAAAGCAAAATTCTCCAAAATATATCTTTATAATTAAGCCAATTATACTATACAATAATAATTCGAATACTTATCTATACTACTATACTATCTATACTATATCTATACTATTAATAAAAGTAAAATCTTCATCTTCAACTCTCCCAAATTATATTTATTGGTAACAAAATTTTATTTACCTAATTATGATAATAATTAAACCTTATAATTGTGAGAATAATATAAACAAATTATGCATAATAAATGAGAAAATTACTTGAAAATTCTACGTAATTTTATAATGAAATAATACTTTATACTATAATTTTTTTTATTTATATTGGAAGGGGAAACCCAAGTTACATTTGCAGCAAGTCCTTATTTATTATACAAATTACGCCATTGGGGAATGCTCAGAACATCGTCTTCTAAAAGACTAGATATTTCATTGGGAGGGGTCGTAAGAACTGGGAATATGCATGCCTTTGGAAAAATGGCCAGCCATTTTAGCAAGGGAGTCAACTACATGATTTTGTTCATGCACGATTGCCTTTAGCTTCCATACTTCAAAGCTTCGAAGTTCTCTTCTACAAGCTTCAAGAATATTGTGTGATACTGAAGTTGGTGGTGCATTGTGGTGAATGTAGTCAACAATTTCGATGGCATCGCATTCAAATATCACCTTCTGGAAACCCATAAATGCAACAAGTTATATGTTGAAGGGAAGATTTCCTTCCAAACTGCTTCTGCCACTAGATAGTTGAGAAGAACATGCTCTATGTCTTCCACTGTATCAGTAAACAACCAACATTTATCACAGTTAGATATTCCACACTTGACCCTATTAAGATTGGTTATAATTGTCATGTTGCACCAAGCAAAGGAAAATACGAACTCGGTTAGGTATTCTAAGCTTCTATACGCTATTCCACTTGCCAAGCATCACTGGTTCTGTATCCCCTCTAGCTATGTCATATGTCGAACTGACCGAGAAGACTACATGATATTTCCTTGGACTATCCGATAGTATCATCCCATGTGGGGTCTTCTATCATTATGAATGCAGCTAGCTTAGATAAGATCTTATCAAAGTTCTCCCATGACCAGCCACTTGTTGGTGTGTAGTAGCTAGCTACTGTTCTAACCTCCTCCGAGGGTGGAATTGGGTAGATGGCAAGTTATTTGAGAGGTCTGTCTCCTATCCAGAAGAATGTACTCCTCTCGTTTCTCACATGTTTTCTAATTCCTTCCTTCAACAGGGGAACAACTTTAAGGATGTCCCTCCAAGCGTTGGACATACTTGATTTAGGCTTTCAAGATGAGCCGTCCGACGAGTTGATGACGTATTTATGCTTGAACACTTGTATCCACAGGCAATCCTCATTATTCATCAATCTCTAACCAAGCTTAGCATGCTAAATTAGGGATGACAATGGGTCGGGGATGACTACATCCATCACCTTCTATCAATAATTCGAATACTTATCTATACTTCTATACTATCTAGCTATACTACTAAATCTATACTCTATACTACTAATAAAAGTAAAATCATCATCTTCAACTTTCCCGCCTAAACTAATATTATTAATTAATTGGTAAAAAAATTAATAAAGTTGAATTGGTAACAAAATTTTATTTACCAAATTATGAGAATAATTAAACCATTATAATTGTGAGAATAATAGAAACAAATTCTGCATAATAAATGAGAAAATTACTTGGAAATTCTGTGCAATTTTATAACGAAATAATAATGTATACTATATCTATACTAATCTATACTATTAATAAAAGTAAAATCCTGCCAAAGATCTTGTGGTCAAGTAGCACCCGGTGTACACTCTCATGTGGAAGGGGGTGGGTTCGAGTCTCAGTGGAGTCATTTGTTGACTCTTTGTGCTTCAGTAGGTCCACCAAATTCTGTAATTTTATAAGGAAATAATAATTTATTAATTATTATTTATACCAATAATAATAATTTGAATACTTATCTATACTTTTATATTATCTATACGATATCTATACTAATCTATACTATTAATAAAAGTAAATCAGTGCAAATTCTGCTACCATTAGAAAGTAGGATTCGACATGGCGGTTTGATGTACTGAGAATGATAGGAGGTCTGACCCAGGAAGGTCGGGAATGGGCCTCTTTAATTGATAACATTAACCACATTTGGGGATGCAACCACCTAGGTAGCGTCTGGTTGAGGTCCACTCGAGACCAAGTTGAGATTGAGGATCTGAGGTGTTGTCGTCGGAGTCGGCCTCATTGAAAAAGTCAAGAAATGGATACATAGTTGGGATCGGCAATGCACTTAACTAGATAGCTTGTTTGTACAGGTCCCCACGGGGGCGCCAAAATGATGTGATAAATACAGTTAGGTCTTTATATACGCCTACGTATATTCTACGGAGTTATAGTCTATAGAGTATGTGAGCTTGGACAACTTAGACAATGGGTCGCTCGGAGGTTCACGAGCTAAGATGTATTGTTAGTGAAGAAATTCAAAAGTTCCCTTAACAAGTATTAAATGCGCTATTTATAGAGGTTAGTAGGGAGCACATACCGGGTGTTCGACATTCTCACCACGTGTTTCACATGCACAGGTACGGTCAGCGGCCTTTCTAATAGGTCCACGTGAGTGTTGATTCTTGACAAAATAATGACTGAGCAGAGCGATATCAAAGGTATTTGTCCTCTAACTCAGGGGGCATTCTACTAGGAACACCCGGTCCAATCGTCGAGGTCGGGACCGAGCTTAAGGTACGTTGTACAATAACCAATAATCTTAATTCTTAAAAGGACGAAATTTCTCCTCCACTCAGGTCGGACCCAGATGGAGGTCAGTCAAGATCGGGAAGTATCCCTTAGGGCATACGATATACGTATTGAGAATATATACAGTCATACGCCCGATGATTATTCCTTTTCAAATATGTTAGAAATAAAAAATGCAACTTTTTGATTATTCGAAAATGAAAATAGTAATTTATTTTTACTAATTAAGAACCATAATTATAATTTATAATAAATATAGAGACTAAATATACACTTGATTTATAACATAAGGATGAAAATGCCTTAGAAATTCTCATGAAATGAAATAATCTAAAAAATTTCACTTCAATGGCGGTTGAGTGTATTGTGGGAGTGGAAAGTTGAGACCAATTTCAAAGCACATGCGAGAGAGTAGAGACCATAGTCACCATACCGAAAAGGCATGGACCCAAGTACCAAACTCTTCGCACCAACCAACCCTCGGAATCAACGTAGCCCAAGTTGCCACTTGCCAGCCACCTCGGATTCTAAATCCACATTACAACGCTCCTCCCTAAAGCCCTTTTGGAATCCGCCGTATAAAATTCCTCAGCTCGCCTCTCTTTCTTTCACTCCACTTCAGCTACTGTGCCTGTGCGTGCCATGGTGGAAGGAAGCGGGATCATGTTTCTTCCCCAACTCTTTTCTTGATGATTAAGGTTAGCATTTTCAATCCCATTCTTGTTAATCACTTTACTAAATGCTTCCCATGTTTATTCCCTTTTCCCTAAATTTGTTTCCGATCTTTTTGCCGTAACATTTTGGGGAACTTTAATCGTTGCTGCGAAAATTGCGGCGTGCTGTTTGTCGGAGATTACATTGAGTCGTTTAAGGAAAAGAATTGAACTTTAAGGTTGGAGAGGTGCGTGTCTGAGCGCCTGAGCTAGTGGAGGTGAACACTAAATTAAATTTCGTTTTGCATTACTGAGAGCAGTTTATAATTCAAGAATTTGGGGTGAATCTTGTGTTGAAAAAGACAAACTTTTTTGGATATTTGTCACTTTACAGCTTGCAAAAGATGAACATTTCTCTCCTTGTTTTGAGGATTATTCAATTGAAATTGAATGCTTTCTTGTAGAGCCCAAAGAGGAGTTTGTTGTTTCTTATGCATTCACAAGAAGAGTCTGACTCTGAGGAATTGAGGAATTGCAGTGAAATGGAAGGTATATATCGAAACCGCTATTCAAAGAACCATCAACTTGCCCTTTATAGCTAAAGCACTTTGCCATACAAGTCAATTGTTTAGTTCTTTAGATTGACAGTGTATGGTATGAATCTATTACTTGAAATTATTGGGATCCTATTGTGGTAATATCTGATGTTTTTTTCATTCTTTACTCTCTTCAACTTGTAGCCTACAAAGAGGAAAGTATGAAAAGAATAACTTCTTAGGGAATTGTGAATAGATTTCATCAATAAGGGCATAAGCATGTTTAGAATTTTTTATGAGCTTTTAGTGCTGATTCATGTCTGTCTCTAGGGAGAAATATTAATCTCGCTTCTCCTTGAGTGATTGTTGTGTGTTCATCTGCCATACCAATGCACATGATCAATTTTCACTTCTATTAAAAACTTAAACAATTTAATATATTTGGTGCTGTTTTTGCTTCTTTTCGCTCATCTCTTCCATCTCTGTACTAGCAAGAAAACCATTCTATCACGTCTAATAGTGGTGCAATTTATGATGTTAATAGGTGGCCCAGATCCCGGTATTTCATTCGAACGGGAGAACAAGATGAATCTTGAAGTATGTGGCCCTTCCTCCTGAGTTTGCTACTTTCTGAAAGAGATGAGTAAAGTTTAAATTATTGGGCAGATATCTCATGTGTTTATATCCCGTGATTGGACGCATGACCTGTTAGTCAATAACTGTTCACCGAAGCTCATTATTCTCCAAAGATAATACCATTAGGCTTCACACAAAAAAAAAAAAANAAAAAAAAAAAAAAAAAAAAACTAATATTGACTGTTCTTTAAGAGAAACTCTTGGAGAGCGTGGTGTTATTTGTTTTTTATTTGAAGATTATTGTTGTTAATCATTGAGTGCTTACCTTAGAACTACTATGTTCTCATAACAATGGATGTGTAAGCTTTGCAAGAAGGAATGTGTCTGGCGTGTGATATTTCCTAGATATAAGCATGAGTAAGGAACTCTTGTTTTTGGAGGGAACTTCTAACAAAAATGTCTTCTTGTACGAAAAAAAAAGTTGTAATTTTTGTATTCTTTTCCTTTCAAATAGGTTGCTTTCTTTCTGTTCTTCGTCCTCGTCTTTTCCTTTTCTCAATAGGGAGTGGATCATACCCCAATTATGCTAGCACATCGTATTGAGGATTTTATCATAATTTTCCATTCCTGGAAAACTGAAAACAGAAGAAAGAAATTTTAATACTGATGTTATTCCTTACAATCTTGGTTTTTCATTGATTATGTGTTACTTGAGTTAGGTGCTTGATATAGAGCCAAGTCATACTGAAGCTGAAATTTTTGAAGCATCAAATGATCCCTTCAGCGAATGTGAAGATTATCTTTTAGGTGAACTTGCTTTTGAATAATATCTCTTATTTTTAGAATATATTTATAATAGTAATGATAAATATTATATATTATAGCATTAAATGTACTGAAAGCACTTAAGCACCATGAATTTGGGTGATATTGTTCACGTAAATAACTAAGGAGCCTGGAATGCTATATTTGTCAGGTGTAATTCAAGAAACTGAATGCTGGAGTGATCTACTCGAGATGACAAATCATGAACTCTCGAACAACAAATTTGAGGATAAAATGTTAGTTGATGACAACTGCTTGAGCTTCCCGACTTCATTCACTTCGGGAGATATTGACTACTTGGAAAATGTATCGAGTTTCTTGCCAGGAAGTATATCTTCTGATAATAATGATGAAGATGCAATATTCACTCCTGCTCTGACATCAAGTGGGTCCATCTGCATGTCTACAATCAAGCAAAACAAAGAGTTAAGTATTGGCGGGCCAAACGTGGATCATGAAAGCCTTTATCTCCAAGATTCATCCACAAAGAATTCTTCCCAAGACAGTAACTGCAATGGGGTTCATACACAGAAGAGAGTACGTAAGCCTACTCGCAGATATATTGATGAATCAGTAGATCTTATTAATACAAGACGTAATAAGAAAAAGTTAGAGGTTTCCACTTCTTTATCAAAGGATAAGTGTTATCGTGTCAAATGTAGTAAGAAACATAATAAACCTCTAGAACTCGAGTTTCAACCTGAGGAGACTCTTTGTGAAGCTATCCAAGTGCCATTTGGACCTCTAGTACCTGAAGAATGTCACATAAAGCATCCATCCAGTGTTGTGAAGGTAAAGCCAAACGAGATACCGTTGTGTGGCAACAAAGATGGTGATAAGAAACATGCATCTGATGTTAAGAAAGTGAAGCTGAACCAGTTGCCATCATTTAGCCCTGAAAATTGCTGTCAAAGGTATGAATTGGATGTGCATAAGGTTAAGTTGAACAAGACAGTCAAGGCAAAACACATGTCTGGATTTGAAGAATGTGATGGCAAGCACACATCGAATGTGAATAAGGCAAACCAGAACCACATATTACCTTTTGGTTCCAAAGAATATCTGAACAGTCCAGCATGCGATGTGAACAAGGTAAAGTTCAATGTTCTATCTGATTCCTTTCATATCTCCTCAATTAGTCAATTTACATTTGTAATATCAAAAAGAAAAAAAGAAAAAAGAATGCCACTAGTGTTCTTATGTTGTTGATAACTTATCAGTAAGAATATTTGCATATGAAATTCAAGAAATAGTTCATGAAAGGTAAGAATCATTGATTTAACGATTATTCATAGTAATTTGTTTAATGTTATACTTCACAGGTGCTAAAATCTGATGATGAGAATGAGATGTTGATGGATGAGAGTGATGATGGTGTTGTAACTTTAAGATCTGATGGAGATGGTGCTCGAAGGAAGCACCACAGGCTATGGACTGTTTCAGAGGTGAGAGAGTTAATTGATGGTGTTTCTCAATGTGGAGTTGGGAGATGGAGTCAAATAAAGAGGCTTTTCTTCTCTTCATCTGACCACCGGACACCAGTAGATCTCAAGGTATGGTTATGCCCTGTGGTCAAGTGTTATATATTCTGCTAAAAAGAGAAATCCTTTATTTTCCCTCTCTTTGCTGTTCAACCGAAAAGGCTCCTTCTGATTAAAGGGTTGCTTCTATTCTGCTCTTAAACTCCACAGGACAAATGGAGAAATCTCTTAAAAGCCACCCATCTTCAAAACCAAAGCAGCAAGAAAGCGGTCAGTTCTTCTTCCTAGTTTCATACTAATTTTCTCTCGCCATATTTGGGTGTCCTGTCAATGAGTTTTATGTATATTTGCCATGATTTGTAACAATTTTGGAACCATTGCAATGATGAATGCAGGGTAAGGGAAAGCAAAGTTTTTCATGGCGGCCCTTGCCAAAACCCATCTTGCACCGTGTCGTTGAATTGGCAAGTGTTCATCCATATCCAAGAAACTGCAGATCCAAGACTCCCCATTCTTACTAATAAACTCATGTAACATCATTGATGCTTGCAGAGTCCATATTTCGATTTGGTATCTATCTAAGAACTCTCTGTTTAGTAGCAGATTGTACATTCATACTCATTCTGTGCACTTTTACCTAAGATTGCTGCAATAGCAGGATTTTACAACTTTCTTCTTCATGTTTACTTTCTTTTGCCTTAGTACTATAATTCCCCAAACACAAAAACCTTGTAGTCAATTGACAATGACATGTGATCTTAAATTACGATGTCCTAGATTTGATCCTTAAAGATGTTTCAACAAATAAAAACACACAAAAGACTATCAGAAGGCATATGAACTTTTAAGAGCAGGGATCAAATCCCAATCCCAAATCTCAGAATAGTGGATTCCTTCACTGTAGTTTTACCCAAAAAGGCAGAGATGAAGAATAAATTCAACCTCAAATAGTTTCAATGGTACCTGGAGTCCTCAAAAAACATCAAATTTGGTATTTCAGACACTGAATGTCAAAGCAGATATATGAGGCTTGCCCAGCCATGAACATTGTAGCAATAATGGCACAGCTCTCTCAAATCACATTACTAGAAGATGGAATATAACCTCTGCAAAATACCATGATGTTTTCTATGTCCTCAACCTGTAGTTTAGGAGATACCAATGCTAAAATGAATACATTGATCAATTATACAAATAGTGTGATCCAGAGCAATAGTAAGAATTACAATAAACAGAAAGCTAAGTGAAGAATTTGCTTCTCTGGAACGTATGAAATTATCCAACTCATTTTGCTTCAGATTTTGAAAATATACATCAATATGGCATATAGAAAACTGAGACAGCTTGTGTTTTGTCTATTTGAACTACCAAAAGCAGCAACACAAAAAATGGGCAATCTATCACTAGTATTTATACATTTCTCACCGGAAGCGTTTTTCATAAGAATTGAACACGACATGGTATTCTCAAGAATTCCAGTGAAGTCTAGTAGTCTACAGATTTTGTATTGCCTCGGGACAAATACAGAGCGGGAGCTGGTGATCATCTAATAACGCCAGGGCTACATTACTTGAATGTTCAAAGCATTGAACAGATAAAGCACTGGAAGCTTTTAGCACGACAATGTAGTCAATAATGGCACACTTCAAATGCAACTATAGAGGCAATGGAACTAACCCTTTGAATAAAAACCGCTAACAAGAATTATTATCTAATTCCCTCTAGAAAACCTTCCATCTCTCTTCGCCCGAATGCCCTCCCAAGAGACGTTGCATCAATTGACCTAGCAGCCAAATAAAACATCAGCCATGCTACCATGAAATAGACTTCCATGACTGACTGGAATGCAGTTGCGAATACTTCACCGAAAATCTCGCCCAATATCCATTTTGTCAAAGACCCACAAATCATGGCTTCCCAGCCCTTGATCTCAATAGCAGGGCCGAGCAACGAAACCAACAAATGGCACCCTTCTCTCACAACCTCCCTACCACTCTTCCTCGAGTCCACAATCACAATCCAAGAGTCCACAGCAAACATAAATCCCACCAGCAACTCAACCAAGAACCATGACAATATAAAGCACACACTTTCCTTCTCATGCCCTGTAATCCATGGTGCCACATCTGAAAAAGGCATCAACTTCATTCTTACAGAAATCTTCAAGAATTCATATTGATCCTCAATTTCGCCAAAAGACCAAATTCCCAATACCTGTGCCAATGCATCCCTCACTGCCCATCGCATTAGAATGAAGCCAGAAAGCCTTCTGAGCCCCAAATTAGCACCGTCCCAAGCAGTCCTAAAATATGATTTGTAATTCCCCAACAAATTATCCAGAACCTGAACGAAAACAATGCCATGTACCCAAGTGTACGTAACCAAGAATGCAAATACCGCATACGCATAAGCAGCGGAGAATAAACCCACTAGAAAAAGTAACGCCGTGACGTCACGGCGGCCCAGCTCGAGGCCCTTCACCAAGAACTGCAAATCAACCACTGTGTTGTCATTGCGGCCATCATTAACAATCGTAGCGTTATTATCAATATCCAAGGCTTCAGAGGAAGGCTTAAACGATACGAACCCGGGGCGAACAGCTTGGGAGATGGCGATTCCATGGTCGACTACGGGGTCCGAAAACCCTAATCTTGGATCGAAATTGGAGAGAATTAGGAAAGAGGCATTGGGGGTCGGCTTCGACGAAGGGTGGAAGAGGGAGCGATCGAGGTCCGGGTCGCCAGAGAAGAAATCATCATCGAGGGTGCCGACACGGGTGAGATGAAGAAACGGGCGGCGGCGGCGATGATGACGGAGGTGGTGGTGGTGATGGGCGGCGGCGGAGGAGGAAGAGGAGAGGTCGATGCGGGAGAGGAGAGATTTGAGGGAAGGATCGCGGTCGATGAAGGAGGTGAGGAAGTGGGCCCCGTTGTCAACGTTGGAGCGGAAGATGAAGATGAGAGAGGCGAGGAAGAGGAAGAGGAGGAGGTGGGAAATGAAGATGGAGGTGGTGTGCTTGAGGAGCTGGGTGGTGGTGTGGTGGTTGATTGCAGATGACAGCGGCGGGGGCGGCCGCGGAGGGTGGTGGCGGTGGTTGTTCATGGCGGCGGCGTTAAGATGACAAAATTGTGAAATGTTGGAGGTCCAAACTGCAAATGTAATAGTCCTAGTATACTTGGATATTAAATCACAATGGCCCCATCTCTTCCTATTACACTCCCTACTTTAAATTAAAATTCTTTCCTTTTTTTTTATATGTAATATTAGTTGAATATTTAGTAATCACATTTTAACTAATTTTTGTACTCCATATTATTAAGTAATGTCAAACTCTATTTTAAAAAAAAAATGTTCTCAAACTACTTTTCTACTCAATAATTTTTATTTTTTTAAAGATAAAAAAGTCAAATAGGCCAAGCACCATGTGCTCAATTAAAACATCAATGTTTCTCTCAGAGGGAAGGGGTCACAGGATTGAACTCCGGTAGTGAGGTGTTCACTTTTTGGGCAAATTTTCCTATATAACATATTCAGTTTCATTTTATATACATTGTAATTTCATTTCAGCACAACTATAGTTTCATTCGAGATTATACATACATAGAATAGTCTTATTACAGTGAGACATGTTATTGAATTTCATTTTATACAAACTGTAGTCTTATTACAACACCACTAAATTATAATTATAATTCAACTACGGTTTCATTGAACAATATACACTCAAATATGTGAAACTCTTATTTAAATTCATTTTATATACACTATAGTTTCATTACAACACAATTATAGTATCATTTCGATATAACCACAGTTTTATTTGATAATATACACTCGATATGTGAGACATGCTATTCAGTTTTTTTTATACATACTATAATTTCATTTCAGCAAAATTAAAGTATCATTTTTATTCAACTACAGTTCTATTTGACAATATAGAATTAATATGTGAGACATGTTATTCAATTTCATTTTATACATACTGCAGTTTAATTTCAACACAACTAAAGTATAATTTCAATTCAATTACAATTTAATTGAATAATATAAACACAATATGTGAGACAGTTTGATTTTAGATACATTGTAGTTTCATTTTGTTATGAACACAAAATAAAAATATGGGATTTGTTAAAAAGTAATGACTGCCCTTTTTTTACTTAAAGAAACGACGCCGTTTCAGGCCATGATCTACAGTATAACAACCAGACTATTTGGACTACAATTGATAGAGAAAGTATATTGAATAAATACTAAACTGTACTAAAGTCGATAATACTAAAATGGAAAAAGTCAAATAGCCTCCTAAACTTTATATTAAAAAGTAATTAGGCCCATAAATTTTTAAAATTACAATTCAACACTTAAATTCAATGAAATCATACGATCAAATCTTTTTTTTTTGAGTCAACAGATACCTTCACTAAGGCTCAAACCCACTCCCTTCCACATGGGAGTGTACACCGGATGCCACTTGACCACAAGGTCTTTGGCATAACTTGTTAGTTAACACTAAAAGAATGATGACATGACATTTTTTTTTGTTTTTTTAATTTGTCAAAATCATTTTTCAAGTGGCATGTGTGACTACTGGTCGCCTAATTTTATTATTATTATTAAAAAATTTTTTTTCTGAAAATCAACACAAAAGAAATTTCATTCATAATAATCCAAACCCCTCTAGTCACCTACTTAAGGACCTTGATATGAAGAAAGCAACCAACAGAGTTAATAGTACTCAAAAAAAAAAAAAAAAAAAAACCAATCGGCTTCCTCGATCTGAGATGCTACTAGTGGTCACCTTCTTCCTCAATCTAAAGAAAGCAACCAGCTAGTCGCCTTTTTCTTCTGTTTGAAAAAGGCAATCAACAAATGTGTTGTCAGTCGCGTTTGGTTAGGTCTCAAAATTTGTGATATATATAAATAGATTCATATGTGAACCTCTTTTACGATGTGAACTGATTTGGGCCCTTTATTTAGGTGAATCAGCGGTGCTGATTGTATGACATTTTTAATTCCTTTTTTTAATTTAAATGTTTTGTTTTGTTAAGTTCTTTTTTTTTTTTTTTCTGAAAGAGAATTTTAGTCTCAACATATCATTCTTTTAGCGACAAATCAGTGGTGCAATACTTATTTGCTTTGTGTTTCCATTCTTTTTGTTTCTTCCTTTTTTTTCCTCGTGCGTGCTCTACAGAGATGGTGATTAGAATTCATCTGATTCGACTAGAATGCATTAGCTCTTACACCAGTGCATTTGGGTCGACAAAATACACTAGGTCACAACCCAGTGCACCTCCATGTCTAAAACTTTCACATCCCCTGGACACGTTCCTACACCATATTATTCTATAATCGTACAAACCGAAAAAAAAAAAAACATATCCCACAAAACAAGCATGTGTTCATGGTGTATTGGTCGCCACCGATAGATTCATCACAGTGTCCAGTTTCCATGCATGGAGATTCAAGCGGTAACGCATTTCAGACTTGGACAGGTTTTGACAACTGGAAATCACGCAGTGCAATTGTAGAAGGATACATTTATTATTTATTTATTTCACAATTAAAGGAAAGAAACGTTGCATTTCCATCGTTACCCATGTTCGTCTATTTATAATCTTGGCGATGCAATTAAGTTACAAATTATGGACCTTTAGATCAAGACATATCAATATAATGCTACTCATAAGTTCTCAAGTTCACACAATAAATTAAGATAGGTTTGTGATATCTACTACTTTACAGGGTGTTCTCTGGGGTTGTTTTGATGTGAGATTTGCTTTCTTTTACCTTTGAGAGAGTAGGGAATGGTTAGAATTGAAGAGGTTAGGTTTTGAAACAGTTTAGAAGTATTTTAGGGTATATTTTGGACTAACTTGCAGGTGAAACCGAACTTGGGCGCGAAAAGAACAGCAATGCGCAAAGAGGAGCCTGGATCACGGCCAGGCTCACGGCCGTGACCCCGGCCGTGATGCCGAGGCGTCGTTTTTCAGCGGAACAGAGTAAAGCAGGGCTCTGGGTCATGGGCCACATCCCGGCCGTGACCCAGGCCGTGACCACCGCCCAGAATTTCCAGTACGTACAGAGCAAACGAGGGCTCTGGGTCACGGGCCACATCCCGGCCGTGACCCAGGCCGTGATGGCGTCGGAAAGATTCCAGTGTGTACAGGGCAAACGAGGGCTCTGGGTCACGGGCTACCTCCCGGTCGTGACCTAGGCCATGATAGCATGGGCAGAATTCCAGTGCTGAACAGCAGTTTAGAGGCCTCTAGGTCACGGGCCACATCCCGGTCGTGACCCAAGCCGTGATGGCCGTCCTTACGAAAGCACAAAAAAAAAAAAGAGTATAAAAAAAATGTTATGTTTTCTAGTTCGTTTTTCCTAGTTCGTGAGGCCTTGTTTGTCCATCAGGGACGATGTCCAGTTTAAGTGTGGGGGGGGGGGTACTATTTCTGATGAATTTTGGATGCAGTTTGCTTGAAGGACTCAATTTGCAACTGAAGGTAATGTGCTTTCCTTGTGTTGTGGCTGTGACCACTTTCCTCTCTGCTGGTTGGTGGTTTGTTTGGTGGTACTTGTGCAGCCTAGCTTGTCAGGGATGACTCAAAGTTGAGCTTGTGTTTAATTCAGTCTCTTGCCAATAGTTGGGTTAACCTCTAACCTAAATGTTTCCCCTGTGTGTTATGCATTGCTAGTGAAGGCTTATGTGGGATTCCGGTGATATTTGTTCTGTCATAGCTTGTCTCAGTGCTCTCATAGTGAAGTCTAGAATTTGCATGCTTTGAAGTGATTTAGGCCATTGTTGTTAGCCCAAGCCTTTAAAACCTACCCTGTGTTACAATTATTTTCCCTAGTTGTCCCCTTTGAGCCTTGTTTTTGTTTAACAAGTGCAAAAGCACTTAACCCCATTCTTTGTATTGTTTTTCTTGTTTAGCCCTATCATTTAACCCTTAGCCCTTAGCCATATATTTTCCATTCACCCTTAGAGAGAATGTAGCATTTGTTCTTTAATTTAGAGGAGATTTCCCTTTTTGAGCTTATTTTTGATAGAGTTATTCATGTTATCTTTGTTCTAGTGTGGGGGTGTTGTGAAGGAAGTTATTGGTTGAAAAGAAATAAAAGAAAAGTGAGAAATTGTTGTTAGAGAAAAGTTTGAAAAAGAAGTTTGAAAGTGAAGAAAAGGTTTGTGAAAAAGAAAAAGAAGGATGAATAAAAGTGCAAGTCAGGATTGTTAGAATAAAAGTCCTCACCCCCACTAGTTTAGAATACTCTTGTGCTTTCAAATATTTTTGCGCTCTTGCTCATATTTTCCATGTCTCCTCTAGGTTTAGTTGGGAATAAGTGTGAAATTCTCTCTTTTTTGTTTATTTTTCCATACCCTTTCTTTGTTTAGCCACTCACCCTTAGCCCCATTACAAGCCAAATAAAGTCCTATTTGATCTTAGCATGCAGTTTTAGAGTGATCTATGTGAGTATGAAAGGCATGTCTATGGGAGTTCATCTTAAGCCAAGTCTTGCATAATCTCAACTGAGTACATGTGCATACAGGGTTCTAATCTACCTTAATTCTGGTGCTCGGTTATTGGCCTGAGAAGGGAACTCACTTGTGATTCTGAGATGATTCTTAAAGCAGGTTAGGTTGCATGAGTTGGTTGGTGGAATGATTGGTTGAGCAGGAAGGAAGTGTGATCAGTTGCAGTGTTTGGAGGGAAGATTATCCTGGTAATTGCTTGAGGACAAGCAAAAGTTCTAGTGTGGGGGAGTTGATATCTACTATTTTATACAATAATTCACCCCTTATTTTAATTGTATTTCCCTTATCCTAGTGAAATTGGGAATTGTTTGTGTGTTATATTGTCCAAGTGTTGAATTATCTACAAGGAACTACAAAGGAGGAAATTTGGAGCATTTTGGACAAGTTCTGGAAGAAAAGGGAATTACAAGGAAGAAAGGAAACAAGAATACAAATGGGAAAATGATTGGAAGTTGCCTAATGGGCCAAGACCCATATATCTCCTATATATTCTACCTATTCTCTACAATTAAAAGAGGTTCCCTTACAGAGTTCTGAACCCTAGCTTTTAGTTTATATTTCTCTATCATAGTTTAGATTAGTTTCACATTAGATTATTTAATTTCAAGATTGGATTTGTTCTTTATCAGTTAAGTTCTCTTATTCCTTTATTACTTTCTTGCAATGTTTATGGTTATTAATTATTGCTTTGTTTTGTTTACTCCCATCATGCGGGAGTAGTTCGTTTATGGGTTTGAATTAGGGATCCATTGTTAATCTTGATGTTTAATTGGTAATTATTTGCATAAAGGGATTGAATCTTTTACCTAGGGTTTATGTTGATTTGGGGATTTCTTTGCACTAGTTATTGGTTTGTGGCCAGAATTAATTGCTAGCCTAGGAGAGGGATTCATTACAATGACAGTTGGATGGAGACCTCGAGCCTTACCAATTTCAACCTAATTTTCCTGCTATGAAAGTAGAGGTAATTTTGGGGGCTTACAATGCTTAGGTGCTTAAGGTTATGATTGATGCATCACGACAGTGGGTCAATTTTAGCCTAATTTTCTTATTGATTACGAAAGTAGCTGAGTAGAATTCTTTTGTGCATTGCCCATATATCCCTTGGTTAATTATTTTTTCCATAATCCTGAGTTTGTTAGAACATCAAGGTTACAATCCCCCTAATCTGGCCCATACTTTTATCATACAGTTTACACCTTAATCAATTGCTTTCTTTTACATCATTCAGTCTTTGTTGCTTGGATTCTATTAATTCATATACTCTAGTGCCTGGTAATTCACACAGTTTCGTGCCATAGCACCAATCCTCAGCGGAACGACATTACACCCTTTTTACACTCATCATTTGTGCTCATCAGTTTGCACCTGAACTCAAGCTTATAGCGAATGACTTTGTGTTCTAGTGGCATCCGATTGCACCCCCATGTGGAAGGGGGTGGGTTTGAGCCTCAGTAGAGGCGTTGCTGTCTCTTTGGATCAGAAAGATTATTTTTTAAAAATATGCAGTGATATTTTTGTAAATAATTGAACTTTGAAGTACAAATAAATTGTGCACCAATTACCTGCAATTTAACGCATGTTACTTGTACCAAAATTCAAGTTATTTACAAAAAATGTCACCACACTTTTTTTAAATTATATATGATCCGTTAAATCTAGACATTGGTGCAAAGGTAAATTACTTGCACTATTAAATGAAAATGGTTGCACTTTTAAGTGATTTTACTTGCACCCTTGCACCAATTACTTGCAATTTTAATACATGTTACTTGTACCAAAATTCAAGTTATTTACAAAAATGTCACCGCATTTAAAAAAAAATTACATATGATCCGTTAAATCTGGATAGGTGGACGACTGCAATTGGTTCTCAGTTCTCTCTTGAGCATCCATTCTCACTTGTGTGTGTGTGTGTGTATATATATATAAAATTTATTTGTATATGTGGCTTGACACATAAGCTGCCATGTGAAAATTATCAATTTTTACATGGAAATAACCCGCTATTGCGTTTAAATGTATAAAATAACAAGTTGAATATTTAGTAATCACATTTTAACTAATATTTTATTAGAGATAAATCAGTCAAATACGATCCTAAACTTTATACCAAAACATAATTGGACTCATAAATTTTAGAAAGTTACAATTAAACATTTAAATTCAATGAAACTATGCAATCAAATATTTGATTGTTATCGGTAACTTATTAGTTAACACTTAAAAGAATGATGGCATGAGATTTTTATTTTTATTTGTTTTTTTAATTTGTAAAAATCATTTTTTCTAGTGGCATTTACGGCCGTTCGCTGCCTACTTAATGACCTTGATTTGAAAAAAGCGATCAATCGGCTTCGTCGATCTGAAGAATGCCATTGGTGATCACCTTCTTCATCAATCTAAACAAGGCGACTATATACACACACATACTAATCTAATAAGAGGCAATTAGGCCTATAACAAGAACTACAAAATGTTGGTCCAATTGTTTGTTTAAATAAATGGTTCATATTATTTTGATTTTAGTATTTTTTATTATTTTTCTTACTTTACCATATATTATATTATTTACTTTTCCTAAATACTCTCGCATTTCGTCACTATAAACTTTATTAACAAAATATTCCGTTAACTATTTATAATTCTTAACTTACTCATTGACTTCCATAAGGAATGTCTTAGGCTCGAACTCATCCCAATCAGAGTTGGGCATAATTGTCGAACATATACTATTAATATATTAGAGTGTATTAAAAATATATAATATAAAAGTTAACATAACTTTGGTCAATAATTAGTCAGACTATATACATAGTATTCAAAGTTGCACATGAGATACTACCAACAAAAAAAAATAGCATTGTTACTTCGTCCCTCCCTTGCGACGTCGCAGCTGCAGCATTGTTACTTCAATGCGGGGTACCACGCCGATTCTATGAAATCAACTTTTGGAGTAGCTTTGTTAATGCAAAACGAAGAATTCATAGCAGCATGCGCAGGGTGTCTTCCAGTCTGTTTCACTCATCTGATGGCGGAAGCTGCTGCTTGCAGGGAAGTTTTGGCATGGCTTAGGCGCAAGGGGGTGGTGGACGTTCACATATTGCTCGCAACTCTGGGGAGGCTTAACAGCACCGCAACCTGCTTTTCGGTCCTACGCCGCCCTTGCCATTGATGCGTGTAGGGCGACTATGTCAACATTCAGACAGTGCCAAGTTAGTTTGGTCCCTAGATCAGCAAATGTTATTGTTCATACTCTTATCTCTATGGCGTTTTCACATCTAGATTCTGTGTACTGGGACTCTGTCCCTCCTAACTCTATTTCCGCGTTTTTGCATTGATATATCTGGTTCTTTTGGTTTTCAAATAAAATAAGAGAGATGTTCAAATAATTAACATTAAACTGACATTAAACATTTGATTAAAAATCATATTATAAACTGATCATAATTAACACATTTCACCAAAATGTACTTGAAATGTACATCCAGACCACAAGGTGAACCGAAAAGGTCACCTGGATAGACCAAACCGCCATGAACCGAAAGGTTCCAGGCCGAAAAATAATTTACTCGGAAAGTAAAATTTCACAAGGTCGCAAATTGAAAGGTTCCAAATTAAAAAGTCGCTTACCCAGAAAGTAAATTTTCTGAAGGTTAAACCGAAAGGTTACATATCCACCGAGAAGTAAACCCCTCTTCTCGGTTGAGTGGCATTTAACAACACTTTCCGGTTTAGTTAGGAAAAAATATTATCAAGAAGTTGGCATAACTTAGCTAGATTGCCAAGGTCGCGACACGCAAGAGAAATTATCTATGCTATACAATTCAAGCTCATATATATACTTAGTGCAAACCCACTTTTCATTTTAATGTGGGACAAAGACTACTCCCAAGCATTCCAAACTCCATTTTCCATTCAAATGAATATACTTTGAGAATCAATATCTCATTTACCTATTATTCATCTTGAGTGTACAATATATCAATTTCTCTGTCTCACTTCAAAGAACCTAAATCCACTTTACTCGACATAAATCAAAAGTAGATCCCCGCATATATTTATATCACAAAATAATCTCTTAAATTTTCATTTTATTTTACTACAAATTTCCAAAATCTTCTTCCTTCCAAATTATCAACTTTTTTTTTTCACTTTCTTATTTAGTGTAAAAAAAAAAAAAAAACCTGAGTTTGTGATGCCCTTATAATGTTACTAGTTTTTAATGCCAAAATGTTAGGTGGCTTCATGTGATCCCCAGAGTTGAGTATAATCATTGCAACAAGTTTAAATGCATACAGGACTAGCGTTGAAAATTATATACAAAAATCATGGTCCACTTGTGTAAATGTGGCTCCATCTAGGATAAGAAGAATCAAGTTGTATTGCGCACTTAGAAATATTTTGAGCTTAAAATATAGACTAACCAATCTCACTTAATGACAAATAAAAGATTGATTCTGATTACTTCATAGTTGTACCATGAAGGTGTCGAGGCCTATTTAGTGCATCGATCCACCGATTTCTCATTTCTTTTTCTTTTCTTTTCTCTTTTGTTTTTTTTTTTTCATCAGAAAAATGAAAAAAAATGTTTATCAACATATAGTTTTCAAATCTTTTGTAAAATTGAAAAAATAATAAAAAAATAATATAACACTATGGTTATATGAGAATGCTCTTCTTCGAGTCAAAAGCTTATAAACTCCATAAAGTAAAGGAGAAAAATACCTGGTTGTAATTCAAGTGGCAATCCAACTCCGAAAAAGATAGATATGAGAAGGGAATGTCTCACAAATTTCAATATATATTCTTTAGTATTTCTTCATTTACCAGGTAAATATTTATATAAGATCATAAAAATCATCCAAGCACTACCTCATTACTTGTAAGGTGTTACACTGTTACCCATGAAAAGTATAGAAAATAGTGAATAATAATAATAATAATAAATAAATAAATAAATAAAGGGAGTTGTATTACCACTTTTCTCACATTGTTGAAAAAAAAAAAATGAAACCTTGAGACTTCTATATATATAGGAGCCTCAAGGCTCCAATAATTTTAGCTTGTTCATCTGAATCAGATTGCCAAGGTACTGAGGGCTCCTCTATGAAAGGAGCCCTTAATGTTCCTTTATTAGTAATATTTTTTTTAATTAATAAAGAGGGGTGGTTTGGAGATAGAATTTCCTTTTCCCAAATGCTGCTTAAGGCAGTGTTTGGGTTAGTCTAATTTAACATGTTATTGTAGGTAACTTTTAAATTAAAAGTAATAGGTGTCAATATGTTTTGATGACTTGGATCTCAATAAATTATTATTATTATTATTATTATTATTATTATTATTATTATTATTATTATTATTATTATTATTATTATTATCACCACCATTATTATTAGTAGTCGACGACTAGTCGTAGTAGGTGAATTGGGCATCAAAGTCATAAAAACATATAGAGGTGACATTCCAATCACATTTAACTTGAAAGTTACGTACAATAGCAGGTCAAATTAGGCTAATTACTTACATTTTTTTTATAAAAAAAAAAGGTCAGGTGTCTAATTATATTGAAACTTTTTTCTAGTTCAAAGGTGTAATTACACTTTTTATATGCGCGATGCGCACAAATATATGCACAATATTAATACTCAATGTTAAAAACATCTTTTTAAAACAATAGTATATAACTTTCTTTTTTTAAAAAAAAATTATAGTTATAGAATTCATATTATATTAAAAGTATAGTTGATAATTTTAGTAACAATTATGGTATGATTAATATTATTAAAGATAATTCTAAATATAATTATGGTAACATTTAATTAAAATCTAATGAAATTAAACTTATTTCTCATTTAAAAAAAAAACTTATTTCTCATAATAATATGTTTACATACATTATTACAGTGGAAGAATATAAAAAGAGCAAATTGTCATTTTGGTCCACTGACTATAAAGATCCTATTAATTACAGTCCACGACTTTCAAAACTGTTAATTTCGTACCATAACTATTCAATTTGTGTCAATTTCGGTCACTCCGACCAAATTACCGGCCAAATGTTGCCGGAAAGTCCTAAACCCTAAAATAACAAGGTATTTTGGTCATTTCACATTCTTGTCTTCTTCTCCAGCCACCTCCCACTTTTCTTGCATTTTTCCGGCGACGCCTTCGCGTTGAACAAAGCAATAGACAGCAGTGTTCCCCGCCGTTACCGATAACTGGGACCAAGGTGCAATGGGCTTAGGCCGAGATGTCTGTTTAGCGATGAACACCGCCGTTGTGGTTTCGAGATGTCTGATGCCCTCCAACTCTATCATCTCCCTTGTGGTTTCGAGATGTCTGTTTTGCAGAGCCAGGTGTAATGGGCTTAGGTCCTCACAATTTAGCTTCCTAGAAAAAGATGGCATTAAGCTCATCATTTCCACCACGAAAATGGTGTTGCCTCTACGGATGGAGTGTCCTCAATTTCTTTGAGGATGTTTGGATTTTGTCGAATTATTGTTTCGTACAGAATATCTATGTTGTTTTCTTTGCTTGTAGTTTCAAAACGGACAACATTTTCTTTTTGTTTTGTGACTCCGACGTCTGCTGCTCTGTTCATCGCGAAGGTGTCACCGGAAAAATGCAAGAAAAACGGAAAAAGTGGGAGGTCGCCGGAGAAGAAGACAAGAATGTGAAATGAACAAAATACCCTTGTTATTTTAGGATTTAGGACTTTCCGGCGACATTTGGTCGGAGTGACCGAAATTGATAAAAATTGAATAGTTATGGTACGAAATTAACAGTTTTGAAAGTCGTGGACTGCAATTAACATGACCCCTATAGTCAGTGGACCAAAATGATAATTTGCTCATATAAAAAAAGATATTATGTATGGTAATAATAATGCGAAAAGATAATAGAAGTTATAACGGTAGGCATACTTTTGTCCAAAAAATTATATAGTACAACTCTTAAAGTGTAATGTATAAAATATTTAACATAAAAAAATGGACATAAACCAAGAATATAACTTTGGATTGAGACTTATTATGTTTTTAGATTAAAAATAAAATAACAAGATTTAATATTGTTGAGAATATTAATCCCAAGGTTAGAAGCACGAAATCAAGAAAAATCCAAGTTGTGTGGTAAATACACTTTAAAATCAATTCGCTACCTCTAGAAGGTGTTAGGAGGGTTGCAGCGCCAGTCTCCTATGATAAAATAAACACATAATATTTTAGGTTTGTGTGGGCTGACGTTTTTGAGAGAGAATTAGCAACGTTAATTAGGAGTATAAAACAAGAATTTCATAACGCTTAAACCATCTACCCATCACTGTGGTATTTATAGGAGATGCTTAAAATCGTAGCATTAAAATGGAAATTATATCTTATTTAAAAATCATATTGTAACCTTCCATAATTAAGAAAATAACAATAGCGGTTATGGAATTACTCATAATTAATTCGTAAGTTGACTATAAGTAACCAATTACAGAATCATTATATTAAGATACGCAACGCGAAGGTACACTCGAGAAGTACATGACTAAGAGGTATTTAACCACTTGGTACTAGCCGAGAGGTTCACTACGGTAGATCGTAAGGTCCACCGATCAAGATGTACCGCTCGATGTGGTAGACCTCATGGTCTAAAATAACATGGCTATTACTATGTTCACCAGGAGACTTACAAGTAATGAGATGTTAATCTTTGAGAAAATGGCCTTTAATTGTGCATTGTGGTTGCCAAAACTTTAGTGAAACTTAAATTCATAGTCGGTTGAGCTAAGAAGGATAGGATGGGATGGGATGATATAGTGACATGTTTCGAGTTATTGCTCCAAAATGTTAAAGTTGCTTAAAACAACTTTTTCGTCAAATTTATGAGAAAATCATATTGCATGTAATCTGTCATTAACTAATAATTAATTTACCAAATACTTTTCTACAATCAACTAATGCTATCAACTAATCAAACTCACTAACCCAATCAACTAACAACTATTTACCAAACCTCAAAAAATACCGTCAAAATCCGGTTTCTAATTGTTAAGAGTTGTAAAGAATAGATCAAAACCCTTGAAAGATTTTTTAAGAAATGCAAATTTTCCTAATTCCCACTTGGTACAGATAGCCTTGAAAACAACGTTATTATCATGTAATAATGTTCAAACAGTAGAAGAGGAAAATTAGGTGTAAAAGTCGTCAATGTAGAAAATAATGGAGTAGGTGGGCCAAAATAAATGTAAATCCAAAATATATGACCATCACCATTGAACATTAAGCATACATTCCACTAGCTTATTGAACGGTGGATTGTTTGTTTGGAAGAAAATAAGAAAAACAGCAGAGCAGGAGCAATGAAAATCCCTTGCAATCTATAATATTAGTCTCAATGGAAGTGCAGAAGTAGCACAAAGAATCATCATCTTCCCAAACAATTAAGGAAAGCCAGCCGGGATGGCGGAGTGAATGCCTTACTGGAAGTCTGGCTTCTCGGGGTATGTGCAGCCAGGCCTCTGGATGATCACGTTTGCTCCATAGCAACCTGCTCTAACGCACTCTGCAATCGGTTTTTCCTGGACCAACTGCGAGAGGAATCCCCCGACAAATGCATCACCTGACAAAGTTTACAGATTATTAAGTGTCAATGAATTCCTTCCTTGCCTCGATTACATATGCAGTTTAATTAAGCAACATAAAAGATTTTGTGCTTGCTTGATCAATGCCCGCCATTATGGCGTACACTTTTGGGGGTTGGAGGACTTGAAGAACTCATTACTTTGGGTTTAGGAAGGCTCGTGTTAAACTAGTTACAAGTGGTACAAGCCACATAGACCACATACCTACCGCCCCATTAGTGTCAACGAGTTTCTCTTGTGGCAACTTTATATCACAGGATTCAAACTCGTGCCCTTGGGTTTAGGAAGGCTCGTGTTAAACTAGTTACAAGTGGTAGAAGTCACATAGACCGCCACATACCTGCCCCATTAGTGCCAACAACGAGTTCGTCTTGTAGCAACTTTATCACAGGATTTGAACTCATGACTTTGGGTTTAGGAAGGCTCGTGTTACAAGTGGTAGAAGTCACGTAGATACCACATACCTGCCGCCCCATTAGTGTCAACAAGTTCCTCTTGTGGCAACTTTATCACAGGATTCGAACTCGTGACTTTGGGTTCAGGCGGCCTCGTGTTAAAAACTAGTTCTATAACTTATAAGTGGTAGAAATCACATAGACAGCATACCTGCACCATTAGTGTCAACAAGTTTCTCTTTCGGCAACTTTATCACAGGATACAACTGTACTTTCCCGTCCTCAGCTACAACAACAGGATCGGCGCCCTGAGTAATAACAGTGATTCTCTTGTGTGTTCCCGATGCCTTAGGCCATTGGGAGATTTTCAAAGCTATTTCTTCAACATTATCGGTCTGGTTCACAAAAGCAATATCATTAGGTGTAATATAAAATGATCAAAACACCGTTATTAAATAGTAGGAAACATAATGCAAAACAAATATTACCTCCCAACCATGAACTTTTGAGAAGGTTCTTGCTTCTGTCTCATTTCCAAAGATGTAGTCCGCATACCTAAACAGCAAAAATGGCAACCGTGAATCAATGTCTGTTATCAATTATTGAATTACTATTTAAAATTATACAGTATAGTGCTTACGGCAAAGCCTTCTCTTGGACTTCCCTGAAAAACTCACAAATGAATGGAGCGGAAAGGTTCATCGTGAACACCTACAATTAAGAAAGTACCAACATTTTTCGCTCAGAAACAGCCTTAGAAGAACAAAATTTCACCTGATTCGCGTACAGAATCATACCTTGTTGTTGGCAGCTGCATGCTCAGCAACAAGCTGAATGGATTCTGGGGAAACAGTGAGGAAAAATCCAGCAATGTAGATGTACTTGGCCTTCTCAACTATATGCAAAAATAAATGGTAGGTTAAAGTAAAAGAATTTAGAACTTGGGACATAATATAAGTTACTCTGTATAAGAAATGAAGCATACCCAACGCCCAATTTTCTGCTTTTCTCAAATGTTCAGACTTGTAGCAATTTGCAGCCGACAAGTTGGCAATGAGTGACCTGCAGAGTTAGTTTTTCCATGATCCCGTTAGGCAAATAATGCATGTCGAGAAGTTTGAAAGTATTCCTAAACTGTACATTCAGAAGAGTTGAGTCCTTTTCCGTGTTGCCCTTTCTTTAAAAAAGTTTATTTTGTGTTATTGTCATTACCAATTTGAAAAAACAAGATAAGTTTTTGCAAAAGCACAGGCCATTAGGACTTAGGAGCATCTAAGAATCACTGTTTGCTAACAAACATTTTCTCTACAGATCCCAATTTTAATTAACTCTCTTTACTAATTAATCTATATTATGCCTAAGGATTTTCATGGTCATATTTGTGTGCACACAAGAATTTCTAAAGACAAAGCAAAGCATCAGACATTCAGACTCACCTTTCACCATCGAGCACACAAACAGCACAAGTACCGGTTGGTGTAGTCTCATGCTCGTAATAGTGAACCTAAACATGCCATAATGTTAAAGAAAGGAATAGGCATCATCTTAGTAACCCAATTACATAAAACCGAAACAACATATAGCAAAAACACGACTATTGAAGCAACAAAAATATTGTTGGGTGGAGGCCGTTAAAGGCCAAGTCTAGCACCCGGTAGCTAGGGATCATTGGGCGGAGGCCGGTAAAGGGCTTAAAAGGCCAAAGGCCAAGTCCAGCACCCAGCAGTCTCGAAAATGTGTGGTCGCCTTCGCTACTAGCTATAGCTTTCGGCGTAGTGGTGAGCGCTTGTCCTAACTCCTAACAAATATGATTATTAGGAGACCAAATAAAAAGCAGCAGAGGCAAAAGTTACATTAACACCAGCTTCTTTTGCATGTTTCTTCATTTCCTCCCCGAACTTGTCCTTTCCAATGCAACCCATGTAACTGGTGGCACCCGGTTTTTGAAGCATCCACTGCAAATGCAAGACAAAAGTTGTTTTTATGCTCTTACTAAACCATCTTCCAGTTATGTAAATCTTATTTAAGCCAATAATAGTATGATACCTGAGCAACTCTGATTGAATTTTGAGTTGCACCTGTGACACAAAATTAGCAAACAACCATGTAACCAAAATCAACAAACATCATTAAAAAGAAGAATTTGACACACAAGTTCTCAAGACTTCCAAGTTCCAAGGACAGTACCTCCAGCAATATACTCAACAGTATACTTAGATGTCATTTCTTCATACCTGATAACAAACAAGACTTTCAGCATCAATTGAACCACCAAAACAATCGTCACAGAGTATTCTCCACAGTTCAACAACATATTTAGGCAAAACTTACATAGGCAAGTGTTTTTCATCGGCAAGAATTGCATTGTTCAACTTGACATCGTACCTATCAGTTAAAAAGAAAAGGTCATTGTCATAAACAGAAATACCCACATCAATGTGCTGCATCAATTCAGATCAACAACAAGATCAAAGATCAAACAAATCAAGCACCAAACACACGCTAAATTCAAGGATCTTGAAATTCAGCCAGATCTAGGATCTCAAACAACCCATTACACAGTCCACCAGTCCAATGAAAGAAACAAAAGCTAGGAGATTTTTGCCAATGTGGATTGAAAATAAAAACAAACGCGAAAAAAATGGGAACTTGGGAAATCTAAAGATCTGGGCATCAATGAAATGGCAAAGGTGCGTACTTGTTCAAGAAATCATTGTCGACGACAGCAGAAATATCGAGGAGTGGATTTCCCATCCCCAAAAGAATTCCCTCGCACGCCATTCCCTTGTTGCTGCAAACGCTTCAAATCTTGCAAGGAGTGCAAATGCAAACGCTTTCAGAAGCAACTGATGGAATGAATGATGCTAGTTTGTGAGTGTGAGCATATATATATATATACTTTCGGAAGTCATCGCAAGTGGGCTTGGGTTGGTGAAGGGTTGGTGAGATGCAGACTCCCAGACCCAGTCTTGAAGGACAGAATTTTTTACTGCACCAAATTTGCTATTGAAAAAATATTATTTTTTTTATATACATCTTACTCTAATAAAATTATAAACACAATTTTAAAGTATATTTAATTTGGAAAAACTTTGACTTAGTGAAAATGCTCTCTAGCTTATCGAAAAACCAAATGCCGGTCGGAGTCTCGGCGGAGGAGGCTAACCTCCTCCAACGCAATAAGAAGAAGACGAAAAGAGGTCTATTTGAGAGGAATAATGATCCGATGGATATGGAAGAGGAAGATCCTGCCAACTCGATGCCTAACGAAAGCAAAACTGGTAAGGAGCAAGTCGATCAAAATAACAAGTATGTAAAGGGCCCGGCGATCTCATTCAAGAGAGCCCTGACAGGGATGAGGCACAAGGAGGTTGTCACTAACGATGTCTCGAATGATGAAGCCGGGGAACAAGAAGACAAAGACCCAGACTGTACGGTGGTCAAGTTAACAAAAGAGAGGAAAAGAGAAGGATGAGGAAACAATGGGAGAATACATTGATCGTAAAAGTGTTGGGGAAAACTGTTGGGTATAACTATCTTTTAAGATGTCTAAGGACAATATGGAATCCCAAGTCCGTGATGGACCTCATAGCTATACAAAACGGATACTTCCTGGTTCGATTTGCTTCGGTGGCTGATTACGAGCAAGCAAGATTCGAAGGGCCATGGACAGTGTCTTGCGGTTAAAGACTGGGAGCCGGACTTTGATCCGATGCGCGATGAAACTCAAAGGTTGCTCGTCTGGGCGCGTTTCCCGTGTCTCTCAATTGAGTATTATGACTACGAATTCCTGATGAGGGTCGGTGATATGATTGGGAAAGCAATGAAAGTCGACCCTGCAACAAGTATGGCTTCTAGGAGCCTCTTCGCGAGAGTGTGCGTGGAGGTTGATATCACAAAGTCGTTCCTTGCATGGTTTACGCTTAGAAATAAAATGAGAACCATCGAGTATGAAGGCCTCCACCTTGTATGCTTCAAGTGTGGTATGGTGGGACACTGGAAAGAAGGGTGCAAATTGGCAGAGAAACAGACAGAAGGCAAGGCACCGGAAGCATATGGCGGAGCACTAGAGAACAATGACAACCCCACGACGAACGCCGCCAACTCCATGATGGAAAAGAGGCAAGGTCCTACATGGAAAGGTGGCGAAGTTAGAGCGGAAAATCAGGGAACTAGTATACTGTTGGGAGATAAATACGGTAGTTAAATGATTGCGATGAGAAAGCCAAGAAATTACCAAAATAAGGGAGATCCTAGGAGAAATAATGGAAGGAATATGGGAGGAAAGAATGAAAGTTCGAAAGGCGAGTCTAGATGCAATCAGGGAAGCAGTACAAACAAGTTCAATAAGGAAGGGTTTACAATTTGGAATAATTCGAGGTATGGGGCCTTGGAAAATTTAGAAGAAGATACTGAGGAGGAGGCCCAAGAAGAATATACCATGATGGAAAGGCCGGATGGCCCAACTGGTGCTATTCTTTCAGGAAAAGGCAAGAGACCACAAACACAGACCATAGAAGCCCAACTCCTAAATGATAAGTCGGTGCATAACAGAGAGAATGCTAAGGAGAGAGAATGTTAAGGGAAGACAGACTGTGCACAAAACAGTAAGAGCACGACGAGGAACAAGAAGCAGACAAATCAAGCAGCAGAAACAGATAGTCACACGGTGGTTCGAGGCTATGACAAAGGAACCCGGGTGGAGAAAACTACGATAGACGAGGAAGGCAGCAAAACTGAAATCTTCCATGACCGGACCGAGACAGGGGATCACCATTAGGACCCGCCGGATAGTGGTACAATGATAGACACAGGGGACTTGGAAGACCTTATGACTGATGTGGTGTTTATTGTTGGCCAGTCTTCGACTGGTACTGGTGGGGGTGTTCTGTGAGCTCCCGTCGCTGTGCAGGTTTGCTGTTGTTTTTTGTTTTCTCCTTTTTGGTGTGTTTTTTATGAAGATTTTTAGCTGGAACTGCCAGGGGGCTACGTCCTATGGGTTTAGGCGTGCTCTCCTACTGTTGGTTAACAAAGTAAAGACTGATTTGGTTGGCTTTTTAGAACTAAGGATCTCGGGTTTTACTGCGAATAAGGCATACAAGAATTTTGGTTTTGATAATTGGATTAGAGTGGAAGTGGTTGGGTTCAGTGGGGGGCATCTAGCTCATGTGGAGAAAGAATATTGAAGTGGAAGTTCTCGCCACTAACCCCCAATTATTGTTAACAAGAGTCAGCAAGGGTAACGAAAAGGTGCAATTGGTGCCGTTTGTGTATGACAACCCATCGCACTACCTTAGAAACAAACTGTGGGAGAATTTGTCTAAAGATAAACTCCCCTTAAACAAAGAATGGATCATAGTGGGGGATTACAACGCCATGACATGCATGGAAGACGGTGGCAACAAGGACAATTTCCACAACCACAGATGTGCAGGTATGAGACATTGGATTTTTAAAGAAGGATTAATTGATATGGGTTTTGTTGGTGCCAGGTACACATCGACGAGAGGAAGAGATATTTCAACTTTTACTGGAGCAAGACTTGACCGAGCACTCTGCAATCTGGATTGGATCACCAAGTATCCAAATACTAAGGTGTTTCACTTGCCAAGGGTGTGTTCGGACCATTCCCCGCTGCTTATCGAACTTGGGAACACGACCGAGAATCACAAGAGTTTTACCTTCCACTTCCAAGCAACATGGAGCAAACACCCGGGCTTCCAAAATATGGTAAAGTAGCGCTGGGATATAAATAAACCGATCTTGGATAATCTCTTGAGAATGTGGACCAGCTGCGTTAAGTGGAGCAAAGAGGAATTCGGCAATATTGAAAGGAAAAAACAGAACTTTATGGCACGGATTGAAGGAATTCAAAGGAAAATGGATAGCCATCTGCACAATGGGCTTCTTAAGCTTGAGAGGAAAATTCGTGTGGAACTCGAAAAAGTCCTCCACCAAGAGGAGCTCAAATGGTTTCAAAAATCAAAAGAGGAATGGATCCTTTCGGGAGATCTTAACACCAAATTCTACCATGCTACAACATGGTCAGGCGCACAAGAGGGAAAATTCACGGGCTCAAAAACAGTGATGATACCTGGGTTCATGACATGAAGCAGTTAGAAAGTATGGTCTAGGAATACTATAAACAGCTATACACTAAGGAGGATGTGACTGTTGAAGTTGACGAATTGAGTGGGTTCCTAGGATCGACGACGGGAAGTGGAACCTGGTGAATAGAGGGATCACTAAAGACGAGGTTGAAGAAGCTATGATGGTCATGGCACCGGGACCCGATGGCTTTCATGCCATGTTTTACCAAAAAAAAATTGGAATATTGTAGGGGAATATTTGTACAAGTTGGTCGAAAGGTTCTTCATAGAGGGAATCCTCTCGGAAGGCCTTAATGAAACTAACCTGGTTCTCATTCCCAAAGTAGAGAACTCGGAAAGGGTTAACCAGTTAAGGCCGATCAGTTTGTGCAATGTTGCATACAAACTGGTTACTAAGGTCATGACGAACAGACTAAAGGGTGTAATGTCGGACCTTGTGAGCCCGAATCAAAGTAGCTTCGTGGCAGACAGGCAAATCACAGATAACATTGTTATCTACCAGGAAATCCTACACACTATAAGGACCGAGAGAGGCAGCACTGGTTGCATGGTGCTAAAGATTGATCTGGAGAAAGCGTACGATCGGCTAGATTGGAGGTTTATTTGGTCCACGCTTAAGGAAATTGGTCTGAACAATAATTATATTAGAAATATAATGAGCTGCGTGGAAACTGCGAGAATGTCAATTCTCTGGGATGGAAGGAATCTTGAAAGATTTAAACCGGAGAGAGGAGTTTGGTAGGGAGACGTCATCTCGCCATATTTATTTGTCCTCTGTATAGAGCGCTTTGGGCACATCATCACCAAAGCGAAGCCCAGGTGCCATGTATAACAATAATAAATCCATACTTATTTGTCCTCTGTATAAGTTGGTCTGCACACTAGATGAAGCAGAAGATGACGACATTATACCCAAAATAAATTAAGGTCTAATATTTTTTTTCTAATAATGTGTACAGGGAGAAAGCGAAGAAGCTAGCAAATATGGCCGGCATTCCAATGACCTCGGACTTAGGTAGATACCTGGGGGTACCTTCGCTCCATGGGAGGATAACAAAGGATCACTGCAAAAGCATTTTGGACAGAGTCCAGAGCAGATTAAAGGGATGGAAGACTCGCTACCTCAGCTTGGTAGGAAGACAAATACTGATACAGTCTGTCCTCAACGCAATCCCGTCCCACACCAAGCAAACTATGCTCATCCCGGAAGGAGTGTGCGATTCAATAGACAAGACCACGAGGAGTTTCCTATGGGGAGGCGATGGCATGAAAAGGAAGACCAGCTTAGTGAAGTGGAACACGATCACGCAACCTAAAGGGGAAGGCAGACTAGGGATCAAATCCATGCGTAGCATGAACATGGCGCTACTGGCTAAACTAGGATGGAGAATGCTCAAGGAGAACAATGACACTTGGGCTCGCACTAATCTATACTTAATGCCGGCTATATAAGAAGCTCATAATCGAAGTTGGTCCGCACACTAGATGAAGCAGAAGATGACGACATTATACCCAAGAAGATTTAGGCGTTGTGTTTACGAACCCCATGCGACAAATGGCGAATCGTGAGTTGGATGGAGATTGTGTCGATGACAATTATCAGATAATGAATCAATGGCGAAGGGAGGGTGATCTGAGTTTGATGAAGGGCTAGGGTTTGCTCCTTATATTTACTGACCTGGAATATATTGCTATTATTTCCATTTCCAGGTCAACAATGCGCATCGCCAACCGGATGGTAACCTGCGAAATAGGCTTATCGAACGAATTTAAAAGGTAAGTGTGTCCAATTAACTTATAAATTAGATGAAGGTGGGAATTGAACACTTCCGGGTAGTAGATGAACCTATTTGACTCTTCTGCCTAAAATATATCATATACTCCATTTTTTTTGTAGAATGGAGGGACCCATTGTCCCGAAGATTAGCGACGCCTACAAGTCGCTACACTAGCAACATCACGCTGGAGGAGGATAACCAAGCCATCCGGGGGGTGCTCCAAGATAGTCAAGCCATGCAGGGAGAGTTGACCAAGATTAGCTAAGAAATCCGCACACTGGTTACCCTCCCGAAAAGTATGGATGATCTTCGCTTCATGAAACTGGTTCAGGAGGAATTTACAGTCAATATTATTACGTGCAATATTATTATTATATTTTTTCAATAAATTTGGTTCAATATGTTACTAGTCATAATCACTTACCAAACGTCCAACCCCTTCAGCCTTTTTAAGGAGGTTTAAAATATTGGAGAATAATTGATTAATTGGAGTTTTCAAAAAAAAAAAAACGAAAGATTAATTGGATAGTTGGTAGGTAAAATGCCAAGTTGTCATTCTGGTACTGTCGGTTATGGTATTTGTTAACTTTTGATTTTTGAGTGTTTCCATTTAGAGCAATGCATTTTTTCAGATAAAAAAATTTTTGAAACTGGTTTGTATATTAATGGGAAACATGATATTTTGTAAAAATATTTTTTAGAAATAATTAGGTGGCGCAATGCTAACAATAATTTTTTTTTTTTCAAGCTAATTTGATCAAACAATAATATAATAAAAAATATCATAATTGCTCCAAAAGGATGATAAAATGATGGAGCACAATTATCGTACCAAAGAGTATGAAATATTATTCTCGTATCAAAAGATCACGAGTTTAATTTCTGATCAACACTCTCTCAATCGAACCCGTAAAAGTTCCTTCAATGCATACTCACTAGTAATAATTGTGAATTCTCTTTTCATTCAAAAATAGTATCATACGAAATAACTACTTCTATAAAACAAAAATGACAACAATATACAAAAAAATGTTATTACTAATTTTAAATTTTTAAAATTATGTGTCTAATTTAATTAATAAAAATAACTTGAGATATTTGCACCTCAATTTTTTGTATTGTAAAAATTACATTTAAAATTTATAAAAGAAAATAGTACAACAAAATGTTAATTTAACTTTTAAATGAAACAAAAAACAAAAAACGAAGAAGGAGAAGGAGAAGGAGGAGAAGAAGTAGAAGGAGGAGAAGAAGAAGGAGAAGAAGGAGAGTGTTAGATACACTACATCCACCACTCACTAAATAGTCAAGAAGAAGAGTGTTAGATACACTACATCTACCACTCCACTACATCTACCACTCACTAAATGGTCACTCTCTTACTTGACAAGTTCTAATAGGTTACATTTGAAATATTAAAGAATTTTAAAAAAAAAAATATTAAAACTTATCATATTATGGAGTGACTTTGTAGTGAGTGACTTTCTTGGCAAATTATGCTATGGACTCGAGTCCATCTTGTACGGTAGACCTTGATCCATATTTACAATTTAAAAATTCTATGTTTATAATTTTGTTCACAATTTTAGAGCTTTATATTCATAATTTTAAATCTCAATATACAAAATTACATTACTTAATATTCACAATTTTGTTATAAAAATTAAAAAATTGTGTTATACTATTGAATATAGAATTATAAAATTGTGAATATAGGGTTATGAAATTGTGAATATAGAATTCTGAAATTGTGAACATAGAGATCTAAAATTGTGAACATAGAGATCTAAAATTATGAACATAATATTTTGTAATTATGAATATAGAGTTCAAAAATTATGAATATAGAATTTTAAAATTATGAATATAGATCTAAGTCCACCTTGTAGCATAACAAGGGGACTTTGTTGTAAGGGGTAAATGTAGTAAAATTTAATATTTTTCCTAATGCTAGAGAACGGTTTTTGTCCAAATTACAGAGACTAAATTTACCTCACTAATTGATCTTCAAAAAAAAAAAATTTACCTCACTAATAATTGAAAAATTAAATTTACACGACAGACACAACTAAAGTACTGAAAGTATCATTTGTTTTTCCTAATAAAAATAAAAAGAGTTTATTACCGAAATAGTCCCTCGACTATTGCGAAATTACTAATTTGGTCCTCGATAATTTTTTGTGCCCAATTAAGTTCCTCGACTTTGAAAATTTTAACTAATTTGATCCTCCGTTTATTTTGTTGTTAAACATCCGTTAAATCGGGACCAAATTAATAATTTTGCTATAATCAAGGAACCAAATTGGTAATTTTTTTATAGTCAAGGGACTAAATTGATAATTAATTTTTCACTGAAATGGTCCCTTGACTATAGTAAAATTACCAATTTGGTCCCTTGATTATAGCAAAATTACCAATTTAGTCTCAATTTTAACGGATGTTTAACGTCAAAATATACGGAGAACCAAATTGGTTAAAATTTTCAAAGTCGAGGGACTTAATTGGGCACAAAAAATTGTCAAGGACTAAATTGGTAATTTCACAATAGTCGAGGTACTATTTTGGTAATAAACTCAAATAAAAATAACATTTAATATGGAATAGAGAAAGTAGTAAACAATCCACTAGAGGTAAAAATGTGAATTTTTATCTTCATAAATAAATATATTATGCTCTGAAATTAAGCCAAATGTAAATATACTTTTATTAAACAAGAAAAATGAGGAAGTACCAAATCAAATAAGTACACAGAATTTCAGTATGAGAGAATGGCTCCTCCCTGCAATGCAACCTTACTGAACAAAATCTAGAGCTCTACATTCAAGTAGGTTCTGTTAAAGGGCAAAACTTTTTATTTCTCCATGCTGTAAATAAATTTGGCAGGAACAGGATATAATTGGAAATCCTGAAATTAATTGGTTGTCTTCCAAGAACAGCTTAAAACAGTTTAAATTCCCTATCTGAAAGAGCAAGAATGAACCCCCCGGATAGAACATCAAATGGGTGCGCTGCAATGTCGTTCAAAGATGATCACATATTGCATTTGTAAATTCGGTTGTTGATGAGCTTCCACCGAGGTCACCAGTTCTAAACTTCCCTTCGGCAATTGTGGTCAGGATAGCATTCTGGATGCGGTCGGCTTTGTCATGCAGATTTAGATGTCTCAACATCATAACAGAACTCAAAAGCAAAGCAGTTGGATTTGCCATGTTCTGAAAGATGCACACAATGTCAAATATGGTTATTAGGGTAGGGAGAAAAAGTAAAGCAAAATTATAAGTTTGGGGAGTCATTAGGCATCAACAAACTCAAAAGTAGAGGCCTTTCACAATCAATGATATAATGACATGGTAAATCATCAATGCAACAAAAGGTTTGTTCTTTAAATTCCATCACACAATAATCACATTTTATCATTACCAAATAAAATTTCAGTCTTGGTTGCAATGTCCTAGTTCCACAAGACAATGGAGATGGCCAAAGGTACATGGGTGGGGGGGGGGCAGAAGAATTGTTTTCACCAGTGTAATTAGTCTAAAATTTAACGAATATGAGAATATCACTCAATAACATCATGTTTGGTTCACGGAATAGGTTAGGGATGGAATAACATTCATCATAATAGACTTATTCCATTGTTTGTGTTGACTTTTTATTCTCAAGAATAGCATTTTTGGAAATGGGACAAGAATAGCATTCTTGGAAATGGGATATTCCGGGGGGAATAACACTCATATTTCCCCAAAATCCATTCCACGAACCAAACATGTTGTAAGTAAATTCACTAGATCCAATATCTAAATCAGGTATAACTGGGAGAAAAGTACTCTGTTATCATCAAACAAATTTGAAACCCCAGCTTATAAAACATAGTTTATATTGACTTCAACAAGCATGTGTGAAAAATAGGACTTCTAAAATAATAGCAACAGGCTGGAAATCCAGAGAATCTAAATCCAATAGTATTAATGCAAACCTTTCCAGCAATATCAGGTGCTGAACCATGCACAGCCTCAGCAAGAGCAATGCCACCCTCACCAATATTGCAGCTGTACAGGAATATTATGTGGTTAATGGCATAGGACAAAATCAACCTCACAAGGAAAATTTCCAAGGGGAAAAGAAAATACCTTGGTGTTAGGCCCAAACCTCCAATTAAACCAGCACAGAGGTCACTGATAATGTCACCATAAAGATTGGGCATCACCAATACATCAAAAAGTGATGGATTTTTCACAAGCTGTATGGTCAGAGAAAAAGTTTTTGTTACTGCCTATATTACTTTTCTTCCCTCTAAAGATTTGAATGTAAAGCTACACATCTTCAAAATGAAAGTAATATGGCCAAAAATAACTATAGATTGGTCTTCTAAGCTTGTTCATTAAGAAATCTGGTTGCACAGGTGCAAAATTTAAGTCCATAGAAAGGTGACTGTAGATACCATCATACAGCAATTGTCAATGACAACTTCCTCATACTTTATGTCAGGGTACTTCTGCGCAACCTCACGACAACACTGAAAGGGATATGCTCAAAGTCAGTCTGATGATTCATAGATACATAGGGCATAATGAAATAAGAGCATCAGAAATAAAGAAAGACCTTGAGGAAAAGACCATCAGTTTTTTGCATGATGTTGGCTTTGTGTATGGCTGAAACTCTTTCTCTTCCATGAGTCTGTGCATAGTGGAAAGCATATTCTGCAACCCTCAAACTTGCTTGACGTGTAATGATTTTGAGACTTTCAACCACACCCCTCACCACCTAAAACCAGAGCCAATAGTCACACACAATTCTGAAAGGATGATATATTGTATATATAACAGTATACTTATAAATTCACATTTATCCAGCAAAGAAACTTACTTGGTGTTCCAGACCACTGTACTCTCCTTCAGTATTCTCACGAATTGTAATAAGGTCTACATCATCATAACGAGTCTTGTATCCAGGTAGGCTGTAACAAGGTCTAACATTGGCAAACAGATTGAGCTCTTTCCTCAAGGTCAGGTTTAAAGAACGATGACCTTTTCCAATAGGTGTGGCCATTGGCCCTTTTAAACCAATCTTATTTCTTCTCACTGATTCAAGACTTTCCCATGTCAGAAAACTCTGGGTCCTAGGATCTACCTCCTTCCCCACATAGTGTTCTTCCCATTCAATTGGCACATCAGCCTCTTTGAATACCTGCATTTAGCTACAATTGTTTACATACCAATAACAATATTTGACCATATGATATCAAATAACAGAATATGGATCTAAAGATTGAAAAATACCTCAAAGTCCCACAAAATTTACAAAAATACTCTAACGCTTCCTAGTTCTTTTAGCTGTACAAACTTCTACAGTTCTCAAATTTTCATCATATTAGTCTATCTAAATTACAATTCTGTTCCTACAAGCGAACAAATCATTACAGCAACAAAAGCTCACCCAATTCACGTTACATGCCACCATAATAATCATAACAGAAACAAAATCCATGACTTTCATGCAAAATGGAAATAAACACAGAAGAGACGTGTAAGTCGCAAAGAAACGGACCTGCTTGACGGACTCAGCGATCTCGGGGCCGATGCCGTCGCCGGGGAAGAGGGTGGCGCGAATCAGATTGGAACTTGCAGCGAAGCTCCGGTGGAAAACCCTAGCTGACGCATCCGATGAACTGCGTCCGGAGAAGCCGCGGCGGAGTACTCGTCTCGCGATTTGAGAAGCCATTCTCGCCGACGTTCGGTTTCGATCAATCAATTGAATTCTGAGTATTCGCCAAAATTTAAAGAACTTCCGGTCAATTGATTTTATGCTATACAAAAGCATAAATATTCCAACCAGGAGAGCTGAAATATTAGTTTGGTCCTATATTTTTCATGATTTATAAACTTTGCCCTATATTTTGGTTAATTTATGGAAAATTTGAATCTTTGATCCTTGAATTATACCCAAATTCCGACTAAGTCTCTCAATTATGAGTTTGGTTCCCGTCGTTAGGTTTCCATATCAACTTGACTGAAAACTCAAAAACCTCATATTACTAGAGGGGTAAAGTAGAAAAACTCACATATTATTCTCCATCTTATATTGAAACTACTTTTGCAGCACTATTTTCCACTTCTCAGCCTCCTACTTCAAGGTTTTTCAACTCCAAAAACATTTTAGTAATCATCGTATGACTTATTAGGAACATGGATCTCATATAAGGAATTTGAGACTTAGTACAAACAAGGAAATATTTGATCACCGTCTTTAAACGTGTGAAATACACTATCCTAAAAGTTTCCGATTTCCCAATAGTAAGCAACAAAGGTAATCAAACCAAAACTTTTGAGATACAAGATGTCAAATTTCTCATGTTGCTTTTTTGAGAAATTTACCAGGGGAGTAACTTGAAACTTTTAGTATGTAAAAATTCTTTCGTAAACTTTATGTAGCATAGTAAAAAATCGTATATCCTAATAACATATGAAAGTTCTATTATATATATCCATCATTAGATATCCTCTCATCTATGCTCTTAAAACACAAATAATAAAGGAGGAACCTGAGACTGAGTTATGACTTATGAGAATTCTAATCCTTTTGTAACTTCCATAACTGAGTCTCAAGTTCCTTATACGCGATCCAAGTTCCTCCTTCATTATTCAGACAAATGAGGGGATGTATATATATATATATATATATATATATATATATATATATATATATATATATATATATAATTGTTTATTAATTTTAAATTCACTTAAGAATTACAACCATGTGATATACGTATCTCAATTAATAGATATATATTAGCGAACTTTCAATCAATTTATAATTAAACTTCATATAAGGCACACAGTTTGAATGAGCACTACTCCAAGACTAATCTAAAATATTTTTTTAAATAAAAGAATTATATGTATACAAAAATTCAAAATTATCATTTAATTATTTGCAATTAACCCATACAATCTTTTAATTTCATATATTAAGGGCCCTTGTTTTTATTCTGTCCTGTGGCTGATAGGATCGACCCTGTGTTTATGGATTTACTAAACTAGCCACTGTTGCTTCTTCATAATGGGAAGACCTTTCAGTAGCAATAAAAGGATTAACTAGATCGGGTAGTTAAGGATGAAACCATATTTTGGTAGAGTGGCTTCCAATCCTACTCATACAACTATCCCTCATTACCTGTTGTCCTCATATTATAGATTTCTAACAGAAACTTGAATTACATATAACTTGTGCTTCCATAAACGTTGAGTTAGGAAAATAACGAGTCCTCATTAGTTTTGTAGCAACAGAAGAAGTATTAGTCAACAGCCTCCAACATTGTTTAGCAAGTGCAACACTAAAAAAAATGGAGCTTCTTAAAACCCATCCCACCAAATTTTTGGGGGCACACAAATGTTCCCAGGACATCCAATGCAAACCATTACCATTAGTAGGTCTAGATTCCCACCAATATAGGTAAATGATAAAGGCTCATAGAGTATGTAGGGAGCGCATATGTTACACTTTTTAATAGAATTTCCTTCCCGGCTCTTAAAAGATTTTTTTTCCCACCTTTAGATTCTCTGTCGTAGTTTATTTTCAATGAAAGAAAACACTTCCATTTTATTCCTGCCAGTACCAAGAAAAAAACCAAGTACCTGCTAATAGTTGGAGCTTGGGGAACCCTTAGAAGTTGTTTACAATATCAGTTATGTACACATTAGAAGTGTTTATGCTAAACATAATGCATGATTTTGAATAATTCACCATACCTCTTAAGGCAATTAAGAACCGCAATGGCATCATAATCAACCATTTTGAAAAACAACATACTATCATCAACAAAAATAAATGAAAAATACTCAGAGCTCTACTAGATATTTTACAACTAGTCCAACAGCGTTGATGAACAGTCGTAGTAATAAGATGAGACAATCCTTCTGCACAAAGTATAAAGAGGTGAGGTGAAAGTACGTGGATCACCTTGCCTCAAACCCCAAGTGAAAATAATAGTTTCAGTAAGGTTATCACTAACAAAAACCTGATATTTAACTCATCAAGTATCACAAAGCATAATGAAATCTTTGAAGGCGCTATCAAAACCCAATAAAATCATAAGAGATGTATTTGTTAATTGTTACTATTAATACGATTTATGTTTACAAAAGTTGGTTATTTTTAAATTAGAAGGAAAAGTATAAGAGATTTCTTTTATTTACTATTTTTTTAAAAAAAATTGTTGATGTGTTTATAATTTGTTTCTAGTAACTTCGGATACTTTCATCTATTTAACTAAAATTACTTTTTAGTTCAATTTTTTATATATAATCTGGTTCATATAAGAACCCATTCCTAGGTGAGAACATGTGGACTAATTTAAATCGTTGATTTGCAAGATCTGACGGATAGGAAATCAAGTAAAAAAGAAGCGATGTTATTTTCATAAATATTAAAAAAAAATTGAAATTTGTAATATTTATGAAAATGATACTATCCTTTTTTTTTCTTTATTTTTAACTGTTAGATCTACTAAATTAATGGCTTGAATTTGTCCACAAGTGTATTTGTATGTATATGTGTTTATATATATATATATACACACTAGATTTTTGGAATCGATCCCAACTTCCGACTAGATGTATGGTAGACTCAACTTTGATATTTTATGGTCAAAAAAGAAATGAAAGCGAATAGGAAATTTGGTGATGCAACACTCATCTAGTCGCTCCATGCGCAGCACGCCAACCTTTGATTATAAACAAGAATATCGATGTGATTAGTTAACTTTTATTATTGATTGGATACATGTATGGTACGTATATGTTTTTCTCGAATAATATAATTCATATGTATTTGTCAAATTTCAATGATTAGACAAACCCACAATCACTATTCAAGAGTGTAAATTGAGTAAGTCCCGCTCTTTTTTAATAGCCAGCAAATTACACATGAGAGATAAACCGTTATAGAAATGCCCCATGTGTGACGGACTCGACTGAAAAAGTGTCAATAAGAATATAACTCATAACTTTTAAGTACGAGATCAGAGTCATATTTCATCCACCCTAATTTTTATGAATTTATATATAAAAAAAAAAAGTATTACAACTGTAACGTGAATTGATTTTATGCAGATTTTTGTGAAATAATGGAGGGGGTGGATTAATTTGGTAATTAGGTTTGAAACTAAATTAAAAAATAATTAATTAAGGAGTTGTCAATCTCCATCTCATCATCATCATCTACCAGCCAACTGCTCCCCTACAGCCACAACTGTGAATTTCAAGTTTTTTAGGCCATTGATTGACTTGAGAGTTGAATCCTTTGCAATTGTCAGAGCCCACAATCATTTCTTGTCTTTAAAATTGATATGTATGCTTAAGTTGCGTGAGTTGTTGAAACTTAAGGTGCATCATTTAAAACCTTAGGTGCATGGTTTGTGTTCTTATGATGTGTGTCTTGTGTATTTAAGGTGCGCGGTTTGTGTACTTAAGGTGCGCAGTGTATTCTCAACTGAAGGTGCACCATTTAAAAACTTTAGGTGCGTGATTTGTGTACTTAAGGTGCGGCATTTTAATGCTTAAGGTGAGTACCGCATAGGAAGATATACTCGCACCTTAGTTTCAGTGCTGTCGCGCCTTAACGTGTGGTCAGTGCGGACACACCAATAGTTATGCCAACATAAACTAACAGTGTTAGGAAATGCACAATAAAATAATGCACCAATGCACAAAAAAAATACCATTAGATACGCATCACCACAAAACGCACCATTAGGTACGCATAAAAACACCACACACTGTTCAGAAATGCACCAATATTAGGTGTGGGGAGGTATGATGCATTTTTTTTGGGTGTGTGGTATACTTTGTGACGCATTTGTGCATTTCATTGTTGTATCTTTTTCTAACACTATTGATGCATTTTTTTTTATATATTATTGGCGCGGTCGCATTTGAGTTTATAAAAATATATATATATATATATATATATATTATACACACACATTATTGCAATCTTGCAAATGTCTTTTCAGTTAGATCATTCATTGCTTTGTGTCTTTTAAAATAAATAAATAAATAAATGATTGTTGGTCCAATTTAAAGAGCGGTTCAAAATTATATGAGTGTAAAATGAATAGTAGTGAATTACAAATATGATGGTATGAAAATAAGAATTACTTTGATATTGTGTATATATGAATAGCAAAAGAAAATATCTCTTGAAATGGGATTCATTACCTAAATGCATGGATTTGACTATATCTGAGTCATTCGACTATTCAATATGTTGTTGCCGTTTCATAATGGTTTGAGAAATTAACATCAATTGTATCTCATAGGCATTATGGTTTGCCCTGATCTATGCTTTTGTCGTATTCAATTCCACCGCATAATTGACTTAGAATGTTCAAACCGAAGGCAAAATCTTTTACAAAACTGTAGAGTGTTAGATATATGCCGGGTTCCTTATAAATATTACATTTTTTTTATAAGTAACTCTTCAATCCATAATATTACATTTTTCATTAAAAATATCACATTTTTTCATGTAAGTATTATACATTCCCTCATAAGTAACAATTAATCAATTTATCTCTAATCATAATTAACTGTTGAATTCCTAAAACGTATTACATGTATATTTTCATATATAGTCAACTCGTCTCACCCATCGTTAAATGTTGATTAGTTTTAATAATAAATCATTATCATACTAGTTATTATTAACTGGGAAAAATTTCCCAATATTATTCGATATTTTAGTCTTCAAAAATCTATAGATAATTAAACAAGTAAAACTTCCCAAATTTGGATAAGACAATGTCATCAGAGCATCCCTTATCAGTGGGGTTTTTTTTATGATTTTTGAGAAATTTTTGTAAGTGGGATTATGAGAGAAAAGAAGGAGAACAAAAAATGAAGAAAAAAAAAAAAGGGAAAAATTTAATCTGACACATGATTCAGAAAAAAAAAACCAAAAAGAAGCAAAAAAGCCAGCAATCAAAATCTGCGCCTTTTGTTTGTGGAGCCTATCAAAGCTTAGCTCTTACAGGAGAATTAAATTTAAAAAAATCATCATCCACACTAGTTTAGAAACTAACCATGAGTTCTTATTTCTGACAAAAACTCTCAAATATGTATTGCTATGGATGTTAATTGCTTCAATCATGATGAGACGTTGTCCCATTGATGTAATAATTTGCCTTCATGTGAATATGTTTGTTTCATCGAATAATTAAAAAAAAAAGGAAAAAAAAAAAGGAAATATGGGGATGAAATTCACAACTTTATTTGGATTTTGAAGTTGCATGTTTAGCTCACTAATGTCATCGAATGACATTACTACTTTTACATTAAAATTTTAAAACTAATAAAACCCACACCATTCCTCTCCGATATACTACAATAACACACATTTTTGAAGAATTCACCCAAAAAAAAAAACAATGAACTATTGAACTTCACAAACACTAACTAAGAATGGGAAGTGGAGCGCCATTCCAGCTTTCGAGGCATTCCAACAATGGATCAATGATTTCACCGCCACACAACGCCGTGAATACCTTATCGCACTCTTCTCCCGGCGACCTGACCTTCTCGCCGGTGAGAAGTTCCGTTCCGAGTCCTTCCCTCACAAACTTGTACAACGGGTAAGACCTGCAGTCCTTGATCTTGTTAGGAACGGCAGAGTTCCCGCTCTCCACGGCGGCTCTCGCGGCCTCCACTTCCTTGGGCAAAACGGCTCTGAGTTCGTCCTCAAACGCCGCGATCTTCTGGAAAATGGAGGTCCCTTCGTCCTTCTCTTTCTCGCCGTTTTGCAGGGCGTGATCGACCAGCACTTGCCGGAGCTTCTGCAGCAATGGGTAGGTTTCGCTGCAGGGATCGTCGGCGTAGGCGAAGACGTATTCTCTGTCCACCACGCGCAGCAAGTCCTTCTCGCAGAATCTGGACGGGTGAAGCTCCCCGTTGATTCCGGTGGTGAGAGTCCTCTTCGCCACTTGGCTCACGCTGTTCTTCACCGCATGCTTCACGTTCTCCTCCAAATGCCTCAGATCAATCGCTTGACACAGCCCCACCAGATACGTCGACGACATGAGTTTCAGCACCTCCACCGCTTCCGCCGTCTTCCTCGCCGAGATTAGCCCCAAGGAGTTAACGTCCTGGTTGTGCTGCTCAGCGCTCTGGACATGATTAGTCACGGGATTAGCCAAGAATTGAAGCTCGGAGCAGTAGGAAGCCATGGCGATTTCAGCGCCCTTTAATCCATAGTCCAGGCTAGGGTTCCGGCTGGCGGTGAGATTAGACGGTAAGCCGTTGTTGTAATAATCGTTAACGAGCTCGGAGAACTGCGCGAATATTAATTTTCCGATTGAAGCGAGGGCGAGTCTTGCATTGTCCATGGACACGCCGATTGGGGTTCCCTGGAAGTTGCCGCCGTGTAAGGCCTTGTTTCTAGAAACGTCGATGAGGGGGTTGTCGTTGACGGAGTTGATCTCCCTCTCGATCATCTTGGTGGCGGCCCGAATAACTTCGATCTGCGGGCCGAGCCATTGGGGAGACGTGCGGAGAGCGTAGCGGTCCTGTTTGGGCTTCTGCAATGGGTCAATCTCGTGGAGCTTCTCCGCGGATTTGACGTAAGAGCTGCCGTCTAAGATGTGCTCCATGATCGCCGCCGCTTCGATCTGGCCGGGATGGTGCTTCAGCTTGTGGGTCAAATGGTCCGTGAATTCCGGCTTTCCGTTCATAACCTCCGCGAAGATTGCGGAGAGAACCTCCGATAAAACCGCGAGGACGTTGGCCTCGAAGAGAACCATGGACGCCATGCCGGACCCCACCGCGGTTCCGTTGACGAGCGCCAGCCCTTCCTTGGGCTGCAGCTCGAAGAATCCGCCGTCGACGCCGGCGGCGCGGAAGGCCTGTTCTGCGGTGAGGGACTCTCCGTTGGGGCCCGCCGCCTTGGAATTGGGGCGGCCGGTGAGGAGGCCGGCGATGTAGGATAAGGGGACGAGATCGCCGGAGGCGGTGATGGTGCCGCGGAGGGGCAGACATGGGGTGATGTTGTGGTTGAGGAATTTGGTTATGGCTTCCAAAATCTCAAACCTTATCCCTGAGTAGCCTTGAAGAAGGGTGTTGATTCTGACGAGCATGGCGGCCCTGGTTGCAGAGTGTGGCAGCGTGTGACATGAATCTCCTCCATTTCCAAAGATTCCGGCATTCAAAAACCTGCCCAATACAAAATTTAAGATTGAGTCCAATACACATAATGGATTTGAGTTTAAAATAAAATTTCATAAATACTCGTTCCATCCCGTTTCATGTATCTAATTTAATTAACCAGATTTAATTGAAATTATTTTAGTTTAATCTTTTATAATGTTAATTTAGTATTAGTATATAAAATTTAAGAAAATGCTACTTATCCCTCCTAAATTTCCTATAATATGTTTATCATAATGTGACTTATATTTATTGAATGTCATGAATTGACTGATCGCACACACTTTTAATTAAATACTAAATAATCGATTTAGACGCTTTCACAGTAGGAGGAGAAATTGGAAGGAATGCTTTTAGGAAGAATACTTAACATTACTATAAAATTTATATAAGAAATTACATTAAAAATACTATTAAACAAAAAATTAAATTTAAAAAATACTAAAAATTAAGAAAAAAAAGTGATTTGTCCAATGAATAATAAATATGATAAAGATAGTAATATATAATGGACAAAATATGTCATCACAAGTAGTGCAATTGGTCCTTGTAAAAAATTGCAGTCAAAGACTCATATTAGAATATTGGAGTCACAGTGATTGTTCCTTGTGTGGATCAAACTTTCACCTAAAGAGTTGATGAATTATTGTTATTTAATTCTTGCATCCAAGGAGACAAAAGTTGAATCTAAGGAATTAATTATTACTGAGATTTTTTATGCAACTAAATATTGAATCTGATCGAAAACATGTGGCACGAGACAACTAAACAAAAATCACGTGGCAGAGCGTTGACTCGATCTCCTAAACCAATCATGCATTCTTGAATCTTGAATATTCCTCTTTTGGAAATTACTATTTTTCTTGGTTTTTATTTACTTGCTATTTTTAGAAATTTTATTTTTTTCTTCTAAAAAAAAAATTATTTTTTAAAATATTAATGATTCAAGTAATATAGTATCTATTTTAAACTTTTGAAAAATATTTTTAGCCTAAAAATCTAAGTTTTAACAACCAGAGTACAAACATATGACTATCCATTTAGAACGATAAGCTGAATGTCATCACACAACATGACCGTTAACTTACAAAATTTTTAATAACATAATTATCAATCATAATTTATATTTTACATGTTAAATTGTAAAGACTTTAGAATTTTTAATAACATAATTATCAATCATAATTTATATTTTACATGTTAAATTGTAAAAATTTCTAGTCTTGATTAACACTATATGATGACGTGACTGGTGCATCTGTGTATAATATTTCGTACATGTCGATACCTTAAAAATTCCTTGACATTTATTCTCTATGTATAAGTGGGTGGTTCAAAAACTTTTGTTAATTGTGTATATGCATTTATATTTTGTATTTTTCTTTAAATAGTCCCCACTAATTTTTTTATAAAAAAATAAAAATTAATATACAGATGCCAAAATATAATTATCTAAATATAAATTAAAGTGTGTAAAATCATACTAATTCAAAAAAAAAAAATAATAAATCATATTTTCACCCTTAGTTCATTTCGGTATCTCCACATCCCAATCAAATTAATTTTGTTCACTTTAGTTAATGAGAATATTTATATTTGTGTATATTAATAATTTTTCTATTTTACGACATCATACATAATAATTTTAACGAGTTAGGGCAATCTTAAAATTGTTAAGATATTGTTTGATAATTAAAACTAGAGAAAATTATTGTTTTGCTTCATCAATTGTCAATTTAATCTTTAATTTGAATGAATTGTTGATCTTCCAATTGTTTTAAATTTCATCAATTAAATCCTTTAAATACTACGGAGTATTTCCTAGTCGGTTGTTAATTACGTTAAAGGATACAATTGACGAAATTTTAAAGCAATTAAAAGGTCAATTAATTCAAATTGAAAATTAAGAACTAATAATGGTAATTAGTGTCATAATTGAAGCAAATTAAAGATAAATAGAAGTTTGTATGTATACCTAATGAGCTCCTTCTGAAGAGCGCCGCCCTGCTTGGTGCGGCGGTGGGAGGTGGCGCCGAAGCCGGTGGTGACACCATAGCTATCAGTGCCTTTGCCCATACTCTCCATCACCCAATCACTGCTAGCCTTAACGCCGGGCCGGGCCTCCTCCGACAGCTCCACCGTGACGGCATTATTATCGCGGGAGGCGATAGCCGCGACCTGAGCCACCGTCAGCGTCTCGCCGCCGAGCTTCACCACCGGCTTCCTGAACTCCGCCACCATCCGCTTCACCTCCTCCAGGTGGCTCCCCTTCACGGCCTCAGCCGCCGCGCCCCAATTCAACGGGTCCACTTTCACGCAGAATTCCATAGCTTCCTTCTTCTGGTGGACTCCGTTTTGGACTACAGGGGCCATTTTTTGTTCTCAGGGAAAATGTTGGGGGGAGTAATGGGATTTGGAGAAAATTGAGGGGTTGAGAGATGAGATGATGAGAGATGTATATATATATGGAGATGCAGGGGAGGGAGGCCGGTGAGGAATATGGCAATGGTGACATGGTAGAGGGGTAGGTAAGGGCTGTGGTGCAAATACAGACACCAATTTTGTTAGGTAAGTGTAAAGACGGAAGAGGAAGACAGATACCAAAGTAATGGAGGAGACTTCCAATTTGGGGTAGTTGGGAACAACTATGGGAGATTAATCTTGGCCGTTGATTTGGAGGGGAATTGATGGTCAAGATTTTGTAAACGTTGATGTAACATGCAATATAATGTGTGTGGTGTGTCTATTTTTTTTAGGGGTTGGTTGAGTGGAAATTTTGTGTTTATACTACTAGTCAGAATCTTGGTGAAGTTTTCCCAACATTTATGTTTTGATTTTAATTTGGATAATGATATAGAGATCAAAATTTTCTATACAATCTTATGTTTCAATAAATTAAATTTTTTTTATTCATTGATTGTCATGAATTGACTGACTTAACCCACATTAAAAAATAAATGTACTTATTAATCAAATACAAAATTATATACTGTCATGTTAGATATATGATAAAAAAAATTTTATCCTCATAGCATTATCCTTTTAATTTTGACATTTGTTGTGTGATGTAAAATAACTAGGGTATATTTTGAAGAGTAATGAGTTTGGAGCGGTTATAACTGTAGCGCAGCATAGGATTGGAGCAATTGAAAGGATAAATTTCTTTTTTAAAAATTCTTGGAGAATACTTAAAGCAATAAACCACTCTAACCATTTTTCAAACATAACTTAATAAATTATTGAAATACTTAACGACCGATAGGGGCGAGGGACATAGGGGGTTAGGGAGAAATCGCCCCACCCTCGTCCTCGACCACAATTTTTTTTAATATGCATATGTGTGTGTATGAAATTTTGCTTTGTTCTTCAAAAATTTTCCATTGCATTCTAAAATCTCTCCTAACATGACTTATAATCATTTGGGGGTCATAAATTGGTTGACATCATTAATTTATTATCAAAGGCTAAATCATTCAATTAAAAAAAAATGTCATGTTGGTAGGAGATTAGAAATGAAATTTTTTGGAGAAGTAGATATATAACATTACTCTATATAATATTAAAGTAAACAAAAATAGATTTATTGTTAATTTGTCAATTATCATAGCATAGAATTGTGTTATTTAATTAAGCTATTATGTAGCATTGCCACACAACTAAAATAGTCAACACATCAAAGAAAATTTTATGCAGTGATTAACCACTCATGACCTGTAAATAACAACGTCAATGGTCAATTGAATTCAATGCATTTTTTTTTTATATAAAAGTTTATGTGTATATGTAATGCCAAGTTACATCTTACAATTATTATTTTATAAGATCTTTGTCATTTTACTATTATTTTGATAAAATAATTTCACTTTTATTATTGAACATTTACAAGTGCACGTCACACATATTTATAACTAGTAAGGTATATGCTTTAGTTTTTTTAAAATTTATTAATGCTTTATTGTGTGCTTTTATTATTTATTTACATTTTAAAGATGCATATTTGGTTTTTTTTTTTTGAGTTCTACTGACTTGGTTACAATGTAGTATCTGTTCATAGCTACTTTCTCAACCTACTGAAGCACAAAGAGTCAACAGATGCCTCCACTGAGGCTCGAACCCACTCCCTTCCACGTGGGAGTGTACACCGGGTGCCGCTTGACCACAAGGTCTTTGGCAAAGATGCATATTTGTTAGTCAAACGTGAGTTTTGAAACTAATATATATATATATATATATATATATATATATATATATATATATATATATATATATATATATATAT
>NC_044921.1:7099820-7134792 GCF_003576645.1 Ipomoea triloba
ATATATATATATATATATATATATATATATATATATATATATATATATATATATATATATATATTAATTCATGCTCTTTGTTTCCATCTTCAATTTTAAAAATATTCAAATAATAAGTAAGATCAACATCATTAATTAATTACTAAAAATTTGTTATTGATAAAATAATTGACTACTTCATAAAAGGGCGATAAGTAAGATTTAAATAAATATAGTTTTCTAAAACATTATTGTATATATATATATTGTGTTATACAAAAAATTGCAAAGTACCGATAGACACAAATGTCAATCATATGCCAAGCATCTTGTGCTCAGATGGCAGAGTAGTGGCTCTCCCATATGGGAGGTCATGAGTTCGAGTCTCAGTGGAGACGATACTGACTCTTTGTGCTCCAATTGGTAGTTGAGAAGGTATGTTTGAACAGATACTACAATGTAGAGTTAGTTGTATTTAAAAAAAATGCCGATCATACTTGTACCATTATAAATCATTATCAATAACACCCCTACATAATAATATCGGGTATGATCGATATGATACTAGTGTCGACTACCATTGTAAAGTTTTCGAAAGTGAATATATGGCTGAGAGGCTCCTAGCAACTTAATGCCTAAACTAGGAGATGGGGCGTAGAATTCCTTGCAAGCTTTTCTCTCAAGCATGTTTACAGTTTGTAGGCGTTTGACACTTCTCCTATTCTCCTTCAACAATTTTTTTGAGGAAGATAAGTTGGGTGTTTCTTGGGTTAAAAAGGTTGTGGTCTCTTACATTTGAGCTTTGGCTTCAAGTGATCCACTCCTAGTTTGATAAAATAAAAATAATTGTTAAAGATATAATATATTTGTGTCTCAAATCAATAGTGAAGGAGTCTTCCACATCTTGCGTACATGTTGCTGCGTGTCTTCATTCTTGCACGTCGTCACCGAAGTGCTAGCATCTCCACTTGATTTCCGCATTTTTCTATGTCTTTAGTGTATAAATAGCATACCTGTTTTGCTTTGTAAAGGCATCAAATTAATTCAATTCATTCCTTGCCTTCTCTTACATCACGCACTTAGATACATATATTATTCATTCTTTAATTCTTTTTGAGTGATAATATATTATTTTCTTTATTCCTATTTCTTTAGTCATTATTATTTTTCCCATTATTATTTAACTTCTATAATTCTCAATTTTCGATTATTTGCTTCCGCATTATTCCGCTATATTCCTAACAAGTGGTATCAGAATGGTTTAATTGAGAATTATTCTCAAAGATGTCGACTGTTACCAAGTTCGATATCGAGAAGTTCGACGGGAAAATTAGCTTTTCTATCTAGAAGGTTCAGATGGAAGCCGTTCTAACCCAGAACGGTTTGAAAAAAGCGCTAGCTGGAAAGAAGAAGAAACCAGCTACAATGACAGATGAAGATTGGGAAGATTTGAATGACAAGGCACATTCAACCATTCAGTTATGTCTGTCAAAATCGGTTCTTCGTGAGGTAGTAAGTGAGACGACTGCGTCAGGTTAATGGTCCAAGCTAGATTCGCGCTACATGGACAAATATCTGGCGAACAAGCTGCGCCTGAAGGAGCGGCTGTACACAATCCGCATGACGGAAGGTACTTCAATTCAGTCTCATTTGGATGAATTCAATTCTATTTTACTAGACTTGGAAAATATTGATGTCATAATTGAATATGAGGATCGTGCTATTTTATTGCTTGTTTCTCTACCTAAATCATACAAGCATTTCAAAGAAATTATGCTATATGTTAATACTCTTGATGTCTTAACTTTCGACAGTGTTAAGTCGAACCTATTGTCCAAAGAAAAGTTTGACTTAGAAACTAAATCTGAGTACAAAGGTGAAGACTTGACCATTAGGGGTCGTTCAGTTGAAACAGAAAATAACAATAAAAAATCTAGGTCCAAGTCCAAAGGACGTAAGTCCAACAAATCCTGTAAGTACTGCAACAAGCATGGTCATGATGTGACTGAATGCTTCAAACTGAAGAACAAGCAAGAGAGAGAGAAGAAGTCCGCTGAAGCTAGTGTTGTTGAAAGTGATTCAGAAGGCGATGTTATGTTATCTATTAGCTCTGGTGACAAACGGAGCGAAACTGAGTGGATTCTAGACTCTGGTTGTACATTTCACATGTGTCCTCACAAAGACTGGTTCGTCTCTCTGGAACCAGTTCATGGTGGAGTTGTCTTGATGGGTAATGATACCCAATGCAAGGTTAGTGGAATTGGTAGTGTGCAGATTAAAACTCATGATAACGTTATTAGGACTCGTACCAATGTTCGGTATATTCCTGATTTGAAACGCAATCTGATTTCATTGGGCACATTGGAATCTCTAGGGTGCAAGTACATAGCTGAAGGTGGAGTTCTGAAGGTTATAAAAGACTCTCTTATTCTCATGAAAGGTTCTCGTTCTGGAAGCTTGTACGTGTTGCACGGCAGTACTGTGACAGGTTCAGTTGCGGTATCCTCATCAGTGTTTGATGTTGATAAGCCTGATCTCACTCAACTATAGCATATACGTCTGGGGCATATGAGTGAGAAAGGCATGCATATCCTGAGCAAGAAAGGCCTCCTATGTGGTTCAGGTACGGGTAAATTAAAATTGTGTGAGCAATGTGTTTTTGGGAAACAAAAGAGGGTTAGTTTCTCTACTGCTACACACCGTACTAAAGATGTATTGGAATATATACATTCCGATTTATGGCGACCGACTAAAGTCCAGTTTATGGGAGGTTGTAGATATTTTATGTCTATTATTGATGACTTTTCTCGTAAAGTCTGGGTCTATTTCCTATAACTGAAATACTTAATGACTGATAGGGGCAGAGGGACATAGGGGGTTAGGAGGGGAATCGCCCTGCCCTGGCCCCCTCCTCGACCACAATAATATGCATATGTATGTGTGTGTATGAAATTTTGCTTTGTTCTTTAAAAGTTTTTTTATTGCATTCTAAAATCTCTCCTGACATGACTTATAATCATTTGGGGGTCATGAATTGGTTGACATCGTTAACTTATTATCAAAAACCAAACCATCTAATAAAAAAATGTCATGTTGGTGGGAGATTAGGAATGTAAAGTTTTGGAGAAGTAGATATATAACATCGCTCTATATAATATTAAAGTAAACAAAAATAGATTTATTATTAATTTGTCAATTATCATAGTGACAGAATAATTGGACAATGTGCTGGATCCGACCCAATGCACTTGGTCTAACTCATCAAAGTAGTGATTACAGTTAAACAGTAACGATCAAGAGCCGGTGGAACGGTTATGAGAAGCCATATTAAGAGCACCGCCTCATCAAAGAGATAAATTGTAGAAGGCCAGCGCATTTATGAGAGGAGTCGTTGCAATTATTAGGAGACCATTAGTGCCCATCATTATGGTCGTTACCATTGTAAAGTATAAAGCTTAGCCCATGTAATGAGTAGGGGGACACACTCTGTTTCTTGTACACAAATTATAGCACTACAATTGTCTCTATTCACTTATACACAAATATACTCCGGTAACCATATTTACCGTCATGGGTGCTTTCATTGAGAGCCGAACTCAAGGCTACAACATACATCTTTCAATTTCATTGACAAGCTTGAAAGATGGCATGATCCAGATCGAACAACACTCGTGGTTCCCTTGGCCTGAACATCAACAGCAACTGCAATGCTCACATGGATGCCCAACCAACAAATTCGAGCAACCTCCGGGACCAGCTCAACAGCAACCGCGAGGGTGACCTCTGAGACTAGCTCAAAAACAATCGTGGTAGAGGACAACAAGAGCCTAGGTCACATGTATCGCTTATGGATCTCCAGGCGACGGCCCAGGTCATTCAGTAGGCAACGACAGTTCTAACCCAATTGGTGGTAGGGATTCAATGTCAAGTGCCCCGAGCATCCGTGCAGGAGGATGAAGTGATGCGAGAGAGGACACATCGTCTATGCTGTGTTGCGACCCGTGCTACTGGCGATCGCCCTGAAACTCAACCTCACTCTAGGGGAAGAGAGGTGAAGGGCCGAGGGGAAAGAGTTCGTGTAAGCGACACTATCAGACGTTGGTCCGTCATTTCTATGCCCGCTTTAGGACGGTGGGGCGAGAGGGTTACTATCCAAGAGAGGTTATGGCTATAACCAAGGGCCAAGGGGTCATCCACCAAGGGATCACACCAAGACGAAACCAGAACGGGTGAGGGCGAGCGATCTCAACATTAGAAGGGGTCGGTGAGTTTGGAGGGCCAGTTCCGCGTCGGTCCACTGTGCATAAGCGGAACCCCGAGCTTGCAGGAGGAAGTGGTACAACAACTACAAAAGAAAATAGAGGAGTTAGAGAAGAAAATGGAAGCGAGGGAGTAGTCACCTGAACCGAGGTAAGGGTGGCCACACCATTTATCCTGAGGATAATGGACGCACCCCTTCCTAAGGAGTTTAGGCTTCCGACTATCAACGCCTACATAGGGACCTCGGACCCGCGTGCACACATGACGAGGTACAAGGCAGCTATGGTGATGATTGAGGCAGATGATGCCATTATGTGCAGGGCATTCTTGTCCAATTTGGATGGGGCAGCCCAAGACTTGTTCAATACGATCCCAGATGGAACAATTCAAAATTTTGCAAAGCTATCGAAAAGCTTCTTGACATACTTCTCTGACGGTATACATCGTAAAAAGCCTTTCTCTCACCTCTACGCAATAAGACAAGATAAGGGGAGAGCTTAAGAGATTTCCTGAACAAATGGATTAAGGAAGTTAATAACGTGTAAGATTTTGACTCCAAGGCGGCGATCCTAGTATTTACCCAAGCACTTAAGTCGGGAAACTTCCACAGGCAGCTAAACACCCACCGTCCTCGTTCTTATGAATACCTAATGAGGACGATCAATTGCTATGCAGAAGTAGATGAAGCCGATAAGAAGAAAAGAGAAAAGGAGGAAGGCAAGGTAGGAGGAAAGTTTGAGAAAATAGGTTCAACCAACCAGGTTTCAGGCTCAGGCTTGTCAAAGAAAGGAAGTAGAGACCAATCCTCAGGAGGACCCCGTTTGATCCCCTTGCGCCATTTAACTCCACTGACCCATCCGATTAGCATAATCCTAGATCAAGCTAAGGAGATGGGGATGGTGCAGTTCCCAAATGAGTGCATGAAAGTTTCTTCTAATGTAGACCAGACCAAATATTGCCGGTTCCACAGGCAGGTTGGCCATGATACTAACGAGTGTCATGTTCTGAAGAGACAAATAGAGGAGCTCATTTAGAGGGGATACTATACTCAATTTGTGAAGCATCCATGGCAACATGGCCAACCCGAAAATGTGTGGCGAAAAGGAGAGGGCCCCGAGCCATCCGCTTCTAACACGAAAAAGAGACGGTATGATTAGATCATGGAAAAAGGGGACAAGGAGTACTTGGAGGAGGAGCTCACGCAGCACAAAAAAACATGTTATTCGCTAAAATGCATAAGATCAACAATAAGATTATTGATGTAACTATTGGTCATGGTCCGCCCCGATCAATTTTGTTGAATAAAAAAAACATTTCTACCCTTGTTCACAAAGCCCTTTGTGTCAAGCAGAGTGGGAGGTTGAGGTCATGTCATCGAACTCATTTGAATGAGGCATCCTCGTTCCAAAAAAAAAAAGCTCGCACACTTTATTCCCTTAGGGCCGGCACGGGATCCAATCTCGTTAACTATCCGACGGAAGAACATTTTCTTGGTCAAGCTCAAAGGCTTGATTACAAAAATGCTATCCCCTAAGGACTGGTATGGGGTCTGACCTCGTTCACTACCCTACAAAAGAGCTGACCTTTGACTAAGCCTACGGCTGACCGAAGTGAGCTATGAACACACGCACAAAAAAAATTAAAGCAAAAGAAAACAAAAATCAATAGGAAAACAAACAAAACAAAACAAAAACAAAAAACAAAAAACAAAAAACATAAAACAAAAAACAAAAGAAAACAAAAATCAATAAAAAAAATCGCCTTGGCCTCTGCATGTGTGTTGTTAAGAGGGAAAATGGAAAGCTTAAAGGAAATGGTTTTTTTTTTTAATGGAAGGGAGATACATTCTTAACTGTACTTGGATTAAAAAATTATATGTGTTCTAAGTTAGAGTTTTGGTCGCCGCTAATGGACGTGGATTTAGCGAAGGGGAGAGATGTATCATTGGTGCAAATAGACATCACAGTTATATTGCTCTTAACACATTTGTTGCATAGGGACTAACATTGACCAAGATGAAGGTTGCAGTAGATTGTGAATGTTTCCTTCCCTCTCTCTGCATTTTAAAATTCGAGTTTGATTTATTTTTCGCCTTTTGTTTGTTTTTAAAAGGCGTATGTATATCTAAGGTTCTGGATCTGGATAGAAGAGACGTTGAGGAGAATCGAAATAGAGAAGTAGCTGACAAAGGAGAAGGAAGCAATGCATGGTAATGTCTCTCAACACACAGTACAATCAAACAACTGAAAGAGAGCGTGTGGGGACGGAACGACATGTAGTCGTGCTGCGAGAAGGAGGATAGTGGTGGAAGAATTGAATTGTGGCCATGATGACAATACGCATGCGGCGACGGTGCTACTTTCTGTCACGGAGGAAGCGACATGCAGAAACGGTACGGCCCGACAGATCGAACAATAAAAAACTAATGGGCCGGGGAATCCATGGATATGGTCTGCATGCAAAAGCTGCAATAATATATATATATATATATATATATATATATATATATATATATCTTGGCCTTATGATCCAGATTGATTTATTTTTTGCCTTTTATTTTGTTTGTTTTAAGGAGGCGTATATATGTGTTACAGTTGAGATTACTGTTACCATCTGTAATGCCATTTTATATATTCAAATCTTATTTATTTTGGAGCTTTCTCGATTCATTCAAAAGATAAAAAAATTGGCTTTCTACATTGAGACTCAGCATAGAATGATGATGAACTTTTTGGCGATTTTTTTTTTTGTTGCGCAACAGCTGATTGGAAGGGGCTTATGGCAATTTTGTATATTGGGAATGATAATTATATTGAGTTGGTCGCTTCTTTCATTTTAATCCATAACTTTAATTTGCTTCTATATTTAATGTGCCAAAATATTATGTGAGTCATCAATTTGATAGAAGTTCATCCTTAGTTGCTTTGGTTTGTTCAAATGATTAGTTTGAATTTACTTGTGTTCATCTCAAACTCTTGGGTTTGTTCACTATTACACATTTAGGTCCAAGCATACATTAAAGATATTATTTAGTATCCCATGTGTAATTAATGTATAAGAAATGTTGTATGTAGAATATAATGGTACTCTCATATCATAATACATACTCCAGTTTGGAGTAGTATCTTAATTTCCTACAAAATGGATGATTAGGAAAATGAAGGTGATAGTGCTAAAAAAAATTGAAGGTGAATATGATTTTGTTATAGATGAAAATAATATGTGATTGTGTTGAGGCATGAAAGAAAATCATTTTTTTTTTAAAATTAGGTAATTTTTATTTTAGCATATCTTACTATTTAATATAAAGTCTAGACATATCTATTGGGTAGCTCAAGTGACAACTAAGCTCTTTTTGTGTGGAAGAATTTTGGGAGAACCTATGTTTGATTCAGTAGTATAGTTTAACAAATGTTGTATATAAATAATTGTTTTTCCATCATTTTTAATAACTATAGTTTAACAAATGTTGTATATAAATAATTGTTTTTTTAACATTTTTAATAACTAAATGTAAATTTTACAAATTTTTATTTATTTGAAAACTTTTAATTGTTTTATATTAATAATTATACAATATATCTCGTAATTAACAGGTAGATGTTGACTCAAAATTTAGGATAAAAAGTTATAGTTTTAATATTTTTAAAATGTTATTTATATTTAACAGTGTAGCTTTGGACAATCATCGTAATCTTTTATATGTATTAATATGCTATTTTTGAATTGATCAATTGCATTATAAATGAGTAAGTTGAAATTAGCAAATGTATATCATTAAAAATCATTTCAATTATTGATAAAAAATAATTTTTGTTAAATTACATGTGCATTTAATTGGAAAAAAGAATGAAATTTATTTATTAGTTATATATTTCTTAAATAACAAATTATAAATATTTTTACCTCATTTAATTTGTAGTTTTAACAATACGAAATGTTAAACATTTTACTGTATATGTTTAGTTTGATAAATATTGTTATGTAATTTTAGGTCAAATTATTATATAATGTTTTAATACTTTTAAAATTATTACATGATATGTTTATTTTATAATTCATATAATTAATAAATAAATGTGCATTGTGGGAAGTCAAGTGTGTCGAATGACTATGACCCTGATATATCTAAGATTTGTTATTCAAATTACAAAGAAGACAATTCTAGTTGATGCTTTCATATGTAATGTCTATTAATAAAAGTCTAGCGCAAAGTGTCAAATATGATCTCGTGCATGTTAAATTGTTATTGAGGAAACTGGCGTTTGTCAATACTCAATTGTATGTTGCTGCATCTAGAGTTAGCAGTACAATCCCAAAGGTCTCAAAATTTGTATTTGCGATGACTCTAGAAGAATTGTACTTCAACTATTAATATAATTTACCAAGAAGTCTTCAATAATTTGTAATTTTAAATAACTTGTAATTTTAAATAATTTGTATTGAACTTTTAATAATAAAAAAAAATTCTTTTAACTAATTACCCATCTTAAATATCAATTCATATTTTAATTGCAAATATCTATATTCATAACTTTTCCATATTAAATCAACATAACTATTAAATAACAAAACTATATAAATGAATAAAGCTCATATCTTCTTTTTATGTGTGAAAATAATCTAAATATTTCAAATTGTTAGTCTGTGTATCGCACGAGTATCATACTAGTTATATTTAAGTATAAAAAAGTATAAGTATTTAAAAAGGTAAGCACAATATGTTACTCCTCCTGTTCCATTTTACGTGTCATGTTTATTATTCATTGATCAAATCAATTATTTTTTGTTTGTTTTTTTTAGTAATTTTAATTATTTTTAAATTTATTTTTTTGTGTTTAATAGTAGTTTTAATGTAATTTTTAAATATATAAATTATATATATTAATATTAAAGTTAATATTATGAAAAATTGAATTTAAAACAACTTCAGTTAAACCTCGTTAACCGAATCAAATACATCGAATGAGACAGAAGGAATAACTAACACTGCTCCTGATTATACGAACACATTTTCCGCATTTTCTATTTCAATTGAAACAATATCATCATTAACTTTTATATAATTTTATATTAGATAAAAATAATTTTTTTAAATTTTATGAAACATTCTCAATCCATAAGCTGTGGATACTAGTACACTAGGAAAAAAAATTAGTTGTTTTAGCCCACACACTTCTTTCTTTTTTTTCTTTTTTTTTTTGAAAACCAAACGAACAAACTGCATTAACAACTTAATAAATCATAAATACAAGTGGGCGGGGAAGAAACCCACAAACCAAAGACAGACAAAGAACTAGTTGCCCGTACAAGCACATGAGCCACGTGATTTGCTGACCTCTTGACATGGCGAACATAAACGTTCTCAATGTCTCTATCAATAGAACGACATTGCTTAACAACTGAACCAACATACGACAAGTCTAAACAACGAGAAGTAAACGCATAACAAAAATTTAAACAGTCTGTTTCAACAATAATATTAATAAACTCAAGTTCTTGCACCCCATAACAAAGCACAAAGAATCAATCACAATCGCCTCCACTTAGGCTCAAACTCATGACCTCCAATATAGGGGAAGTCATTACATGCCATCTGAGCACAAGATGCTTGGCTAAAAGAGCAATATTAAACTCATGTAACCTTTTAAAATGCATACCTCCACACTTTTTGGGTGTGCTTAAACTTGCCCGGCTTAGCCAATGAATTCCTTTATGACGATCACCACCACTGCTCCACCAATACCGATTCAAAATCTTCTCAATCGTATCACAAACTCGGTTCGGCGACAAAAATACGGACATCATAAAAATGGGTAGAGCTTGAGCAATGCTTTTAATCAATACTTCTCTATCTACCAGCTCTTGACATAAACTTTTGCTGCCAATTCCCGACCCGCTCACGAACCCTTTGCTCAATATAGCGGAAGATAGCGACATTATTACGACCCAATACTGAAGGCAAACCAAGGTAACGTCCCAGATCATCAGTCACTTGTACCCCCACACAGGCAGCCACAAGTTCCCTCATATCTTCAGTCGTGTTGGCACTAAACATTGCACTGGACTTATGATAATTAATAGCGTGACCCGAGGCAAATTATTGTGTGGACCATGGTCCACGTAGCTGTGTGGACCATAAATATCAGGTACATTTTTAATATACTAAAAATACAATATTTGTATACTGAATGTACATTATTTGATAGTATATATAAAATAATGTACTTTCAGTATTAAAATAATGTACTTTCAAAAAATGTACTTTACGTACACAAATAATGTACTTTTAATATATTAAAAATGTAAATTTTATTTATGGTCCAAACAGCTGTATGGACTATGAACCATGTAATAGTGATTGCCTTCATCCTAGCCTATTACACCTAAAAGTAGAAATTTACATGACTATTTGTTCTCACCCAAATCATGCGCAAATTATATCGTGGATCAGAATTCATCATGCACATAGTGGACCGTGGTCTAAATTATGTACATATAGTTAACATAACAGATTATATACTTGAAAGTAAATAACATAATCTAAATTAAAATTTATAATGTGTATGATAATGGACCTTGATTCATGGCAAACCATGTGAATAAGCTTTCTCTAGTTGATTAATGTTTACTCAAGTGGGAATAAAAAAAAAATTAATTTAATTTCAATTCATTTACAAAAAGCTAGTGGTTGGGTGCAAGTATTGAAGTAACACCCACACAATCACTAGAGTGAAATATAGTGGTTGTACTATTGCAGCATGCTATATCACCTAAAATCCTTCATGTATTGATTCACGAGTTTGGTTAAAAGTTCAAATCTTGTTGTAAGATCCAATAGCTAGTCGTGCAGTTGAAAAGTATAGCCATACATGTTTACATGGGTTTTAAAAGTGTGATAAGATTAGTGGAAAGTTTTAATTTATACCTCACATATCGTTATATTTTATTAGAAATACTATAAATTAGGAATGAACTAATGGGGTGTTTGGTGCAAATATTAAATCAGAATCTTAATTGCAATCAAATATTTAATAATCGAAATAAGTTTACTTTTTATTTGGTAGTAAATAGAAATTTGAATTAAAATAATTAAACAATTAAATAATTAATTAAAAATAATAAATATATAAAAATATGTAATACATACGTATAAACATATAGCAAAAGACGACAACATTTTTATTTTTTTCTTCCCCATTTTTACTCTAGCTTTCAAAAGTTAAAGATGAAAAGGAAAATGAGTTTTATGATTACTAAATGATTTAAATCCGATAGCAGGATATCAAAGTGGACAAACAAATATAATAATTGGTATCAAATTTTATAATAGGTACAAAAGTCACTTAGCAAACACTTTTTAAATGTCATCCGACTCAAATTAGTCATTGGTTATATGAGAATTGAGCTAAAATTGCACAATTAATTTCTAGTTTTAGGACGATGATAATTTAATACCTTTTCGTAACCATATTTAAATTTCTTTAAACATGAAATGAGGGAAACCAACCGTCCAACACCCCTGTTCGAGAGAATGCATGCGATAAATCCCCGCTTATTTGTAATAACTTGCAAATCACTAGGAGAGCAAGGTAAATTGCATTAGAAAGACTAGAAATCATGCAATTTTAAGCCATACACAAGTTAAACGAGAGATATGTCATGTAAAATGCTAGTTAATAAATGCCTAAACTGAGGCTCGAACTCACTCCCATCATCCATGTAAGATTGTAAATCGGGACACCGGGTGCCACTAGACCACAAGGTCTCTAGCAAAATGTATCCATAATCTTGTCATATTACCGTGATTTATTCATCCATAATCTTGTCATATTACCGTGATTTATTCATCCATAATCTTTTCATATTGGAATTGGTGGCCTGGGAGCGAGCCTTTAGAGGGTAAAATGCAATTGTGGCCACACTATGCAAGACCATTAGCTAATCAGCTAATCAAATAAGCAGAACGTCTTCTAATGGGGATTTTAGAACTAGAAGGCCAAATGACCTTGTGGTCTAATGGCACCCTGTTGCACCTCCATATGAAAGGGGGTGGGTTTGAGGCTCAGTGGAGGTAATGCTGAGAATCTAATTATTTGATAAAATGAATGGTTCAAATTATTTCGATTTTAGTTTTTTTTTTTTAATTATTTTCCTACTTTAAACGGTAGTATTATTGTCCAAACAATTGATAATGATGACATCTCTCCAATTGAATTGAATCTTTAAAATAAACATACCAACATTTAATTGAATTGATAATTATGTAGGAATCTGATTCTCGAAAACCACAAAGAAAATGGAAAATACAACAAATAATAATAATAATAATAGAAATAATGATCCACGAAGGATAATTACAACCACGAAATAAAACCACACGAGGTTGAATAAACTTGGAAGTGCTTAGGGGTGAACTGTATGAACTTCGGGGTGGTTGGAAGCACGAGTCGTGTTGCCACTGTCCTTAAAACCTTATTTACCGCCTCCCTGGGTGCTGGAGCGTCCTAGGTCTCCCAGGATAAAACGTACTACGACTCCTGCGTTTGAGCACACAAACTTGGAGCCCGACGAACTAAAACATGGGATGAAACGCAAATGGCTTGAAGGAATGGATGAGCAGAGTTTTGAGGAGAGAAAGAAGTGTTTCGTGTGTTCTGTGATCTTATTTTTTTACAAATCTGCTGCTCACCAACGAATATATAGTAGAGGATGGGATCATAGCATTAAATCGGGCATTTAATTCCGAAGTGTAACCTCCTTCCACTAGCAACCCATTTACACCCACTACTAGTCCACTACAATTGAAATAACTCTGAAAAATAATGATTGGAATTAATCATATTAATTCCGTAATACCAAGAGTCATTTCTATCAACGGACACAGGAGGTGAATGGTCGCTGTCGAGAGGTTACTAGAGTCGCAATGCGAGACATCGTTCCAGTGTGCGTACCTTCGAGACATCATACCGACCGCGAGACATCGGACGCGCGCGCCAACCCGTGCTGCGTGACATCGAACTACCTCTCGAGAGGTCAGTCCGTTTTGATGTCTCGGACGAGAGATCATTTCTGATCTCATGTGGTGTGGTTCTGAGTTGGAAAACTCGTTCGAAAATATAGCATAACTTAGCCTGCAAGGCCAGCCAATTTTTCGGACGACATTCGTGCCCGCAGGTGCTGGCGTACACAAGTCAAGCCTTTTCAGGCTCAGTTTGGGATTTGATTTGCACCCCCTGCGCGCGAGAGAGAGCATCTATGCTATACAAGTTAGTTAGTCATAAAAGGACCCTTGTATATATAGTGGGACAAATCTTCATTCCCAACCAATGTAGGACAAAAGCTACATAAGTTTTTTCCTCACTCAAATTCCATCTCAAATGGGTTTACTTTGATAACCAATTTCTCATTCACCCATTATCCATTTTGAGCGTATAATATATCGATCTCTTCGTCTAACTACAAAGAACCCGAAGCTACTTCGACCCGACCCAAATCGGAAGTGGACCCCATATATATTTATACCACAAAATGGCCACTTAAAATGCAATTTTTAGTGCAATTTTCCAACAAATTATAATATTAAAATTAAACTACTAATTGCTTAAAAATTAAAACTTACTACAAAGTTGATAAAATAAAATTAAAGTGCATACAAATTTAAAATACAAATATTTATATTAATTGTTGGTAGCGGGCCGACCTAGGGCGATTTGGTAGTGTTAATACGTCTCACAGCTTCGTGGATAATCAGTGCACTCCTTGGCCATGTTAGGCCAGAAGTACCCCTGCAAGATGGCCCTCTGAGTCATAGTGTAGGCCCCTTGGTGGGCTAAGCAGGTCCCCTCATGAATCTCTTCAATAACCGACCTTGCCTCCTCCGGGTATAGGCAGCGCATCAAGGTGCTGTTGTAGGACCTCTTGTAAAGTGTGTCGCCCATGACAAAGTAGGTGGGAGCTCGCCTCTTTGCGAGCTTAGCTTAAAAATCGTCAAGAGGTAGTGCTCCTGTCCTCTTGTACTCCTTGAGATGGTCTCCAGTAAGGAGGCCAGGTTTGCACGGGAAGGACCGGATAGGCTTCCAAGCTTGACCTCTTGAAGTCCTCTATGCATGCTATCTTGGATATGTGCTCCGAGGCCCCCTAGCTGAACTTAACATAACATGCCTGCATCCGTGTTTTGCTCCTGAGGTACATGCAAGACCTCGTAATTGATTAATTGCCCCAACAATTGAAGCACCACATCTCGGTATATCTTTATCCTATTGTCGTTAGCCTCAATTTTGCCTGTGACTTGTCCCACCATGAGCCTGGAGTCGCACCTAATCTTGAGCTTCTCGGCCCTCATGTTTAGCGCGAGTTGGAGTCCCCCAAGGAGTGCCTCATACTCAGCTTCGTTGTTATATAATTTGAAGTTGAAGCGGAGGGCGTAGTAGGCTCGGATCCCCTCTGGGGTTATAATGACGACCCCACCCCGCAACCTTTTGTGCTCGAGGACCCGTTTGTCGAGAGGGTCCACCATTCCTCATCCTCGTTTCGGACCTGTTCGGTAGCTTCCCGGGTAGTGCACTTGACTATCTGACCAACCTACTGGCCGACCCCGAGGCCCTCAGCACCGAGTCCAGAGGTTGGTTGGTGAGGACATGCACGGGATGGGCTTGGAAGTAGTGGCCAAGCTTCTTGGTTGTGATGTCCACCGCGAATATGGCCTTCTCGGTGGGTGTGTATCGGATCTCCGTCACCCTTAGGACTCGGCTCACATAGTAGGCGGGCCATTAGACCCCTTCGTCATCTCGGACCAGCACGGAGCTAATCGAGGGGGGGGGGGAGAGAGTGACATCAGGTATGTCTTGAGGTCGTCAAAAGCTCTTTGGTATTCTTGGGACCATTCGAACCCCTTGGTCCTTTTGAGTACCCCAAAGAAGGGTAGCGACATCTCTGCTGACCTAGAGAGGAATCGACCCAAAGCCGCCAACCGCCCATTGAGGTGCTGGACCTCCCGGAGGGACCTTGGAGGATCCATATCTAGGATGGCATTGACCTTCTCGGGGTTGGTCTCGATGCCCCTCTTCAAGATCATGTACCCTAAGAATTTTCCCTCATGCACCCCAAAGGTGCACTTCTTGGGGTTCAACCTAAAATTAAAGTGTTTAATTATTGAAAACACCTCGGTTAGGTCGTCTACATGGAGGTCGGTCTCAGTGCTCTTGACGATCATGTCATCGACATAGGCTTAGAAATTGCGACCAAGGACACGTTTGAACACGTTGGCCACTATTTGGGTTTATGTAGCTCAAGAGTTCTTGAGCCCGAAGGCTATGACCGTGTAGCAGTAGACCCCCTCAAGTGTGGTGAAATTCGTCTTCTCCTCGTCGTTTTTGTCCATGAAAATTTGCTGGTACCCTCTGAAAGCGTCTAGAAAGCTCATGAGGGCACAACCTGCTGTCTCATCCACCAATTGATCGATGTTGGGCAGGGGGGTCCATGGGGCAGGCCTTATTGAGATCGGTGTAGTCCACGCATATCCTCCAGGTAGGCGGCTTGGGGGCGAGGACCACGTTGGCGAGCCACCTAGGGTACAAGACCACCCTAATATGCCCTATCTCGAGGAGAGGATTGACCTCATTTTTCACGAACTCCCTCCTCTCGACGAAGAGATACCCCTTGCGTTGCTGGACCGACTTAAACGAGGGGTTTACAACCAACTTGTGTGTGATGACGTCTCGGCTGAGGCCCGGCATGTCCTCAGGTCTCCACACAAAAATTTCCTTGTAACCTCGAATGGTGTCAATGATCCGAGCTCGGAGCTCTGTTTGTAGGCCGACTCCCACATTCACGACACAGTTAGGTAGGTTAAGGTCTAGGGCAACCTCCTCCGTCTCCACCATGGGCTCGGCTCGTAGTCGACCTTCCTCCTCCTACAGCGCCTTCTCTACTATCGTTTGGACCTGTAGGTCTCACTTGCCAATCTGACGGATGCTCGTAGGTAACAGCTGCTGCTACCTTTTGATCCCTCGTGCGACCTCGACCCCTATTGGTGTTGGGAATTTCAGGCACATGTGCTCCATGTAAATCATGCACCTGACATCCTCTAGGGCGAGTCGGCCGAAGATTATATTATGGGCACAGTTAATTTTGACCACCACGAGCTCGACCTGCCACTTCTTGACGTGGGGAGGTGTACCTATCTCCACCTCGAGGTTGACGGTGATCTTCATGCTGATGGCTTTTCTGCTGGGGGTGTATTCATGGTTGGCCTCGATAGCATGTCCCGAGCTTGTGTATGGATACCCAACCGAGCCAAGGCGGACTTAGATCTAGTCAAGTGCCCCCTGTTCGGCTCTCGATGCTCCTGCCTGTCTTGGTTGAAATCTTCTCCTCCTATCTTCTCAGACGGCCGGGGTGAGTTAACCCCTCCTTCAACTTGAGTCCTTTGAGCTTGGGATGCCTATTGATGGGCTCACCGTGTTCTCTAAGGTGCGTCGGGGCTCTGCGGGAGGCCTTAGGTCCAAGCTAAGGGGCTTGGTGACCACCTTAGAGTCCCTCCACGAGGTGGGTGAGCGCCAGGCAGCCCACCCCTCTGGGGGTGGTGGAGCTGGTGGGGGGCGATAGGGGCCGACCCCTCGCTATGATTGTTGGTGAGGCAGTTCCTCAGGTTGCCCATTGACCTCACCGAGAGGGTTCGTTGCTGGGTGGTGGTCCCGTTGCGACCGTTCCCGGTGGGGTGACATGGGTGTTACGTGTACTGTTTGAGTTATGAGAGATGGATCCTGACCTTGTCATAGCTAGTGCAATTAGCACGCTCGAGCCTGACATTAGCTCTCAATGAGAGCACCAATGATAGATTTAATTAACGCGGGGGTCCAAATTAATAAACCCAATAGATAATAGGAAATAGATAAACGAATATTGTTGGGTCGCGGAGACCAAATATGGTATTGAATTGTAGTTGTCAAGCTATTACAAGACAAAATAAGGCTATTACAATAACAGAATAGGACAATAAGTGAGAATATGATGTTTAAACAAGAATACCATCCAATCGCCCTCGCAAAAAGGTGGGTTGTTTTAACAAACTTGGACCGCGCGCCCTAAGCCCTCCTTTGACCGAGTCCCCAAGACTAACCTAGGTCGGTGACTCAACCGACCCGAGCACGACACTTGGACCGCGGCCTAGACCCAGCCGAGGTCAGAAAGTACCGACCTGGGCTCGGCACTTGGACCATGGCCTAATCCCCAACCGAGTTCCAAGGTGCCGACCCGGGGTCGGCACTTGGGCCACGGCATAAGCCCAACCGATGGGGACAAGGAGCCGACTCGCGGTCGGTACTTAAGTCGTTGCCTAAGCGGCATTTGCCCTTGGGCCAGGTTCGCTCGGGCCTCCCTTAATGATGGATTTAATAAACCTGGGGAACCGAATTAATAAACCCAATAAATAATAGGAAATAGATAAACGATATTGTTGGGTCGCGAAGACCATATATGGTATCGAATTGTAGTTGTCAAGCTATTACAAAACAAAATAAGGCTATTACAACAGTAGATTAGGATAATGAGAATATGATGTCTAAACAAGACAAATACAATGCTTTTATATTAACAAGCCATCCAATTGCCCCCGCGAAAAGGGTGGGTTGTTGTAACAAACTTGGACCGCGCGCCCCGAGCCCTCCATTGACCGAGCCGCCAAAACCGACCTAGGTCGGTGACTCAGCCGACCCGAGCACGACACTTGGACCGCAACCCAGACCCAGCCGAGGTCACAAAGTGCCGACCTAGGGTCTGCACTCAAGGTGACCTGGGCTCAACACTTGGGCCACGGCCTAATCCCCAACCAAGGTCCAAGGTACCAACCCGCGATCGGCACTTAGGCCATGGCATAAGCCCAACAGAGGGGACAAGGTGCCGACCCGGGGTCAGCACTTGAGCCGTGGCCTAAGCGGAGCTTGCTCCTGGGCCGGTTCCACTCGAGTCTTCCTCGCTCCGCTCTCTTTGGTCGGTTTTCTCCGCTCCACTTCCTAATATATCAATCATCAGTCCCCCACTCTCCGAGCTGCGAGAATTCGTCAGCGGAGGAGAGTAAACACTAGCACCGCTCCGACCCATCCTCCATGCGCCCTAAAATATTTATAGAATAATAAAATCGAGTGGAGATAATTTTCCAGGATAATCGCTCGCGATTAGATAAGATTTACTGCAAATAGACTCCTCCTCCTACAAGAATTCTTTAGTAATAATTGGAGTCCCCTTAAGTCTCACACTCCTCCCTATCAAAGACCTTGGGAATCCCATAAGTCACATCCAGCATTCCACCCATCACTTCTTATTAATTCTCCCCAATTCCCAACGTCCTATTTGAATTTCAAAAATGGAGACTAGGCTTCTCTCTCTCCTCCCCCCCTCCTAATTAACCCCACTCCCATGCCAACTCACTCTCAAATTCCTCTCAAGTCTCCTCCAAGTGCATGAGCTCCCTCCAAGTCTCAAGCCAAGCCCGGGTTAGTTTCCTTCTTCCCCTCTCTATTCACATCGCCACGCTTTGTACTTTTAATAATATATGTTTTTTTTGTACAGTTCGGCTGAGGGACTCTCCCCTTCCCCTTGCTATTTTTATCTCCTTTGCATGCACTTTAGTTTGTTTGGTCCATATGAAATTCTAGACTCCATAGATATTAGTGACATCCCCATGGATGATAACACACATCTAGGAAACTTACCTCACCCCTCCACCGACGTTTCCTTTCTCCACGGGGACTATTTAGATATATCCCCTCTTCAGTCCATCGAACCCGATTCTAGCTTTAGTTTCGACCTCCCTACCGTGTTCACCGAGCTTGAGTTGGATATTCCACGCTCCATTTGACCAAACACTAATGTCAACCATATAGTCCAAGCCCAAAAGCTAGTTGGGTCGGGTGTAGAGGTGTTGGCGCCGCCCCTGGACGGCAACATCACCGAGCCCCTAGAGGACCTTTTTTTGGAGTCCATGTGTTCTCCTTGTCATATTATTTTCGTTTCCCTATTCATTCCTTCATTTTGACCATCCTAAGCCATTCTCAAATTTGCCTGGGTCAACTAGTACTAAACTCTCATTACGTACTTTTGGCCTTCTTCCTTCGATGCAGGATCATTAAAGTCACCTCGTACCTAGACATGTTTCAATATCTCCTCCAAGCCACAGGCTCTCCAACCCCAAAGAGTAAAGGTTATGTACCTTTCTCAGCCCTAGCTCATATGAAAGAGCTCCAAGACATAAACATCTCTAGTAGGAATTAGAAACCTTGTTTTGTGTTCCTCTCCGTTGGACCCTCCATACCCTTTGTTTCTCCATAGAATAGCCATTTTAGGAAAAATAGAGTTCCTCTACCTAATGCCGACTTGATTATGGATGTTAATGCTTTTATGGGGTCAGGGAAAACCATTTATATTGGGCCTATGTTGAGTGAGTCGAGCATGGCGGACCTAGGTTTAACCCAAGGCACCCCACTTCTCCCAAAGTTGTCGACCTCAGGTCCCATAGTAGCATCGGCCGAGCCCATCGAGGTGGGCTCAATTTCTGAGGCCTCGGCCTCGGCCGAGTCCTCCTTCAAGCTCATGGCCGACCCCTCATTTGAGTCCAAGCTCTCCTACGACGTCGTCGCCACGCCTCCAATTGAGGTCGATTCCAAGCTCTTCGTCGTCGCGTCTAAAGGTGGCTACTGACTTCCTTCTTGTCCTAACTTTCCAAGATCGTGTTTATAAATATGCCTTGACCGCTTTGTTGCTTATTGTGTGCAGGAAAGTCTCCCATCATGGCCTCCCGCGAAGATATGCTACGTCGTGCTAAGGACCGTACACCCGCATCCAAAAGGCAAAAGATCGGAGGGGAGGGGGGGTCAGACCACCCGGGTATCCTCTTCCGATTCACGCACGAGTTGTGGTGTTATCCCACCACCTCTCGCCCCGGCCGCTACTTCCGCTCCTGCACCTCGCGCCACACCTCTTCTTCCATGCGGGGACCCCACCTGGGCTTGGGGGTGTGTCATAACATACTCTCGTCTCACGGCCCGGGCAGTAGGGGTGTGAATGAGGCTAGTCTTCGGCTAGTTGAGGTATTCCCATCCCTTTGCTTACTTTCGAAATCAGAGCCCACCTCGATGGGCTCGACCGATGCTACTGTGGAACCCGGGGTCGACAACTTCGGGGGAAGTGGGGTGCCTTGGGTGAAACCTAGGTCCGCCATGCTCAACTCACTCAACATAGGCCCAATATAAATGGTTTCCCCCGACCCCATAAAAGCAATGACATCTCTAATCAAGTCGGCATTTGGTAGAAGAGCTCTATGTTTCCTAAAACGGCTATTCCATGGAGTGACAAAGGGGATGGAGGGTCCAACGGAGAGGAACACGAAACAAGGTTTCCAATTCCTACTAGAGATGTTTATGTCTTGGAGCACTTCCATATGAGCCTGGGCCGAGAAAGCTACATAACCCTTACTCTTTGGGGTTGGAGAGCTTATTGAAACAAGTCTAGGTTTGGGGCGACTTTAATGATCCTATATCGAAGGAGGAAGGAAAAAAGTACGTAATGAGAGTTCGGTATTACTTGATTCGGGCTAATTTGGTAATGGTTTAGGACGGTCAAAACGAAGGGATGAATTGAGAAAAGAAAACCATACGACAAGGAGAGCACATGGACTCCCAACAAGTTCCTCCAGGGCTCGGCGACGTTGCCGTACGAGGGCGGCGCCAACACCTCTACACCCGACCCCACTAGCTCTTGGGCTTAGACTATATGGTTGGCATTAGTGTTTGGTCGAATGGAGTGTGAAATATCCCACTCAAGCTTGGTGAAGATGGTAGGGGGGTCGAAACTAAAGCTAGAATTGGGTTCGCTGGATTGAAGAGGGGCTACATCTAAAGGGACACCGTGGAGAGAAGAGACCTCGGTGGAGGGGTGAGGTAAGTTGCCTAGAGGTGTATTATCATCCATGGGGATGTCACTAATATCTATGGAGTCTAGAACTTCATATAGACCAAACAAACTAAAGTGCATGAAAAGGAGATAAAAAGAGCAAGGGGAAGGGGAAAGGCCCTCGATCGAACTGTACAAAAAATATATATATATTATTAAAAGTACAAAGGGTGGTGACGTGAATAGAGAGGGAAAGAAGGAAACTAACCCGGGTTTGACTTGAGACTTGGAGGGAGCTCTTGCACTTGGAGGAGACTTGAGAGGAATTTGAGAGTGAGTTGTGAAGGTGGTGGCCGAAAATGGGATGGGAGCGGGGTTAAATAGGAGGAAAGGAGGGGTGGGGGAAGGAGGAGAGAGAGGAACCTAGTCTCTATTTTTTAAATTCAAATAGGACGTTGGGAATTGGGAAGAATTAATGAGAGGTGATGGATGGAATGATGGATGTGATTTATGGGATTCCCAAGGTCTTTTATAGGGAGGAGTGTGAGACTTAAGGGGACTCTAATTATTACTAAAGAATTCTTGTAGGAGGAGGAGTCTATTTGAGATAAATCTTATCTAACTGCGCGTAATTATCCCGGAAAATTATCTCCACTCGGTTTTATTATTCCATAAATATTCTAGGGCGCATGGAGGACGAGTCAGAGTGGTGCTAGTGTTTACTCTCCTTCACTAACGAATTCTCGCAACTCGGAGAGTGGGGGAGTGATGATGGATATATTAGGAAATGGAGCGGAGCAAACCGACTGAAAAGAGCGGAGCGAGGAAGACTTGAGCGGACCCGGCTTGGGAGCAAGCCTTGCTTAGTCCGCGGTTCGAGTGCCGACCTCGGGTCTGCACCTTGTCCCCACGGTTGGGCTTACATCGTGGCCCAAGTGTCGACCGCGGCTTGGCACTTTGGACCTCGGTTGGGGCTTAGGCCATGACCCAAGTGCTGAGCCCAGGTCACCTTGAGTATAGACTCCGGGTCGTGCTCGGGTCGCTGAGTCGCCAACCCCAGGTCGGTCTTGGGGGCACGATCAAAGGAGGGCTTGGGGTGCGCGGTCCAAGTTTGTTACAACAACCCCCCCTTTTCGCGGCGGCGGTTGGATGGCTTGTCAATATAAAAGCATTGTATTTGTCCTGTTTAGACATCATATTCTTACACATTGTCTTAATCTACTATTGTAATAGCCATATTTTGTCTTGTAATAGCTTGATAACTACTCACTATGTCCCATTTTACCCGTCATATTTACTGTTCATTGGTCAAACCAACTCTTTCTTCATTGTTTATTTTCTTTAGTAATTTTTTATTATTTTTAAATTTAATTTTTTATGTTTAATAGTACTTTTAATGTAGTTTCAAAATATATTAATTTTATATATTAATGCTAAACTTAATATTATGAAAAGTTGTATTAAAAATAATTTCAGTCAAGTCTCGTTAAACGAACCAGACAACCAAAATGGGATGGATGGAGTACAATTTAATACCATATTTGGTATCCGCGATCCAACAATATTTGTTTATCTATTTCCTTATATTTATTGGGTTTATTAATTCGGACCCCCGGGTTAATTAAATCCATCAAAAAGTACTCCTTTGCACATGTTAATTGCATATAGGATTATATAGAAATCTTTTTGATACGGTAACGTAGGTTTTGACCATATCTAAACGCTTCCCGGCCTTTAAAGTCAAGAAACTACTCACTAAGACCGAGAGTTATTAGTGAGACATGTCAAATTTGTTGTCATTGCTCTAAACATCACATTTGTGTTCGGCATGTGTTACAATTAACCTAAGTCATTAGCTACACTTTGTCACATCAAATTTGTTGACAAAATTCTAGCACTGTGTTCCTTGCTCAGCTACTATAAATAGAGACCTCCGCCAGCTAGTTTTAGGATTCAAAACTTCACTTTTCTTGTACTTTTCCTAACTCAACAAGGTCTTCTGAGACTTTGAACTCAAGACTCTGAACTCACGCACCTTATACCTAAAAACAACTTTGTACTTGAACTTATTGATATTATTCATACATACATCACTTTGCATTCTAAGTGCATTACTACAAACGCTCAACTCTTCATACATTCTACGTAAATTATAGATACCAAATCATATAACTCAATCAATCACTAGTAATAAATAATTAATTTTATAAATAATTTTTTGAAAATAGCTAGTACAGTACAATTTATTGATGAAATTAAAGTTGATAACATAATCTATTATTTGCTAATAGCCAAATAAGGCAAATGTAAATACATATTAAATTTGTAATTAGTTTTCACTTTACAGAGAATTACAAATTTATGAGATTAAAATACGATAGGTTTGACTTTTAAATGACTTCGACTTTTCCAAATCGGTTGGTCCAACAAGAAACATGATAATCCAATAAATAGCAAAATGTCTGCAAATATCTTATGTGAAAAAAGTGGTGTGAACATACAACACAAGTTCTAGTGGTGGACAGTGGACTCCAATAATTAATTTGAATGCTTTGATAAGAAGCATGAGACACATGTCAACAACTCTTTAGTCTTTACTCAATAGCATCTACTTCAACAACAAATAAATCCTCTTAAGGGAATATTACATGAAAGTTAAAACAGTACCCTAATCGGTAGGTAAAATTACGATTTCACATATTATAAAAGGAAAACATTACGGGATCAAAAATTATAAAAAGAGTCGTGTTTTTTTTTATTATTTGAGTTTTCACTTAAAATTTTAGGCTCATTATTTATTTTTACACACGTTTCATACAATCGTGTTGAATTGAAAAATCACTATTTTGTGATGCATTGATATATTTTTTGTTGTACGTTTCTTAACACTATAGGTATCTTTTTTTTTTTTGCATAAATAATGGTGCGGCCGCACACTCGCACGTTAAGACAATAGCAGCACTAAATATTATGGTTGAAAAATCGCTAGGCGCTCGGGGAACTCCTAGTGGCTAGGCGCCCGTGTATTTTTTTTTTCTTTTACAAATGTCTTTAAGTATTTTTAATTTTTTTAGAGACTAATAACTATAAATTATATAATACTTTAATAGTTAATACTAAAATATTAAATATTAACCTAAAAATATCTAGAGTTTGTACAATTTAGAGTTATTTCGCTCAAAACGATATTGTTTTGAGTGAAATAAACCGTTAAAAATTAGAGCAATAGTTAATCGACCGACTAGACGGCCTAGTCGGTGTCTAGGTGGCATAGGCGGTCAGCGCCTAAGCAGCTTAGGCGGTGCTTAGGCGGCCTAGTCGGTGTCTAGGTGGCCTAAGCTGCTTAGGCGGTGCTTAGAGGGCCTAGGCGATCGCCTAGCCTGCCAGACGGGGATTAATCGGAGTCTAGGCTATATATATATATATATATATATATATATATAGCGAGTTTCCCAATTAATGATTATTATCCTTTAGAAGTTGACATTCTTAACTACCATAATATTCTTTGAACGGTCAGTATTTTATCTATAAATACGGGGAGAAGCATCTAAAAAGTATACAGACGTAAAACTTTTAGAAGTATATGTAAGATATTTTCACAGTTACTCAGTTCACAAGGAAATTCTTAAATAAGCAACTTAAAAAATTTGTTTCTATCTTCTTCTATATTATATATTTAAATCTTGAACTTAAAACCTTACTTGTTGCTTTTCTGAGAGAGATTTAAAACTTATAAAACAATGATCACACGCATGAATATCTTATTCCCCATCACCCTCATTCTAGTCACCCAATTTCACCAATATATTATAGATTTTAAAAAAAAAGTATCCTAAGAAATTTTAAATAAACCAAACTAGTCCAAACTTACTATTTTTTCAACTTTGGACAAAATTAAAGCTTCTTAAATTTTTTTTTCAAACTCTTTTCCCAATTTCATGTTTATACTTTGAAAAAAATTAAATTTTTATTCACTTATCTGCTTTGAATGTATAAATATACGAAGTTCATATCCTTGCATTGGAGAATCCAAATCCACGTACTTTAAGCCAACTTAAACCAGTAATAGACTCCACCCAATATAACAACTAAGACATTTTTATGCTAATTTTCAACAAATATCACATCTTAAAGAGGATAAAATATCATTTTTATAATCAATAAAATTTCAATAATTACAAGTCTGTGAACAAGAAAATATGAAAAGTATATATATATAAATTTCAAATGTTGCGCGGGTACAAGATCTCTATCAAGAAAAATCTTCTGATTCTTCACTTGGTTAACTTGACTTGAAACTTTGACTGAAGGGCCTCCGGAACGCGACTTGTGCTTCAAAGAAGGGCTTTGTTGCTTGATCTTCGTTGAAGGGCCTCCGGACTCAAATTGGCTTGATCTTCAGTCCACTTTAGCTTGATTTCTTGGATGGTTGATCTTCTTAGCTTGATTTGATTTCTTCAATCCAGAGCTTCGTTCTCTAGGTTCTTGTATTCTTCAAGTGTGTGTCTTGGGATATGAAATGAGGGCTCTATTTATAGTGGAAGATGTAACCACTATCCCTCAACAAACTCCCTAAATAATTAATTAATTTAATTAATTAATTATCTAAGGAAATGAACCTTGCCAAAATCATGTCTAGGTTCAAGATTCTATCATTTAATTCAAATTCAAATTAAATTATAATTATCAAATTCAAATATAATAAGATTATATTTAAATTATAATAATAATTATAATTAAATTCAAATATGAACTGGGTTTGGATCAATTAATTAATTTAATAATCCAAGATCAAATTTAATTGGACTAATCAAATTAATTTAATTATCATGACCCAATTAATTAAATTGGTCCAATAATCCATCTCAAATTGTGCCCAATAATAATTTAATCGGTCCATTTTTCGCGCTCAAATTTTCTGTGTCTACAAATTTCCCTCTCGAGACTTGTCGAGACATGCTTCTTGATATGCTTGGAACGAAGAAGTCTCGAAATTCAAAATTTGATACGAACTTGGTCAATAGATCAACATAATACATCAAACTTTGATCAGCCCATTTCTCTTAGTGTAAAAGATATGTCCATGCTCAAAACATAATTCATGTTCTGGCCCATTTGCAATCTCAACATATTTTGTCACATAAGTCATTAGGATTCCAAACTTATAATATTAACCAGGAAAGCTTTAAACTGTCAACGGTTGATTAATTATATCTAAAACTCAAAGACCCAGTTTATCTCCCTGTATCGCCTGTATCGCGCAACGTTATCATCTAATATCCACAAACCCAGTCAATCTCAAACACTCCATGTTGGACTCAATCACTCCCAAATCACCTATAAATAGAGTCAGAACCCATCAGCTTCATCACCAAATCGAAGCAGCAGATTAAAGAGAATTGGTTCGCATTCAATTAGGTAAACTCTGTTCTTGCGTTTTTATCTTCATTTTCCCCTATTTCATCTGTATATAGGAACAAGAAGAAGAGAATTCAAGAACAACACAAAAGGATAGCTGCCCGTCTCGTAGGACAACCACTGGAGCGCGGTACCATCGGTACCGCCGGCAGGTGGGTTCCTACTTGCAGTGCACGAATCCTTGTGTTGTGTGAGAACAAGATAGCTGGTGAACTGCCTTCGTCGAACGAGAATACTTTGCTGGAGTTCATTCTTAGTCGTATTGCTTCAAAGAAGAACAACCGAAAATCTGCCCGGGTAGAACAATCACCGGAGCGTGGTATCGCTGATACTGCCGGAGCGTGAGTTTCTACTTGGGGTACACAGATTTCCGTTGTGGCTGGAGTTTCTCCCTGGACCACTCAATCCGTCAACACCTCCGGGTTCGCCGTAATTTCTTCGCAGAAGTGAACCTGTTACGTTGCTGCTTTCGGAGTCAAGAGGTCACCGGAGCTTTGTTCACCATTCGCCGCCGAACTTGTAGAGCAAAGAAGAAAGCCGTTGACGCTGCTCAACCCCTTGCCGGAGACCGCCGCAGCTGTTGCGTCTACTGGAGGTACAATTTCCGAATTACTGCCCTTAAACTGCGGATTCTAGGATTTCTTGCGAACCACCGTGATTCACTTGTAGTGCTCGAATCCTTGTGATGCTAGAGCTCTTCGCCGGAGACCGCCAGAAATCGCTGCTCAACCGCTAACACTGGCGCCTTGTCAATTGCAGACTGCCGCCGATGCCAAATCCCTAATGCTGGAGTCCACTTTTTTGTTGCCGTTGAATCGTATCGCAGAGGTTCTGCTCCTCCTGTTGACGTTTCTGGAGATAAATTGAAGTTTGCCACTCAACAGTAGACGCCGCGTTAGTTGAATGAAGACAGAGGCGAAAGAAGCTGCTACAGAATGGAAACTATGGTGTGCTTATGGTGGAGAACATTCCTTGGGAGTTGGGAAGAGTGTTAATTTGATATTGGGCTGGTTTGACGGCGACAACACAGCCTGCAGCCACATGTACTTTCCTTTTCCCTTTTGTTTTTTTTTTTTCCTTTTGCTTTCAAACTTTCTTTGTTTTTTTTTCCCTTACGTAATTCCCATCCAACCTTACTTTTAAATTTCATTTCCCCTTTCATTCTGCTTCGTTTCTTTTTCTTTCATTTCTTTTTTTCCCTTTTACTTTATTTTCAAACTTTCAATAATAATAATAATATGATAAGTAACATTATTATTATCATTATTACTTAATGCAGCGACTTTCTCAATTTTGACACGGCTCAAAATGATGTACTTTCAAGATTAATGATCGATATTTTCAAGATCAATGATCAATACTTTCAAGATCAATGACCGATGGGTAAAAGATCATAGTGATGTCAAGCAACAAGAGTAACCATAAATTCACGACCAATAACCACTTAATGCCGCACAAGCACTATCAAAGCAAATTAGTCTTGTAATTTAATACAGTAAAATTTCTTTCATTCCAAACACACCATGCCAACTACAAATTAATCGTATCCTTGGATTCAAATCAAATTTGAATATTATGGACACTTCGCCTCAATGTTTAACCCACTAAAACTCAAACTCAAACTCAAACTTTGATGTCTTCAAGAAAGCTTTAGCCTTGTATATCACTTAAATCAATAAATCACTTTAATCGAATCACACCGTAGATACAATTGAAATGCTAAGCGTTGGCCAATCGTAGAGGGAATACATGCCTTGATAGTTTTCTTTGACTTCAAATCTTGTCATAATTTATACACCTCTTCCTCCTTGTTTCCATGCCAATAATTAACAGACCTTTTTTTGTTACGACTAAACTTAGAAAATAAAATTTCTAAGCTGCCTACGTACTCCATGAAGGAGATCAAGTCAAACGTAGTTCAAATAACTTTTTGAATTGTTAAATGCCGTACGCAGTTTAAACTCTTGCGGGTCAGGAATGTCTATGACTTGGGCCCACCCCTAGACAAGTGAGATGTTTAACAGTTTAACCACGTGCAACATTTTTGGTGGATTTTGCCATTCATCAAAGTATGGCCATGTAATCACCCTCCAACTCTTGTGGTGCCTCCATGCCTTGACCATTTTCATATGTAGCGTAACTTGATTCCATACTTTCTTCATCTTCTTCTTGCACAGAAGTGTGCACGATAATCTTTGGCCGAATCTTTAAAACTTCGCCACACAGAACATTGACATCGGCTTCTCGTCTCATACGAGAAGGGATTGCACTCTTGATTTCCTTTGATGGTTCTGTGCCAAGAGGGGACTTGGTTTGCTTATTAATGATAGCGACAGGTCCAAGTCTCTCATGCACAGACTTCCTCTTGACTTCCTTAGGACTTGCCCCCAACCTGTTAAAGACGGATTGTCGTGACTCCACCTCACCAATCCTGTCAAAAACAGAATGTTTATTATCTTGACCTTGCTTATCTTGACTTTGCTCTTTAATAGTAATGCAGTTACTTGCAGCTCGATTTATGAATATCTTCACAGGTTTTGGTGGAACATACCCCAACCCCCTATGTGTATGAACTTCCTGCTGTTTTGAAATTCCTTTGCCACCCGCTTCCGGGATAAGCCTTCCCAACCTTTGTGGCTCCTTAGGATCATAGCCAGACTTAGCTAGGAGTTTATAAGCATTTGGATCAAAGCCCTCAGTGCGCCGTGTGGGCAGTACTTCATTTGTCTTATCGTTGCTTCTATCTTCAAGCGACTCTTCTGCGTTAGTTTTAAGCGTGTCAATCCTTGTAAGAGGAAAGACAAGTTCCTTGTTTGGTTGATGCTGCTCAACAACTTGTTTTCCCTTCCACTTTGGGTCAGGCGACGCATCAACTTCACTTTCATTAATCTCTTCTACAACAATTTGCTTCTTCATATAGAACTTCGCATCAGCAAAATAAGACTCAGCTTCAGTGAATGGGCTCTCATCACCAACCACCTTTTCCACTACTCCATTTTTCTCATACATCAAACATTGATGCCACGAAGATGGAATCACCCCATTCTCGTGTATCCATGGCCGTCCCAGTAGCAGGTTATAAGATGGTCTCGCATCTATAACATGACACAATGTGCTTGAACTTAGCTTTCCAACTGTCAAATCAAGTCTAATGACACCCAACGCTCTTTGCCCCCCTTGATTAAATCCTTGAATCATCAGACGACTTTGGGCAAGATCATCTACAGAGAACCCAAGATCTTTCAAAGCTCGAAGCGACAAGATGTTGACAGCCGACCCTTGATCAATTAAAATTCTTTTAAGTTTCTTCTCACTTGCATAGCCCTCAACAAACAATGGGCGATTATGAGGTATACCACCAAGAAACAAATCTTCATCGCCGAATGTAATCTCAGCTGAATAGGAAGTAGCCTTATACATTTGAACTTCCTCCCCTTCGTCTTCTACATGTGACGACGAGCATTCTCCTGCTTCAATTGGCGCATCATTGGTGTTCAAACATGAACTAGATATGCATACTTTTTTCAAATCAAGCCCCTTCGGCATGTATTGAGCCAGTGTTATAGGGGTTTGAGGCTTGCTAACATCCTTCTTCATCTTAAACTTGTAGATAGAGCCTTTTGATGGGCCCTTCTCAATCCATTTCCTTGTTACTTGCCTTGGCGATCTCACAGGGTCCACCACCTTCTTATGCTTCTTATGGGTAATAGTTACCCAATCACCCCTCGAGGTATCATCAACTTGTTGCAACTTTGCTTGAGCAACATGCTTAACGACGAACGGAAGTGGACGTTTTCTTTCTCCTCTTCTCCCCTTTCCAGAATCCTCTTCGAGAAGTGGAGCAAACCTTCCAAGTGATATCGTAATTTGATTTGTACTTGCAGTAGCATTAGCAAGTTCTATTTTTCCATTTCGAGCTAACGCCATGACTCTATCCTTGAAAACAAAACACTTTTCAATGGGATGACTAATGAGGCGGTGATACTTGCAATAATTAGGGTCTTCAACTCTAGAAGCTTCCTCGGGACGCTTCATTTCCGGTAGCTCAATCAACTTTAGCTTAAGAAGTTCATCAAACATAGGGGAGACATCGGACTCTAGAAACGGGTACTGCTTCTCTTGTCTCTCTTCTATAGTCATCATCCTATTTCCACTTGGCGGACCATAAAATGGTCTTGGCTTGAGAGGTTCAGCTGCCTTAGTAAAAACTTTGATAGCGCCAGCCTTTGCATTCATTGCTTCTCCTTTTTCTTGCTTTGTAAAGGGTTTGCCCCCTTTCTTATAATCTTGCTTTCCACTATCTTTCGAAGAGCCTGGTATGTTGAACGCGCTCAACCCACCTCCGGCCGCGATATTCAATTCCATATCATGAGCTCGGCTAGACAGTTCCACGAATGTCTTTAGCTTAATCCCCTGCAAGATGTAAGAGAGCTCAAAGCGCATTCCTTGAATGCACATGTCAATAGCAGCACGTTGTGATATCCTTTCTTGACAATTTAAGTATAAGCTTCTCCACCTTTCAATGTATTCAACGGAAGGCTCGCCTTTCCACTGGTGGGTAGTGGTGAGTTCCACGAAGCTGACAGTTCTCGTTGTGCTGTAGAAACGATCCAGGAATTCACGCTCCATGTCATGCCAACTGTCAATACATCCTGGCTCAAGGTCAGTATACCAGTCAAAAGCTGTTCCCTTCAACGAGCGAACAAATTGCTTAACTAGGTAATCACCATAGGTCCCAGCCTCGTTGCAAGTCTCCACGAAATGGGCAATGTGTTGCCTAGGATTTCCCTTCCCATCAAACTATTGGAATTTAGGCGGCTGATACCCAAGCGGCATCCTTAGCTCCTCGATCCTTTGAGTGTAAGGCTTGGCATATGTGTAAGAACGTTGTCCCACCTCAAGCTTTCCTTTGATGGCATCCATGATGTAGTCATTCAGTTGCTCAATGGGTATCATGCCCCCAGAGATCAGAACGCTCTTTTCAGCAGGTGGTGGGCGAGATACAGTTTCTTCTATCCCTGCAGCATGCCTATCATCATGCATTGGTGACTCTTTATCAACTTCTTCTTCTTGAGTTTGGGGCTGTTTCCCAGAAGCTCGACTTGTTTCACCATTTCTCCCGCTTTCAACCTTCTCACTGAGATCATTGAGCTTCCTTTCTTGACTGTGAAGAAGCACACTCATTGCCTCAAGATTTTTGGTGATATTTGTTATTTGCTCCTCCATCGAAGCTGCGTTCGTTGTCATAGCAGGCATGACTGTGTAGGCATGAGTCCATTCCGATGATGGTTTCCGTAAAGGAGATGAACTTCCACTGCTAGTAGTTTCTTTTGAGGGAATAGGGGAAGGACTTTCGCTTCGAGTAGCAACATTTGAGGGAATAGGACTCTTGCTACCAACGGTCTCTGTTGTTGAGGATGAACCTCTATCATATGTAGCTTTCTTTGAGCCGATGGAGGTGCCTCCAAGCCTTCGGACGACGTTGCGAGCAATGTTCTGGGTCTCGATCAACTCCACCCCTAAGTCCCTCACTCGACTTCGAGTCAGTGCACCTTGCACCTCGCGCCTGTCGGAGCCGGCCACAGAAGATGCCTTAGAGCTGGTAGCTTGAGCGTAAGTCTTTCTTGATGCCATTTGGATACTTGTGAAGAGATGAGAGGTAGAGATGTCCTACTGGGCGTGCCAAAATCTGTGAACAAGAAAATATGAAAAGTATATATATATAAATTTCAAATGTTGCGCGGGTACAAGATCTCTATCAAGAAAAATCCTCTGATTCTTCACTTGGTTAACTTGACTTGAAACTTTGACTGAAGGGCCTCCGGAACGCGACTTGTGCTTCAAAGAAGGGCTTTGTTGCTTGATCTTCGTTGAAGGGCCTCCGGACTCAAATTGGCTTGATCTTCAGTCCACTTTAGCTTGATTTCTTGGATGGTTGATCTTCTTAGCTTGGTCTATCATTTAATTCAAATTCAAATTAAATTATAATTATCAAATTCAAATGTAATAAGATTATATTTAAATTATAATAATAATTATAATTAAATTCAAATATGAACTGGGTTTGGATTAATTAATTAATTTAATAATCTTAGATCAAATTTAATTGGACTAATCAAATTAATTTAATTATCATGACCCAATTAATTAAATTGGTCCAATAATCCATCTCAAATTGTGCCCAATAATAATTTAATCGATCCATTTTTCGCGCTCAAATTTTCTGTGTCTACAAAGTCTATAAAATAAATAAAAATTAAATAAAATATCTTTAAATTGTTATCAGATAACTAGTTGTTTTGGTATAATATTAATCAATTAATTAATAAAATTTCTAAATACTAATATTTTTACAATCATTATTGTGTGGATCATAATATTAAATATTATACATTTTGTATACAAATAATGTACTTTTAGTATATTAAAAATCTACATTATATTCAGAGAAAAGTATATTATTTTGTATAATATATGTGCATTAAGTACACGAATAATATACTTTTAACGGGACAGACAGAGTGTCTCGCTTCGGTCCCCACAGACGGCGCCAATGATAGCGTAAACTGTCCCGAGATTACGGTTACGCTACGAATACGTGTGTTGCAAGTGGATGGAGAAAAAGGGGCGCTCGGCGAGTCAGTCGGTCGGTCGGTCTACGGGCGACGACTGAGCGGTCCGAGGCTACGAGTTGCAATGGCGAATGGTAATCTGTTGAATGGATTGCAATATTAAGTGGATCACGCGAGGCGATCGTTACAGGTGTTCTAACTACTACAAACGACTGGTAGTGTTGTGGAGTGCTTGTGAGTAGTGAATGTAGAACTCAATCTGAGATGGATCCCCAGTGAAGGAGGGAGGCCCCCTATTTATACTAGTTGAAGGCGGTCTTGAGCATTTAATGAGCTGCTGCAGGTGGCTTGACGTGGCGCCTTCCCACTGGCTCGGTCAGACGGTCGATCTACAGCTACGTGTAGACCAGCTGCTCGAGGTATCAGCACCGCCATCTCTGCAAGTTGTCAGGCGCCGCACTGCGGATCAAGTGGGTTCTGATGTTACTTGTAGTGTAAGTCAAGATTTCGGCTTGCAGGTTGCGTCACTTTGTTGACCGACCGGTCATCCTTCGGTAGATCGGTCGGGTGTGTTTCTGTCGGGGCGACTCCAAGGGCGATCCGAGAGCATTTTGTCACGAGGCCTATCGGTACAAGCAAACCGGTTGATCACAAGTGATTTATCCTAGTCGGGTTGATGACTATGACGGACCAGCCAGTTGGCGATTGTCGGATCGAGTGATACTTGGCGAACCGGCTCAACGGGTAATCTTTGTACGTATTTATCCATCACGAGTCCCCCACTTCTTGAATCCGCGAGAGTCGTCGGGTTCGAGAAGTGAATTTTGTTCTTGCAATTTCTTCCAATCGTCATGTTGCGGGTTGCGATTCGTTCGGTCGGACTTCAAGCATCCAGGCACCTTTTGGTAACTTCCCAATTTTTGCAAGTCGCTGGAGATCCTGATCGGATGGCTAACATGCAAAGTGGAACAGGTGGCGCGAATCTGGGCCTCCACGTGAACGGTCCGTCCCTTCAACTTCCAGGCCCATCTCTTCTCCTATAAATATCCTTTGGTGAAAGTTCATTTTTACTCTTCTCCCTTTGGCCAACCTGCAACCTCTGGGCTTTGCTGATCACTTCCCTTTGGCCAACCTGCAACCTCTGGGCTTTGCTGATCACTTTGCAAGGTAAAATTTCTTTCCTCTGGGCTTTGCTGATCACTTTGCAAGGTAAAATTTCTTTCCTTTCCCCTCTCCCGATCACTTTGCAAGGTAAAATTTCTTTCCTTTCCCCTCTCCCCTTTTTTTTTTTTGCTTTCCTTTTTTCTTTGACCGACCGAAACCCTAGCCCTGAAGAAAAAAAGTATGTTCATCTTCTTTGCCGCTCTACGTGTCCGACGATCTGCTACTACACTTACACCATGTACGTCCATTTGTTTTTCCCTATTGCTTTCTTTCCTCACTACTGTAAGTAATGTACATTATATATATATATATATATATATATATATATATATGTATATTATTATTATTATTATTATTATTATTATTTTGTTATTATATGGCCGATCGGCCAGAATTANTACTGTAAGTAATGTACATTATATATATATATATATATATATATATATATATATGTATATTATTATTATTATTATTATTATTATTATTTTGTTATTATATGGCCGATCGGCCAGAATTAATTTTGGCTGACCGGCCAAAATTGTGTTTTGGCCAATCGGCCAAAATTAATTTCGGCCGACCGGCCAAAATTGATTTTGGTCGGTCGGCCAAAATCAATTTTGAAAGATTGATTTTGGCTGACCTCGGCCAAAATCAATATATATAACAATTTTTTTTTTTTTTTTTTT
>NC_044921.1:7134956-7190864 GCF_003576645.1 Ipomoea triloba
AAAAAAAAGAGTCATCGGGATCAAGGGATATCAGCTAGACCCGTAAGGCCATCGGTTAGCAAACCGAACCTTACGAGTGGCAAGTTTCTCTACTTGGATCCGTGTGGTGCCTATGGAACTCCAGTCGACGTGTCAGTCAAGGAGGAGGAACAGGTAGAAGACATACTCGGAGGAACGGTCAGGTATAAGGTTGATCGTGAAATGGACAACATCATTGACTGTCACTCCGGCAAGTGGATAGGTGTTCATGTGGACTCTTTGAAGGGTGGGCTGCAATTTCCACTCGACCCATTTCTTGTCGAGTTTGTGAATTACTACGGCGTAGTCCCCGGTCAGATAGCACCTAATGGCCACCGGATCTTGGCATGCTTCCCACAGATCTGTCGGCGTCATCACGTGATCTTGGCATGCTTCCCACAGATCTGTCGGCGTCATCACGTCCCATGCACAGTGGAGCTCTTCAATTTCCTGCATCTGGTGAAGCCATGCACAGTGGAGCTCTTCAATTTCCTGCATCTGGTGAAGCCGATGGGAAAAAATTATGGGAGCGGCTTTATCATGATCCAGAGCCGCGGGGTGATTGGTAAAATCTCTGATCTTCCGGACAATCATCGCAGATGGAGAAACAAGTTCCTTCGGGTAAGTCTGGATGATGGGCCACCCTTCACGAATGTCTGGTCAGAAAAAATGCGTAAGTGCGTGTCACCGCGCAAGACTTCGCTGATCAAGACGGCTGTGCAAAAGATATCGTCAGAGAGCTACACTTGGGAAATTTTTCATTCTCCTGACGCACTGAAATCGGCTCGGTTCCCCCCTCCATCTTACGAGGCAACTGATAAAAACATCACAGGTGGTCGGTCGGTCGGCGAGATTGTGCAATTCATCTTGACTCTTTTCCTAACGCCTTGTGTTTTTTCCCTTGCGCAGGTCAACAGGAGATGGAGCTAGGCAGCGATTTGGAGGAGATTCTCGGGACGACTGGAAAGAGCTCGCATGGGGGGAAAACGTCAAAGAGCTTGAAGGTCGTTTTTAAGAAGAAGAACACCGTGTCATCCGGGGAGCAGCACGCGGGTGACCGACCACTAGTTTCCTCTCGTCCGTCCGGTTCGTCCGTCGCCCCTGTCCAGACCAGGTCAAGCGGGAAGCGCCCGATAGGAGAAACTGAAATTGAGACGCCAGAACTTGCACCTGCAACGGACCCCAAGAGACCCCGGGTGACCGGTGAGGAGGTCCCCTTTGTCGACATACTGAATCGTGGCTCAGTCAGCATTTCTGAGATGTTTAATGTGATGTTCCAGTACGTTCCTCCTCCTGTGAACTTGTTCAGCCAGACGACTGACTATGTGGGAGAGCATCTTGTCCGCGGTCTATCTCAGGTACCCGCTCCGACTTGTTGATTGTAATTTTACTCTCTCCCCCCCTCATCTTTTTTCCGTTGTGACTGACTAAGCCATTTTCCAGGTTGCCCACTCGAGTGTCGAGCTCTTCATTCGGTCTCGGTCTGCTGACGTAGAGCGGGAGGAGGAGTTGAAGATGTTAAGAGAGAAAGTGAGGAAGCATGAGGCCGCCTTGAGGTCTTGGGAGCAATATCCAGGCTCTGCTAAGTTCCATAAGGATGCGGTCGCTTACTTTGCTAATCGACCGGCCGCCCTCCCTAACTTAGTCGCATCTGCTTGCCAGTCCGAGGAAGCTGCTCTCCCCTTGTTTCAGACATTGCAACGGGACCCGGTGGGGCTCAAGATGCTCCGTAGAGAGGCTGCTTGGGGCTATTCTCGGGGAAAGGAAGCTATGCAGGTGCTGCTGCACCGAGCCTTGGAGGAGGCCGTGCAACCTGAAACCTGGGAGGAGTTACGCGCCATGCTGCCTGAAGATGTGGCGCCACCCTGCCCGGAGCCCTTTACCGATCCTGCTACTGGTTCGACTGATCCCTCCACTGCTGCTTCTAGGAACCAAGACCCTAAGTAGATGGTTGATCTGTAGGTTGAATATTTTCACGGGAGACCGGCCCCGTCTTTGTGCCAGTTAGACTTTGATCATCGTTTTCATCTTTTTTGAATAGAAGTTGCTTATTTCCTCATTGTCTGTGACCTTGACATGTTTTTGTTTTCTTCGTGTCCGACCGACCAGTCACCATGCGACTTTCAACCTGCGAAAATACGACAACTAGGTTGTAGTCCATTAAAACATCGCAACTGACCCTCGGCTCATGCAAAGCGCCAAGCATGTGGCTGCTCGTGGGGTCACTTGCTTTCGGCGCCCTTCAATATTGAAGGTGATTGGCTAATGACTACAACCAATTGATCAACCGGACAAGACCAGTTGGTCGGTCCGGGAGATATATACTTGGACAAAACCTTCAGTGGTAAGTCCATAAGCAGTGTACTCAGTCGCACATTCTACCGGATTAAACCATGTGGGTTGGGCTGTGATAACTCAACCGATCAATCGTCCTCTAACGATGGTTCCGGAGGATAATAAGCGCACTTAATCACATACTCGGTCGGTCGAAATCGTGAGGGTTAGGTCGGGATAACTCAAGCGATCAAAACCTCAAACGATAGCTCCGGGAGATTACAAGTGAACTTAATCACACACTCGACCGGTCGAGATCGTGCGGGTTAGGTCGGGATAACTCAACCGATCAAAACCTCAAACGATAGCTCCGGGAGATATCAAGTGAACTTAATCACACACTCGACCGGTCGAAATCGTGCAGGTTAGGTCGGGATAATTCAACCGATCAAAACCTCAAACGATAGCTCCGGGATTTTTTTATTTTTTATTTTTTTTTTTTGACTCGTCCATACAATGAGATGTTAAGAACCAAAATCTTCATTCCGTCATTTCAGTTACAATCATCACACTAGTGACCCTACATTACTTATAGAATTTCACGAGGTGCTCGGAGTTCCACACCCGATCGACCAGTCGTCCAGATGGAGTTTCCAATTTGTAAGTGCCGGGTTGGACGACTGCAGAAACTTTGTAGGGACCTTCCCACTTCCTGGCAAACTTCCCGTGGTCGGTCGGTCTGCTAGCTTCTCTCCGCCGGAGCACCAAGTCGCCTACTTGGAAGTAGCAGGGCTTCACTCGACCGTCATGGTAAGTCTTGGCGGCCTTTTGATATTCGATCATTCTCCGAGCTGCCATGTCTCTCTTCTCCTCTACAAAGTTGAGTTCTACTCCTTGCATTTCATCATTATCCTCCGGTCGGAAATTCCTTTCCCGAGCGGTAGGTAACCATGCTTCAATTGGTACTCTCGCTTCAAATCCGTAGGCCAGTGAGAAAGGTGTTTCGTTGGTTGCTCGTCTTGGAGTGGTCCGATAGGTCCACAGGACGTATGGAAGTTCTTCTACCCATCCCCGGCCAGCACTTTGCAGCTTCTTCTTCAGCCCGTCTAGAATCGTTCGGTTAGCATTCTCCACTTGTCCATTGGCTTGTGGATATGCTACGGCCGCCCGGGTGTGTCTGATGCCCAAGTGAGCCATGAGGTTTCTGAACGGTTGACTGTCAAATTGTGTCCCATTGTCTGTGGTTAGGTGGACGGGTACGCCAAAGCGAGTGATCACATTGTGCCATAAGAACTTCTGACACTGTTGGGAGGTAATGGTCGCTAACGCTTCGGCTTCGACCCACTTGGTGAAGTAATCAACGGCCACTATCACGTACTTTTTTCGACCGGCCGTCATTGGGAATGCACCAATCAAGTCTACTCCCCATCTTGCGAATGGAATTACCTCGCTGACCGGCTGGTAGTAGGTCGCTGGTCGACCGGGCAACTTGTGGAATTCTTGGCATGTAGCGCATCGTCGCACGTACTGCTCACAATCCAAATTCATAGAGGGCCAGTAGTAACCTAACAAGACAATCTTTTGCGTTAGCGTCCTTGGTCCTTGGTGGGCCGAGCAGATTCCGTCATGGACTTCTTCAGTCACAATCTTAGCCTCATCGCTGGTCAAACACCTCAGGAGTGGGCCGCCATACGATCGTTTGTAGAGCCTACCGTCGATCAACTGGAATCGGGGTGCCCTCAATCTGACTTTCTTTGCTCGTGCAGGATCGTCCGGTAGGGTGCCATCGGTTATGTATCCTTTCAGATCGTACATCCAGTCTGGCTCGCTTATCTCGACCGGTCGAACCTCAATGATGTCGATGCTAGGCGTTACAATNCAGCCCGTCTAGAATCGTTCGGTTAGCATTCTCCACTTGTCCATTGGCTTGTGGATATGCTACGGCCGCCCGGGTGTGTCTGATGCCCAAGTGAGCCATGAAGTTTCTGAACGGTTGACTGTCAAATTGTGTCCCATTGTCTGTGGTTAGGTGGACGGGTACGCCAAAGCGAGTGATCACATTGTGCCATAAGAACTTCTGACACTGTTGGGAGGTAATGGTCGCTAACGCTTCGGCTTCGACCCACTTGGTGAAGTAATCAACGGCCACTATCACGTACTTTTTTCGACCGGCCGTCATTGGGAATGCACCAATCAAGTCTACTCCCCATCTTGCGAATGGAATTACCTCGCTGACCGGCTGGTAGTAGGTCGCTGGTCGACCGGGCAACTTGTGGAATTCTTGGCATGTAGCGCATCGTCGCACGTACTGCTCACAATCCAAATTCATAGAGGGCCAGTAGTAACCTAACAAGACAATCTTTTGCGTTAGCGTCCTTGGTCCTTGGTGGGCCGAGCAGATTCCGTCATGGACTTCTTCAGTCACAATCTTAGCCTCATCGCTGGTCAAACACCTCAGGAGTGGGCCGCCATACGATCGTTTGTAGAGCCTACCGTCGATCAACTGGAATCGGGGTGCCCTCAATCTGACTTTCTTTGCTCGTGCAGGATCGTCCGGTAGGGTGCCATCGGTTATGTATCCTTTCAGACCGTACATCCAGTCTGGCTCGCTTATCTCGACCGGTCGAACCTCAATGATGTCGATGCTAGGCGTTACAATCTCTTCGACCCGAGCAATCTTTGACACGTATTCGGGAGCTTCCTGGGTCAATTTGGATAGCATGTCGGCATCTGTGTTTTCCGCCCTTGGTACTTGAATCAGCTCATATTTGTCAAACTGCTGCAACCACTCAAGTGCGATGTCTTTGTATCGTATCATCCGGTCCTCCTTTGCTTCGATCGTATTAGAGAGCTGTCCAATTATCAATCGGGAGTCTGACCGTAATCGCAGTCGGTCGGCCTTCATCTGCTTGGCCAGCCGTAGACCGCCTATGAGTGCCTCGTATTCCGCTTCGTTATTGGTGGGTCGGAATTTGAAGATTAGAGCTTGATACACTTTGAAGCCTTCAGGAGATGTAAGCACGATTCCTCCTCCACACCCTTTTTTGCTGGACGATCCGTCAGTGGAGGCTTCCCACCAGGGTTCTTCTAGGGCGGTCGGTCGGTCAGGCTCCGGGTCCCTTGCAGTGCATTCGACGATGAAGTCGGCTAATGCTTGTCCCTTGATGGTCGGGCGCGGCTTGTACTCAATGGCAAATTGGGTTAACATCATGACCCATTTGATTAGTCGCCCCGAGGATGTTGGGTTTTTGAGGATCGTCCCGAGCGGTTGGTCGGTCAAAACTACAACTGGATGAGCTTGAAAATATGCCGCGAGCTTCCGAGCAGTCACCTAGAATGCAAATGCGGTCTTCTCGAATTTTGTGTAGTGCAATTCCGGTCCTTGCAAGGCTTTGCTGACGTAGTAGATCGGTTTTTGGACCCCTTTCGCTTCTTCCCGAACAAGCACCGAACTGACTGCTCGGTCCGACACGACTAAGTAAACGTACAAGGTTTCCTCCTTCTCTGGTTTAGAAAGGACTGATGAGGAGCTCAGGTAAGTTTTCAATTCTTCAAAGGCTGATTGACATGCAGATGTCCATTCGAAACCATTGGACTTCTTCAATATTTGAAAGAATGGTAGGGACTTTTCAGCCGATTTAGACAAGAAACGACTGAGTGCTGCGAGTCGACCGGTCAGGGTTCGGTTCGATTTAGACAAGAAACCGCTGGACGTCTTTGACTGACTGGGGGGGCTGCATCTCCATGATTGCTCTGACCTTCTTAGGGTTCGGTTCGATTCCCCGACCCGTCATCATAAATCCCAAGAACTTCCCTGTTTGGACAGCGAAGGCACACTTACTCGGATTTAAACGCAGGTTGAATATTTCCATCACTTTGAATGCTTTGGCCAGGTCGGTTGGGTGTGTTTCCTTCGAGTGACTTTTGACCAGCATGTCGTCGACGTATGCTTCCATTGTCGACCCAAGCAGGCCCTTGAACAGCTTGTTCACCATCCGTTGATATGTGGCTCCAGAGTTCCGTAAACCGAATGCCATCACCATGTAGCAAAACACCCCATCAGGGGTGATGAAGGCGGTCTTCTCTTCGTCTTCTTTGCACATGAAAATTTGATGGTATCCTTTGAATGCATCCATGAAGCTCAGCAGCTCACACCCGGCAATCTCATCAACCATCTGGTCGGGATTTGGCAATGGGTAAGGGTCCTTTGGGCAGGCTTTGTTTAGATCGGTGTAATCTACACACATCCTCCATGTGGGTGGTTTTGGCGCAAGGACCACGTTTGCCAACCACTCCGGGTATAGGACCTCCCGGATGTGACCTACCGCTAGGAGGGTGGCGGTCTCCTTCTTCACAAACTCTCGCCTCTCGCTTGACAGGTGCCTTTTCTTTTGCTTGACCGGCTTGAATCCCGGTTGAATGGATAGGCGGTGGCATATGACAGACCGATCGACCCCGGGCATGTCCTCTGGTCCCCAGGCGAAGATGCTCTTGAACTTATGCAGGACACTGATGATTTCTTCTCGTAGACCGACCGGGAGACCCCGACCGATCCTAACCGTCCGCTCCGGTTGATTGGGGTCCAGTACGATCTCTTCCATTTTTGAAGCTGGTTGCGGCTTCTCCTTGAGTTCTCCATAATCTACCTGCTGCGATATGGTGTGGATTCTAGCGTCCTCACGATTCGATTGCTTGACTGCTTGTGCGTAACACTATCGTGCAACTCGCTGGTCTCCCCGAAGCACCCCGATCCCATTGGGTGTGTGGAATTTCAGGCACAAGTGGCTCATCGATATGACGGCGGCCGCTTGGGTGATGCCAGGTCGACCGAGTATCGCATTGTGTACGCATTTCAGCTTAACTACCACAAAGTCCATGGTAGTCTTTAGAACATTCGGGTGGGTGCCCATCTCGACGTTTAAACTGATGATTCCTTCCGCTTCTATGGAATCGCCGGTGAAGCCAGACAATGGGGTCCGTAGGGGGGCCAACTTGTCAGTCGATAGACCTAAACGTGTGAACACGTCGAAGTATAAGATGTTTACCGAGCTCCCCGTGTCGACTAGCACCCGTTGCACATCCGTCCCATTGATGTCCATCGTGACGACGAGCGAGTCGCTCTGGGTTTCTCCATGGATGGGAAGATCATCATCAGTGAAGAATATCGGCTCCGTGCGCTTCTTCTTCTCTCGCAGTTCTGACTGCACCGATCCTATGTACAGGTTCCTTGCCCATTGTTTCCTCTGGCGGGAAGAGTCTCCTCCCTCCGGTCCTCCGTAGATGACATGAATCACCGGCTTTTTTCCAGTCGCCTTATCATCGTGCGACTCGGGTGGGCTGGGTGCCTTCGATTGTTCCTTCTGATTTCTTCTCCAGACGTTTTTCTTGGCCTTACCCTTATCTTGGCCATCTTTCCTCACGAACTGCTCCAACTCTCCACTCTGAATGAGTTGCTCAATGATCAGTCGCAAGGCTATGCATTCCGTCGTATCATGCCCTCTGACCTTGTGGAAGGCACAATACTTGCTTCTATCTGCTCCTTCGGGTACCGGCTCGGGTGGGTGCACTAGATTACACTGCTCGGCGAATTGCAAAACTTCTACCAGTGGCTTGTTCAGTGGAGTGAATCGCGGTCCATCCCCCGTCCGGCCACGCTGCCTAAACCGTGGTCGATCTCTTCTTTGGTCGTGACCTTTGTCCCGACCGACCGGCTGCTCCTCTCGTCTCTTCGCTGTGTTAGCCTCGGTGGCGTCTGCATGGTGTCTGGCCCGAGTGATCGCCTCTTCATATGTCTTCGGGGGCTTGACAATGAGGTCATAGTAAAGTGCCCCGGATCGGAGCGACGAGAGGAATGCATGAACCGCTACGTGATCTTCCATTGGTTCGACCTGGTCTACTTCTCGCTCCCATCTGGATAGGTAAGCTGACAAGGCTTCCCCTACGTCCTGTTTTACCTTGTTTAGATAGGTGTAAGGCTTCTTCCTTGACTTGTTGGCTGCAAAACGTCTTACAAACTTGTCAGCCAGTTGGCTGAAATTCGCGATCGAATGAGGCTCCAAGCTTCTGAACCACTCGGCTGCTCTACCTACCAGGGTGGCGAAGAAAGCTCTGCATATGACGGCATCGCATACTCCTAACATCAGCATGCTGCCATAATACATGTTGATGTGATCCTGTGGGTCAGATCGTCCATTGTAAGTTCGGACCAGTGGGATCCTCAAGTCCTGTGGGTAATGTGTGCTCATGACATCGTCAGTGAAGGGGGTGTCAATCAACGAACTGGATGGCTCTCCCTCTTTGTTCTTCTCACGTAGCTCACGTTGCAACTGGTCCATTTTCTCCTGCATCCTGGCCAACTGACGGTAAGGACTATCTTCCCTGCTTGGACGTCGTTCTCTCCTGTCCGGTCGGTCACCCACCCGACCGGCTAGTCGTCCTGTCCTACCTTCCCCTCTGGACCGCGACGCGCTCCAGTGCTGCTTCTCTCCGTTTCTTCGGTCCTCCGTGGTCTTTGCCTCGGTCAGTCATGGTCATCCGGAGCCCCCAATCGAGATCTAGCACTCTTCCGAATGCGATCAAAGGCACTCCTACGTTTAGCAGCGTCAGGTTGACTATGATCTCGACATTCTTCCCGGTCGGGTCTCCTTGACCGATCTGCTGATTGAATCTCCTCTGGGTCACGCTCTCGGGATTGCGGATGTGATTGCCTTTGGGAAGGTTGAGCTACCGGTTGCTGTTGTTCTACAACAGGAATTTGAGGGGTTACCATCACTTGGGGGGTTGGCGCCATGACATAATACCCCGGAGTCCCAGGCCACGGTTGATACATGTGAGCAAAACCTTGCGGTGGCGTTCCTTGAACGGGGTTACCTCCAAGTGCTCCTGGTGTTGGGGGCGGCATCTGACCTGTTGGGGGTAGCATAGCGTATGCCATCGGCATATGAAGATTTGAGGTAGTTGTGCCATTCATTGGTAGTGAAATGGTGGGGTGGAAATTTGCGTGTCCAGCTTGCTGGTCGGGATTCTGACCGACTGGTTGGGTGGTTTGTGTATCATGTCTTGCGTGGTTGGAGGTGAGCTCGTTCATCAAGCCCCTCGACCGGTCCAACTGTCGACGTAGATCATCCTCGGGGAGTGTTTCGGCCACATTGTCGGGGTGGTGTCCAACCTGATGGGTCGAGCCTTCCCTCTACATGTAGCCCTGACTCCGACTCCTCCTGCTGGTTGCCATCTCAAACAAGCAAGGTGAAAAAGTTAACGGGACAGACAGAGTGTCTCGCTTCGGTCCCCACAGACGGCGCCAATGATAGCGTAAACTATCCCGGGATTACGGTTACGCTACGAATACGTGTGTTGCAAGTGGATGGAGAAAAAGGGGCGCTCGGCGAGTCAGTCGGTCGGTCGGTCTACGGGCGACGACTGAGCGGTCCGAGGCTACGAGTTGCAATGGCGAATGGTAATCTGTTGAATGGATTGCAATATTAAGTGGATCACGCGAGGCGATCGTTACAGGTGTTCTAACTACTACAAACGACTGGTAGTGTTGTGGAGTGCTTGTGAGTAGTGAATGTAGAACTCAATCTGAGATGGATCCCCAGTGAAGGAGGGAGGCCCCCTATTTATACTAGTTGAAGGCGGTCTTGAGCATTTAATGAGCTGCTACAGGTGGCTTGACGTGGCGCCTTCCCACTGGCTCGGTCAGACGGTCGATCTACAGCTACGTGTAGACCAGCTGCTCGAGGTATCAGCACCACCATCTCTGCAAGTTGTCAGGCGCCGCACTGCGGATCAAGTGGGTTCTGATGTTACTTGTAGTGTAAGTCAAGATTTCGGCTTGCAGGTTGCGTCACTTTGTTGACCGACCGGTCATCCTTCGGTAGATCGGTCGGGTGTGTTTCTGTCGGGGCGACTCCAAGGGCGATCCGAGAGCATTTTGTCACGAGGCCTATCGGTACAAGCAAATCGGTTGATCACAAGTGATTTATCCCAGTCGGGTTGATGACTATGACGGACCAGCCAGTTGGCGATTGTCGGATCGAGTGATACTTGGCGAACCAGCTCAACGGGTAATCTTTGTACGTATTTATCCATCAATAATAATAATAGAATTATTAAATAATAACGGAGTTATAACGGTGTAGGGTTAATTTGTCTGCCAAAAATATAGTAAGGATAATTTTGTCAAATAAAACGAAATATACAATATTTTTTTTGAGTACTACTGACTCTGTTACAATGTAGTATCTGTTCATAGCTACTTTCTCAACCTACTAAAGCACAAAGAGTCAACAGTTGCCTCCACTAAGGCTCATCCATGTGGGAGTGTTAACCGGGACACCGGGTGCCACTAGACCACAAGGTCTTTGGCAAATATACAATATTTAATTAAAGTAAAATGTATACTTTTATTTACACACAGAAAATGGAAAAAAAATCATAGACATAACCTAGATTCGCACATATTATGTTTTTAGATTAGATTAGATATTGTAAGAAGTTTGTAATAAGTTATTATAGTGTTACAATGTAGAGTTAATTCCAGCAATGATCCTCTGACTATACTGATTTTCCAAAATTGGTCCTCGTCTTTTATTTGGACGAAAAAGACACTTGACTTCAGTTTATCCGGAATTGGTCCTTCCGTTTAACTTCAGTTAGTTAGGCGTTAAGTTAGGGGCTAAAATAGTCTTTTTATTAGCTGGCCTTCTTCTTCATCCGAGACTGATAGTAACTTGAGAAGATCCATGCCTGCTGGCTACTAAATATAGTCGGAAAGCATGCAACGCAATCGAATTTATATGTGTCTATATTATTTGAGGATGGAAAGTTTCTAATCTAACTCATCAATATGAATTATGTTGTTGGATTTCCTGCTTCATGGACTTTTAGGACACTTTCTAACCCTCTGAATTACGTCATTTTTAATTTGTTTTTCTTACTTTTGGTCTCTAAAAGAAAACCTTGTTGCATCAGCATCCATTCATTAGTTTCTCCAATTACATACTGAAATCAGGAATTAAAATTATAAAGCAATGTCAGCTAATACAAAATAAGTACAAATTTGGCTCTCAGAATTTACAGCACTGGGATTATAACGCATTGTCAACTACTGAGACACCCTTCAATCTATGGAATCAAAAATCCTTTTTCGGCAATTTATAACACAGTAAGAAAGGAGTATCTTCATGTTCCTGAGTATATGTATCATAACTTAAGCATAACACCCCTAACATCCATACACTATGAAAGCTATATAGATATAAATACACACAAGCGCAAGGAGACAAAAGAGAGAAAAATGGACGGGAATAGGGGATGTGCGGGGAGAGTAGGCCCACCCTGGAAGAGAAGTTTCTGGGCACTTTCATTGGGATCCATGGAGCATTCTTTAAGCATCGCATATATCTCCTCCTCGCTGTGATTTCCGGTGATCTCCTAACCGTTGCTCCTCCACTGACCCCACATGAACTGCTCGGCGTTCCACACGCCCAACTCTCAAATGCCGCAAAAATCCTTTAATCTATCTTTATACAGCAGACTGGAGCAGAGCAACGAGCAAGTATGGCGGCGTTGGGCAGTGGCCGGCGACTCATCTTCTCCTCCCTCCTATACTGGCGACCTCCTTCCCTGGTGCGGCAGCGAGCTCCCTCCGACAAGCAGCGGCGACAATTGGAGTCAGTCCGACGAACCAACGGCGTAGATGGGCGACTCCCCTCCTCCTCTTCCCTTTTCCAGCGCAACGGTAGTGGGTTAGGTAAGGAGTGGTGTTGTTGGTAGATTTTGGGTTAGGTGAGGAGTGGTATTGTTGGCGGATAAGAAAGCTATGGTTAATGGTGAGGATGAAAAAGAGGCTAGCTAATGAAAAGACCATTTTAGCCCTTAACTTAACGCCTAACTAACTGAAATTAAACGGAAGGACCATTGCCGGAACAAATTTGAAAGTCAAGTGTCTTTTTCGTCAAAATTAAAAGACAATGACCAATTTTGGAAAATCGGTATAGTCAGAGGACCATTGCTGGAATTAACTCTATAATGTAATATTTATATGTAAAGAGCACTGTTGCAAAAATCTCCCGCCTAGGCGCTAGGCACCCATAGACTGAGGCGAATTGCTCTCTAGGCAGAGACGCCTAGCGCCTAACTCGGCCAACCGGGCCAAGTTGGCAGCCGACTCGATCGAATTTGGCGGAGTTAACTCACCTAACTCGGCAGAGTTTGCCGAGTTAACTCGAGCAAGTCGGCCTTGATAATTTTTTTTATTATATTTATATATATTTAAATTTATCTATTTATATAAGAGAAGTAAGATATATATATATATATGACATACACCCACACATATGCATTATTTTTTTGTTTTTATAGGTCGCTGCCTAGGTACCGCTTAAGCGCTGCCTAGACCGCTTAGGCGCTAGGAGCTAGTCTACTGCCCGACTAGCACCTAGCGCCTAGCACCTCCTGCAACCATCGTAAAGAGTATAGGTTCTCATTTTAAAAATCGTAATGTAAACTTTTGTTTTTCTGTTAAAAAATATAGAAGTAAGAGGAAGTGCATCTTGCATTTCTCCGAATAAGATTCTAGTATTCGACTATAACTTACTTCATTCAATTTGTGATGTACAAAACTTATAAGGTGTAGCATTTCTTTATTTAAGAAACATTTCCACATATGATACTCTCTAAATTAAACTCGTTCAAAAATAATGTTTATGTAACCTTTCATAAGAAATCAAAATTTTTTTGAAATATTTTTGGGCTATGTAGTAATAAGTCAAAAGTCAAAATTGCGTTTTTTTATCTGGAAATGTGTTTCTCCACTAACAATTTTGCCCATCTCCTCCACCGAATTTCAATTCATGGGGGTATCCCATGAATTGCAATTCAACATTTTGAGGGAATTGCAATTCAGTGGAATTGCAATTCCCACCAACCAAACGGCATTATTGGGCAATTCATTGAATTGCAATTTTATTACAGGCAAATTACACCCAACCAACACCACCTTAGAATATTTAAGTTTAATAGTATTTTGGAATATAATAGACATTGTATTCCTTGTTTCAAATATACTTTGTAATATTTAACTATTAAACATTTATATAATTGTGATTAGGATAAAGTTACAAGGACCAAAGATGTGGTAATAAAACTTTTTTTATTCATTGGTTGTCATGAATTGACCGATCCCACCCTATAATGACAACATAATATACTCATTAGGTCACGAAAGGGGAGACAAAGTGGTGGAGCATGACTCTTGTATTGGAAGGTCAAAGGTTTAATTATTGTCAACACCGAATTTCTTGATCGAACTTGTCACACATGGTCTTCCGGGTGCGATTTACCCTCCTGTGTGGTTTGTGAACTAGTATATAAAAGCGGAGTTTACTCAATGCATACCTTCAAGTATGGGACGGATATCCCTTGTCACCATATAGTGGTGAAATCTGGTGTGAAAATTTGCTCAAGTGCGAACATGCGGTTTAATCTGAGTCGTTGATCAAATGTTTTCATGAATTATTGATTTATTAAAATGTCATGTTAATGCAAGTTTCTTTTTCCTTTTCTCCTAGTAGTGCATATTGGCTGATGTCTGAAAGCTAATATAAATTCAACCATTGTCTTTCTGTTGTCTGGAAGTCAATCTAAATATTTATGAACACATATTAATCAACTTTCAATTAATCAATAATTGTAGTAAGTTATCAAAGCTTAATGAAATCAAATGATTGCTCATCAATTAGGTATTCATGTAATGCTGTCAATGAAATGAATATGATATGGCGTATAAACCATACAATATGAAAGAAATTTTACAGAACTCGTTTATGTTACTCAGGTTAATTTTAGACTTTCATGAAATCTAGTTAATCACCTAGAAATTAAGTGGCCTGATAATGTTGGGGCATAAACAAAATGGGACTTCTACAAAATGCTCCTAATTTTCAAGAGAGACTATATTTCTTTGAGTTTAGTTCTGATGGTTTATGTAGGATGTTAACTAATATTCGACAAAAAAATCTTACCATAGTTGTGGTGACTAAAAGCTCTATGGTGGAAATGAATGGACCAAGGACATAGATTTGCCAACGAATACAAAGTCCAAGTTTCTTTTTTCATATATTTATATTTGTAACAATGGCATAAGGTAATAACGTTGTTTTTCACTGTGCATACACTTCCACAGTCACAAACTCTTTGTCATGCACTTTTGTTGGAAGCAATCATATGTTTTCATGAATTATTGATTTATTACAATAATCTGTTAATGCAAGTTTCTTTTTTCTTATGTTTTCTCCTTGTAGTGCCTATTGGCTGCTGTCTAAAAGCTAATTTAAATTTAGCCACTACCTTTCTGTTGTCTGGAAGTTAATCTAAATATTTATAAACACATATTAATCAACTTTCAATTAATCAACAATTGTAGTAGGTTTTCAATACTTAATGAAATAAAATGATTGTTCATCAATTAGGTATTCATGTAATATTGTCAACGAAATGAATATGATAGCACGTTGATATGTCATTAAATAACCTCATATTTATGCCCATTTATGCTTGTTTTTTATTCAAATGCTATATAAAGGAATTTGGAATAATGCTTAATTTGTTGTATTTTGTTTGCAAGAAGAAAAAATCGAGTAAGAAGCAAGCAAGCATGAAAAGATGCTAATCTTTGGAGAAAACAAGGCTTTAAAGCACAAGGAAAACACCCTAGGGCACACCGGGGAACGAAGGAGCAAAACAATGGCGTGGATGTCAACTTGAAGAACTCACGCTGAAACTCACACCGTGAGTGTCAGCGTGAGTCTTCAACATGGTTTCTGATCAAGGACTCACGCTGAGACTCACTGTGAGTCTCAGCGTAAGTACGCTGATCAGAAACTGATCACTGAACTCACACCGCTGACACTCACACCATGAGTGTCAGCGTGAGTCTCAATGATCAGTTTGTGAGTCCCACCGTGACTTCCTATCCTTAAGGCTACGAAAATGCGCGAATTTTAGACTATAAATACATCTTGGTGGTTATTTTCTGATTACTTTTGAATTTCTAAGTTCCCCTTTTAGTTTTTTCTCTCTAGGAAACTTCAAAAACATTCTCCCACACTTGTAATCTATCATGAATTAGGAAATTTAGAAGAAGAATTCCTTTGTATTCACAACATTCAAGTTCAATTTCAAGATTATTTCCTTCCATTAAATAATCAAGTTAAGTTCTTTATCTCATACTTTTGCATTTATATTTTGTAAAGTTTCTTTTGAATTCCATGTTTATAATTTCAATTGCTTTTAGTTTTACATTTCAAGCATGAGTAGTTAAACATTCCTAGGATTTGAATTGAACTTCCTTAAAATATGAATCCCAATATGAATTGAATTGCATAAATTATGTTTTGTATTGTTTTAATGTTGAACTTGGTTATGAATTGAGTGAAATTGATTTGACTCTTTATAATTATGGCCAAATTATGCAAGAGATATTTGGAATTGGTGTTCCACCTATGAGAATAGGGCTACACCATAGCCATACCTCTCATATTTCTTACTCACCTTTTAGAAAAAGGAGTTTGAAGGAAATAAGCACACAAAGTGTTTGTTAAATTGCCTCTTCTAGCCAAGTTGCCATGAGAATGGGACTTTGGATTAGTTGATAGTCCAAGTGATCACGAGAGTGACATTGGCACTTAAACCATTTCCCCAAGTTCATCATCTAGACTTGCATAACTTAAACTTTAGACATAAACAGGATTTTATTCAAGGATGTTTAGTTCAAATCTCTATTTCATTTGTTATCTTTTAATTCCTTTATTTGCTCTCGTTATTGATTTCTTGAACATGCAACACTCCAATCTCTTTAGGTTAGCTTTCAAACACTCTATGAACCCGTGCTTAACCCCTCATTACTTAAACTCCAATTAAGTCATTCCTAGAGGACGACACTCACTAATCAAACCACTAAAAATACATCTTTCACACGTCTAAACCATACAATATAAAAGAAACTTTACACAACCCGTTTATATTGCTTAGGTCAATTTAGACTTTCATAAAATCTAAGTAAGCACTTAGAAATTAAGTGGCCTGATAATGTTGTGACAGAAACAAAATGGTACTTCTACAAAATGCACCTAATTTTCAAGGAAGACTATATTTCATTGAGTTTAGTTTTGATAGTTTATGTATGATGTCAATTAATATTCGACAAAAATATCTTACCACAGTTGTGGTGACAAAAAGCTCTATAGTGGAAATGAAGGGACAAGGGATGTTGATTTGCCAACGAATACAAAGTCCAGGTTGAATTTTTTCATATATTTATATTTGTAAAAATAGCATAAAGTAATGTTGTTTTTCACTATGCATACACTGACACTGTCACAAACTCTTTATAATGCACATTTGTTGGAAGCAATCATATGTTTTATGAATTATTTATTTATTACAATGTTTTGTTAATGCAAGTTTCTTTTTCCTTATGTTTTCTCCTTGTAGTGACTATTGGCTGCTGTCTGAAAGCTAATTTAAATTCAGTTACTATCTTTTTGTTGTCTGAAATTTGATTTTTCCTATATAGCACTTCTCCAAGATAAAATATTTTGCAAGTCCATCCTAAATGAGCTTGTTGTGAAGATAAATGTAGAAAATCCAACTTATCATACAATCCAGCCAGATGCATCAGTTCATGCTTTCAACTCTACAGTTGTTTTCAGTGGTTGTTCTTATATTGGGAGGCTGGAATAAACAAAAAGGATGTTGAACGATTAGCAGCTCGTGTTGTTATTATCTCATTGTTGGTATAAACCTCCTACACTACAAATATAATTGCTATCCATTTTGCTTATTTGTGCATTCTTCATAAAGTAGTTGTTAATTCATTTATTCTATTTTGCAGAGTCTGAATATAAACTCATCCTCTCAGAGTTAATCCAATCTAAGGACAAGTTTTATGTTAGCATAAATAAAGTCAATGATTGTAGTCCTATTAGCACAGGACACATGCTTATTGGAGTAATTGGAAAGGAGGTGTTAATATAAAATAACACTGCTAGTCAGCAATCAAGCATTGTCCAACATACAACTACTCAAGTTACACAACGTCCTCACCATGAATCCAAGAAACTAGGACGTGAACATTTAAAACATATAGAAGTATCTTGTAGATTGACTACAATCCCTCCAAAATGTGTACCCACACTCTAGGTGAAAAAAAAAAAAGGAAACGGAAATCCAAGAATAAAGCTAAGAAACATAGACACATTTTCAATTAGGTTCATAGTAAGTACTCTACTTCATTGAGTAATGAACTCTCTAGTCAAGTTTCTTGCACATTCCTATCTTTATCTAATATTTTGTGTCCTCATTTCAAAATACAATTTTTTTTTTATCGGTCACCTCTTTAAATTTTGCACCCATGTCATGTGTGTCTTTGGTTACATTTGCTTCATTTTTTACTAAATCCTTGACAATAAACTATATGATAGATGGTTCATTATTGGGCAAGAGTAGTAGGTCAGAGAGAAATACCTTTTAATGGGTTGAGCACATCAAGCTTTAATTTGTAGACTGATACAGATTGATGATGGAAAAGATGAAGCCAAAAGTGCATTAGTTGTGCCCTGCACCAAAGCACGAACCTTATACAGTAAAACTTGATGCTACTGAAAATCAAGAGGCAGGCATATATGTTCTAGACTTTTTTCAGCAATATTATTTAGAATATAAACTGCAGAGTAAACCATTACAGTATATACAACATATCTATGAAGTTACAAAATTTTGGGTATTAAAAAATAGTAAAAATTCAAATAAACAATGTCAAACTCAACACGCTAAAAGAATAAATTGTTTCTTAAGCCTGAATGACAGAATACAAACACCAAAAAAAAAAAAAAAAAGCACAATGTAACAGTTAAACATACTACAACACTAAAATGAAGACTATGACATGTGTGAACAAAACAAAATAAAATTCCAAGAAAATAGTGATTTAACCTGCAGATTTAAAACATAGAAAAACTTATGAAAACCGAAGTAGATTAACGAAATAAAATGTTTCTTAGCTTATATTTTCCAAAAATGATGCCAAAGTTTAAAGCCTAAAAGAATAAACCATATGTTAAAAGCATTTAGTCTATTCAAACCAATAAAAACACCAACTGAAATATATATTGTTTATGCATAAACAAAAGTAGAACAACAAAGGCTAGCATGGCTTGGGTTCATTTTTAGGCTTTTTAAAAGTCTTTGAAAATGATGAAAAGTCCAGATTTATTCTCTTCAAAGACTGCTGCTTAGGATTGCTTTCATCAACAAAGATGACTTTTCGGTTAGACGAAGATGTAGGTTCCAATGGTACAATGCCCTAGTTGAAAATAACTATTAAAAAAGAAAGTGTAACAAAAATTTATAACAGTAGATAGAAACATGTTTAGTTAGTACGAACTTGTTCTAAATTATCCTTGAACTGTTTTGCATCAGCAAGCTTCCTAACCACGCTTCCTTCTTCACCTTACTTGACTGATTTAGCTATTGCTTCATCATTTTCCACTCCTAGAATAGTAAAAGCAACATTTTCCCTATAATTGAATTGATCATGCTGTGTGACAATCCTAAACTTCATGGTCTTTCCAACCAATCCCTCAATTTCATTGGGCATACAACCCTCCTAGGTCAACCAAAAAAAAAAAGTAAATAGTATAAAACGGATAATATTATAAAACAAAGTGCTCATTTCACTCACCTCATAATACTTTTCCTTCAACTCGCTAGCAATGACCCCTAGCAGAGACGAACAAACATTGTCCCAAAGTAGAAGTTGGTCATCTTGGTCATCATCCAGGACAACAATAACCACTCTATATTTAATTATTCAGTCAGTCCATTGTTTGTCGCATAACTTACAGTACATCTTATCCATATAGTCTTGAAGTTTCTTCCCACAGCCCTTAATCTTACATGCCGTGAAGTACCAATCGCGTTCAATGTCTATAATTTCTCCAACAATCCAAAATTCTCCTACCTATAAATGAGAAGTAAACGCGTGAGCAATTTAGCAGTTGAATCTTTAAACGAATTAAATATAAATTGAATATTTGTAATTTTGACCTTCTTATTGTCATGAATATCCTTCCAAGAAGTGACTGTCATATTCTTATTCGACATAGCTTCCAACGATCTAGATCCAGTGATTCTAGAAGTTGAGATTATACTCCGTATAGGAGTAAAGAACCTAAGCAAACTACTTAAAACAGATAACTTGTAATCGTAAAAGATGTTGTGAAGTACATATTATATAGCGAGTGAAAAAAGTAAACTGTCTCAATACATCTCCTTGAAAGTGAAAAACTCATGGCATTCGTAGTTGAACAAAACCTCTGTTGTAGTGTAGGAACTAGAAATCCTTACCTCACCGTCTAATATAAAAACCATTTTTGAATAGGTATAATCGAAATAATTAAATTTAAGTCTAACGTTGGGTTATTACTTACCATCAGTTACCCTGGCTCTACAAAGTTGTAGTATAACAATCAAGATCTGTCAAATCACCATTATAGAAAGGCAAAACCGAATTCACGTGCTCGTCCCACAGGGTTATCGTCAATCGACTCTCCCTGAATAAAAACAAATCCATTTCGTGATAAAGACTATATGTTTATTTAAAAAAAAATACATACCAAGAATCTTCAATAACAAAATCAATTAACTTTTGAGGATTTTGATTAACTTAGAATAATTTTTGGCTCAGTAATGAAAATTACACAACCAATCAAATCTGTGAAAACGATCAAAACCATAGTAAGTTTGCAGATACGAATGAATTAGAATAAATATGAAAGAGGAATGTAAATAACAGTAAATATAGAACGAAATTGTAATAATAACTGATAAATTAATTGGTTGCTATCAACACCTCCGGGAGCCTTCAAGGACCCAAACTTCTTGAATTTAAGCATGTGTTTGGAAAAAACAAAATCATCTTGATCCGAAACATTGATCACTGTGTCATTGTTTGCTTTCATAATGTATTTGTGCTCGCATGACTTAAACCTCATGCAAGAAGTATGCACAATTTCTTTGAAAAGTTTACTGAATTTTTCGAGGGAATTTGTAAATGGATGCAAATTTCCTATGGGAATCATTCATAAATAAATATCAACAAATAGATATTTAATATCACAGAAATAAAGTGTTATTTAAATAATGTATCATTGCAATACGTACCTAAGAGCCATGAAATAAGTACTCCAGAGTTTGGTGGTTCACGGGTGTATAGAATTTGAACTTGATAATATTTTAATAACTATTTCAACTCAAATTCTCAACCTTCACAGCTCTTAACAGATCGCTCATTCTTTGCATCACATTGCTTGTTAGGCTCCAAATTTTCAATAGGACTTTCAGACACATGTCCATCCTTAAAGTTGTGAAAGGCAAAAAAAGTAAAATAACTTAATAAAGTTATACAAAAAGAAAAATAATGTAAGTGACAAACAAATAACCTCTTCAAATAAATCATAATCTTATGTCATAAATATGTGTATGATAAACTACATCCTTCAATACTCTCACAGTTGTATTAGAATAAAACGGCAACATATACTTGTGAGTGGTTGTTTTATTTCTATACAAATTATAAGGCACCAAATTTTTTTTTAATATGGTAAACTCTCCCTTCTTTAAATTTCTTCATCCACTTTTGAAAAAAAAAATTAGGAATATGAATATGTAGAAAAATTCCCTGAAATTGAAATTGTAAAAAAAAAAATGTAGTAAAAAAACCATATGCATAGACAAAACTTTTTGAATTATAAAATATTCAAACGATAGTACAAAAACAATACATCTACATCATGGACTACACACTCTATAGAATTGATTGTTTCAGCATCTCTTGTCTCTGGAAGATGATAGGTACGCACCACTCTAAACTTGATTAAATTTCTTCCGTGTCTAGGATGAAGTTCACGTCCAACAATTTCGATTTGAATTAAAGCCATGCCTATTTGATGTAAATAGGAAACTACGACGCATAAATTCGTTGAAAGCTTACAAATATAGGTTTAGTATAATGATATGTTTAAATAGTAAAAAGAATCGGCCTCACAATGCAAAATTACCATTCGAAAAAATAGGAAAAATATTCTTGATTCGTGGAACTGGATGTGAGTGTGTAGACTTACTGGTTTATTATTGATCTAAATAACATGAAAATACTCATAATTTGCAAAAAATAATAATAAATGATTATTTCCTTATTAGCGTGTAGACTTATTGATGTACACACGAATAAAACCCTAAACTCATATTAATTGAAAATAAAAACCTAGATTCCATAGAATACCGTGAATAATATATTTTTGGTAGACTTACGAAATCCATATGTTATTACGTTATTATTCGTGTCCTCTGGGAGAATTACGCTATTACCGTGAATTTGGAAAGAATATTACCAATTAATAGATATTAGTTAATTTCGATATAACATTTCCTTATCAATTAAGTTTTATTAATTATTTTACCAATAAATTATTTATTTAATATTAACAAATATTTGAACGAGAAAGTTGAAGATGAGGAATTTAAATAGTGTATTCAATCAAACTTTTATAAATTTTTAAAGACTTTTAATGACTTTAAAAGTTTGGTGGTATCCATTTAGACGTTTTAAGACTCTACCTTTAAAAGTCTACCGGTATTCAATTCAAACTTTTCAAAAGTCTTTAAAAGTATACCGGTATTTGATTTAGACTTTTATAGAGTCTTAAAAAGTCTATTGATATTCAAAAAGTTATTAACTTTCATAGATTCTATCATAATAGGATTGCTGTAGACTTTTTATTCATTAATATAAATAGATGAAATCTAACGCTCCAACCCCCAAACTTTTCAACTTTCTCTACAAATTTTTTTCTTCCATCTAAACCAATATAAATAGATGAAATCTACAAACTTTATACTTTTTTTATCGCTTTATTTTTATTATTTGATGTTGTTCACAACAAAACTTTTTGCTGCGAATTTCTTGCTGCTAATCGCAACAAAAAGAAGTTGTTGCAAATAGCAGCTTGCTATTTGCACAGAAACTTTGTTGCTGTTTTTCGCATTCTGCTGCGACCAGCAGCAAGTTGCTATTGGTCGCAGCAGATTTGACCTAAAATTTTAACACAAAATTGTTTTATAATTAACATAATTGTATGTAATTGTATTGGGTGTACCCCTTCCATTTGATCCAAAATAATTTTATGTAATTGTATGTTAATTAATTATTAATATATGTATTTGTGTTTAGTTGAATTTTTTGAGAAATTTACATTTATTTTATAGTGAAAATTGATTATAATTTCTTTATGTATAATATACTCTAGAATGAATTCCTTTTTTGGTCCTACTGTTATTGGCCTATTTCCAATTTTAGTCCGTTTTAGTTATTTTTGACACATTGAGACCACATTTATTAAGCGTGTTCCACTTTTGGTCCAACTTTAGTTTTTCTATCTAAGGGTCGTCTGTGGCAAGCATATTTTCATCTTTTTACGCTGGTCTCATCTCTTTATCCTTTTTTCTGGACTGAAGCAGTGGAGGTAACTCTGAGGATTGGCCGACGGAGAGGGTGTTGACTCTGAGCTCAACATACTCGGCTTCTGCTGGGAGGAGGAAGATGGTAATGCAGCCACCGCATTTCTGGGCCGCTTCAGATTTACAGATTGAGCCGGAATATATAGAGTAGGAAACACAGACGAAATATCCCGATGAAAATATCCAGACCTAAAAGAAACGCAGAGCTCCCGATGAAGATAAGCTGAGAAAGGCGATCGACAGAGTCTCGTCTACCATCGCCGCCGCCATCCACCGTACCATCGCCAGTGTTGCTGTCGCCGATTGTGGTCCACCGCCGCAAATAGTCAGAAGGATCTTGTCAGAACTCCAGCGCTGCTGCCTACGCCGTGCCGAGCCGGGGAAAACTCAGATCGAGCCAATTCTGTCGTCGATCTTTCCACCGGCAAATCGGAACCGTCGTTCGCCGGCAGGAAGCGTAGAGGACATCGCACAACCAGCAGTATCACCGCTACTCGATGTCGTGACCCATCGGAGTACAGCAGGTTTCGGGAGAAGGTAACGGCAGGGACAATCGAACCTCTGCCTTCGACGATCTTCCCTCCGCCATCGTCATCGCCAGCGCATCGGTCGTAGATCAGAGGCAGGCAGCGGCGGCGAAAGATGGTCCAAAAAGGAATGGACACAGAGAGACAGACAGAGAATGAGGAATTATGAAAATGCATGCATTAATTATGGGGTTTGTTTGGTTATGAACTACTGCTACTAAAGATTTCTTCAAATGCCAACTATGTAACTTTGGGTGATCCCTTCCAGTTTGATCTTTAAAGAGAGAGAGAGAGAGAGGGAGAGACGAGACCCGCGTAAAATTAAGGTTGAAAGGGTAAAGGGAGGAGACTAGAGTAAAAAGACGAAATTAGCCCTACCACAGACGACCATTAGATGAAATACTTAACGCTAGACCAAATGTGGAACACATCTAATAAATGTGGACTCAATGTGACAAAAATAACTAAAGCGGACTAAAATTAGAAACGTGCCAATAACATAAGGACAAAAAAAGGAATTCACTCTATACTCTATTTTTGTGAAAATCAATATTTATTACTCCGTATTTTTTTTCAATGCATTAATTTATTTATGATTTATAAAAATATATTTTTGTAAGAAAAATATAAATAATGTATTAATAGAAGTTATGAAATGTTTGTAAGGGTGTAATCAATTCAGAGTTTTAATGACTTTTGTAGAATTTTTAAATGTTTTGATAATCTTTAAAAGTTTTTATTGAATGCACCCCACTTTTATTAATAGTATAGATTTTTAAATTTTCCAATCTACTAAGGATGGAACACATTACACACTTGAACAAATATCCTATCAAGTTGACAAATTTTTCATCCACTTTCAAGGTAAATAGTAATAAGCCACTAGTAATTTTCTTTTAAGTGGATAAAATTAAGGAATTTCTAATAATTTGGTTAATTATTTATACTTAAAATTATATTAATATGTGTGTTTACTTATGTTAAAAATAAAAGATCAATATGAAGAACAAACATATATCATTTCTTTATTGTCAAATCAAAAGTCTGATCTCTCAATTATTAAAATCCCCACTTAGCTTGCACAATAAAACACCTCATTCACATTGTACCAAAATTATTAATCATGGACAAAGAAGCAAGGCAGCCAGGCCAGTAATACATTAGTAAGGTCCTTTTCCCGGTGGCGGTGGAGACATGACGGCGAGCGGCGGTGCTGGTGGGCCGTAATGCTGAGGATATCTGCCTGCAGCTATATCACGACTACGTTTCCGGCCGATTAGGTAGCAAGCCACGGCAGTGACAATGAACAATATTATAACGGGTAACGATATTACAATAACATAGCCCATTCTGCTGCTTTTGACTCAATAAAACTAAGACTTCCCTGCATTATCAGTTGATTATAAATGCTGATTATAATTTCATCCAACAAAATAACAAGTAATGCTATATTTCTTTATAAAAAAATTACTACGTATTTTGTAATCAATGTCATGTTAAATAATAAATATTATATCGTGATTTTTATAGAAGAAAGTATCATTTTTTAAATGCTGTTTTCACTTATTAAAATTATTACATTTTTTTAATAGTCAACTTTGACATTGACATTATAAAAGTTCACAATATTTATTGAGACAATATTTATTGAGAGTCGATTCTGTCACGAATTAGGAGTATTTGGTAAATAGCTGTTAGCTAGTTGGGTCAGTGGGTATAACATTAGCTTATTGTAAAAATATATTTGGTAAATTAGCTGTTAGCTAATAGCTTATTACATGCAAAATGATTTTCACAAAAAAATTGATTGAAAAAACTACTTTGAGCAGCTTTTTAAATTTTAGTGTTTTAAAGCAATAAGTTGTTACAAAAAGTTGATTAATCAAACACTTATATTGGTTGGTTAACCAAATCAAACAACTAATAATGATCAAATTAGTTAAAATTGACTGATAAGCTAACTATGTTATCAAACATGGCCTTAATAAAAAAATTTATGTAATAATCAAATACAATTAAAAATTCAATAGGATAACGACATGTGAAGGATAAATATTACTCCGTAACTATTTTATTTTCATTGACCATGCCATGAACTAAATAAAAAAAGTCCACGAAATAATTAAATACAAAAATATATCGAACACATTAATGACACAGTCATATAGTAATATTATATACTCATTTTTATAGAGGAATGTATCATGACTCAATAACTACCATTTTTTGTCTCTAGTTATGAATAAGGGTTTCTCAAAAAGCTTTGGTTTGTATACGTTTTCATAATAATAATAATGTTACATGTATCAAATGTTATGCTATTTAACGTAATTTTATATTATTGACTTATAGTGAAATTAACCAATTCACGTATATATATTTGATAAGCATGAATGATTGTGATGCTTATAGCTATGCTACACTACAAAAATTCGATATAAATTTTTTTGAAAATATATCTTTGAATAAGCGTAGGACAAATATAAAATAAATAATCTTCAATAATTAATGAAAATAAATAACTGAAATGAACAAAGAATAAAATATGTCACTGAACTAATCATGCGAATTGAAGATCATTTGCTTTCAAAAAAAAAAAAAAAAAAAAAAAAACTAATCATACAAATTGAAAATAGGCCAGTTAAATCATTTGCAGAAAACCCATTTTTGGAATGGGCCAAAAGCCCAAAATCATACTAGTAAAAGTGTAAAACCAATATACTTGCACCCTCTTTACTAATTGATTTTTATTGAGTGATGTGAAGATTTAAACTCATGACTTTTAATATAGAATTGGTTCTGATATCAAATTAAAATATGTGTTTTATTTTAACTAAAAGTAAAAGTCTAAGTTAATAGTTGAATTGCATATTTATATTTATATATTATATATGCTCAATGCTCAATAGTGATAGCCCATAAAGTTTCGATCCATCGTAGCCCAAACGCTATCACCATGGAATCACAGGTCATGGATTTCAGTGAGATTCTGGAAATATTTATTTATGTATTGATGGATTTTAGTGAGAAGCTGATAATTAATGGATGAATTTGCAATATTCCAGAAAAATATGTTTAAGCAATAAATAAATAAAATAAAAGACATTTCCTGGGATTTGGACTTCTATATTCTTCGAAAAGACTGATCCTCTCAAATAAATATTTAAAAAATAATAATTACTTTAGTTTATGGAATGAAATTTTAATTTAATGAAAAAGGAGTTGCAGAATAGCAGAAAGTAACTTTGGAAAAAGCTGGAGCAAAAGGAAATAAATAAATAAACAAATTTAAAAGAAATGGAAGGAAAAAAAAAAAAAAAAAAAAAAAAGAAAGAGAAGGAGACTGCAGCGAGAACATACCTCTTCACTGTTCGATCTCTTCACCCAAAATCTAATCGGGAAACCTCCTACTCAAACTCTGTCTGTCTGTCTTCTGCTATGTAAGATTTGAAGAAAATATGAGAGAGGGAGAGAATAAGAATACTGATGCCTTTTTGTGAGCTTACTTACATATCAAGCAGTTTTAGTGGTTTTCTTAGATGCCAGTTTTCATTCACGGAATTTCTTTTCCAAAAAGCAAATACCAAGTAGAAAAACAATGCTTCTTATAAAAGTCTTTTTTTTCTTTTAATTATCAAAGGAGCGGGAAACATGTGAAAAAAATAAATAAAATTAACTACATATACAAGTTGCACTTAATCAAGTTTGTATGTTATGTTCATCATATTAACACGGAAAATGTTTTTCACCATTCCTAATGATGTCATTTTTATTCACAATAAATTAGTTAATTCACCACTAATAATAAAGAAATTTAATTACTAATTACATGATGACATATCAGGAGAGAAAATTTGTAAAAGAAATACATGAGGTACGTAGCATTGCTATGGCTGTTAGCGAACAGAGCTTTCGACAAACTACTCGTGTTCGAGCTCGGTAAGCGTTCGTTTATGTTTGTTTATTAAGGTAAACGAACATTAACAAACAAAATTTAGAGCTCGGTTAATAAACGAACAGAGTCTGAACAGTGGTAAGCTCGTTTGCTAAGTGTTCGCGAACAAGCTCGTTTGTGTTCGTTTAGTAGTGTTCGTTTAGTAGTGTTCGCGAACAAACTCATTTAGTGTTCGTTTAATAATGTTCGCGAACATGTTTACATATATATATATATATATATATATATAATTGTTCGTGAAGATGTGAATGCAGATTATTTATTGTTCGCGAACAAATGTGTTCATAAACATGTGCAGGTGTTTGGTTATTAAGTGTTCACGAACGTGTTCATGAACGTTTGCGAACACGTTCGTGAACGTGTTCGTTAACGTTAACGAACACGTTCGTGAACATGTTCGCGAACGTTAACGAACACTAACGAACGCTTAACAAACGAACACAAACAGGATTTTCAAAAAGCTTAACAAACGAACACGAACATGAACACCCCAAAATCCTTAACAAACGAACACGAACAGCCTCCGTTCGTTTATGTTTGGTTCGTTAACAGCCCTAAGCATTGCCCAATTAACACACTGTTCTAGTTAAATTTGAATTTAAAATTTATTAACAAAATCATATATTTATTAAAATTATATGGTTGAAAAAATCGTTAGGTATTCCTTGGGTACCTAGGCGTTCGTGTATTTTATTTTTATTTTTTAAAAATTAAGTTTAACTTTTTTGTTTTTTATACTTAATAATTACACTATTTAATACTTTAATAATTAATACTAGAATATTAAATATTAACCTCTAAAAAAATATAGGGTTTGAACGATTTAGGATGGCCTAACTAACCGGCTGACTAGGCGACCTAGTCGGCTAGCCGCCTAAACCAACGGTTATCGTACGCTAGGCGGCCAACCAATGTTTAGGGCAATTTTTACAGCAGTGATTAAAATACAGCATGGATACATCTGGAATATCATTGCATTTTTCTAATCCACATCATAAATTTCTTATATACTCCGTAACAATCATAAATTCCTTAATAATTAAATTTTAATTGTCAAAAATACCTTATGAATCAAAGTTTTTTTTTTTTTTTTGAAAACCCTTATGAATCAAAGTTATATTTAGTGTATATATAGTGCAACTGTATTTTCGATTTTAGTATGAATATAATACTCCAGTAATAATTTTCAAAAAATAATACTCCAGTAATAATATATAAGAAATAAAAGAAATTTGACATAGAACAATAGCCATGCCCACGGTTCGATTTCCGATTTTAAAATCGGATGAACTGGAATCAAAACCTTGTACAAAGATTTCACCTGGCCTCTGGTACTAGAACTGGTGTTTTTTTTTTGTAAATTCTATTTTGTATTTTAAAAATTGTCTAAATTCAGCAACTAATTTTTTCATAATGAAAATTTTTAAAAAATGGTTATATCAAGTATTTAAACTTTAAGGTTAAACTAAAAAATAATAATAATAATTTTAGGCTTCCACTTAATTTTATCAAAATTAATAAATGCCTACGTATCTTAATGAAATTTGAATAAGAACCAAAATTTACGTAATTTTAATATTTTTTTTGTTTTATTTTCATGTATTTGCTGACTTAATGAGAAGCAAAGTCCATGGCTTTGGTCTACATACTTTGCTTTATGCAATTTCAATATGTGGCTCCGGATCAAGAATTTGATCAAAATGTTCAAATTTTGAACAAAACAAAATCATAGAAATGGCCAAATGGGTATGAATAACTGAGCAATTTCCAGTGTATTATTTTAGCATGCAGTTTTTCTTCTTCTTTTTTTGTTTTTTTTTAAGGTTTGGAACCGGAACCGTCCGGTTCCAAACCGGAACTGACGGTTCCGATTTAACAATATCTGGAACCAGAACCATCCCTACGGTTCTGGTTCAGATTTCTACAGTGAACGGGTCGGGTCGATCCGTCCGGTTCAAACCGAATCGGGTCATCCTAGAAGACACGATGATTCAGTAGCGCGAGGTGCAGGGAGCATAGAAAGGAGCGTACCCTCCTGACCGTAAGATGGGTGATCAGTCTCAGCCTCTAGACCTTCCAAATAGGTAACAAGCAATGGCGATGATGAGCAGCAAAATGATCATCGGCACTGATATCACTATCACATACATGACGATCTACCACTCTTCCTGCAACTTACACAAACAGTCAACGATTCAGTTCAAATCCAAAGCAATTCTACACGAATTCTCGTTGTGACGTGTTTTAATCGATTCAGCATCACACGATGAGCTAATTAATCAATCAAAGTATAATTTGTCTTGATTGATTGATGAAAAAAGCAAAGAAAAAGAAAAGCAAAGACAGAAAGAGGAGAAGCTGCAAACCTGAAAGATGTGAAGGAGAAGAAAGATAAGCGAGTGATTAGTGAAGGAGAAGAAAACGACTCAGAACTCTTTCGTAATGGGATAGATGAATATACACAGTATATATATGACAGGAGATGAATGAAGGATGCCAAGATTGCCCACCTTTCTCTCTAACTTTATCTCTCTTTATATCTTTTTTTCAGTGCAAAGGGTGGATGACATGATATGTATAACTTTTTGAGCAAACTTCACAATAGGTTTTTTTTTTTTTTTTTCAAATAATTATTATTATTTCGCTTACTTCGAAGAGAGAGGTTAGTTGGAGAGAAGAGAAAATAGAGATGGAAGAAAATTAATTTTTAGGATGAAGATTTTTTGTGATCTAAGCGAAGCAAAAGAAAAATAAATGTTGCGTTGGTGCGTGTTGTACACATCCCAGCCAGAAGTGTGTACTGCAGACGCCAACAAGGCGCTTAAAACACAATTTCTTTAGGCAAAAACTTATGTGAGACCGTCTCACCATGAGACGGGTCGGGTCAAGATGCAAGTGTAACACTTATATGAACAAATGTCATACTTATATGCTCAAATGTAATACTAATCAGGAATAAAATTTTTGTTACTTATAGGGGTAAATGTAATACTTTTAAGGGAAAATATAATACTTTTACATTTCGATTTAAAAGTATTACATTTTTCCTCAAAAGTATTATATTTGCGCTTATAAGTAAGGAGCACTTGTCAACATTACTTACTATGAAAAATGTATTACTTTTTCTCTTATAAGTAACAAAAATTGTATTCTTGATTAGTGCTATATTTGAGCACATAAGTATGACATTTACACATATAAGTATGACATTTGCATGGTGTTGTGACCCGACCCGACATGTCTCACGAATAAGGATCCGTGGGACGGTCTCACACAAGTGTGAACTCATTTCTTTATGCTTGATTTTGTTAGTTTTTTCTTTTTTCTTTTTCATTTTTTCCTCCGTTTTTCTTTTTCTCTCTCATAAGCTTAAAAATCAGAGCAAAAAATCTCACTATTGGGGTTGCTCTTATAGTTGCAAAATTTTTGTTCAAAAATAGTATCATTTGCTTGGCCAAGTTGGGCAAATTGTTTGCTTGATAATTACAAGGTTTCAATTTTGACTTCTATGCTAATAGTAAGAGCACCCTATTATCATTCTTAGCTTGGCTTGAGCCAAATAGCTATGATGATTTAATTCCTTGTAATTCTTTACTTCGAGTAACAAGGCGGATTTTATTTTGTTCACATCCTTAGGGGGTCTCGAGTAGTGGTAAAAAAAAAAATAGCATCATTTATCCTTTGCCAATAGTTCTTTCAATTAATATTTAATTTCAATTAACATTTAATTTTTCATAAAATGATTGTGTTATTTAATGTTGTTAATACCCTATAAGAAAAAAAAAAGGGAAAAGAGTCAAATAAACTCATAAACTTTTTTTAAAAGTCAATTATGTCTCTAAACTTTTAAAATGTGTAATTACACCTTTTAACATGTTAAATTGAAGCAATGAAGCCCAAAAACCAGTAAATGACCTATTATTGCATGTCAATTTAGTTCAGGCGTGAAAATTTGGCGATGGCCGAACCGTCGCCGGTCGCTATTCGCGGCGAAAGGCGATCAGTTAGTCAACCACTCCGTGCATAACTTAAGAATTAAAAATGATTATCATCCCAAATGTTTTGTTGGGCTTGAGCGTAGGAGCCCCTTGAAATTAAGAATTCAATCTTTCTGAAAGAAGAATTAAAAATAGTTATATATATAATTCAATGATTAAGTCTGTACCACATATATATATAACTGAAGGACTAAAATTACAATTTAAAATAGTTACAAGCGCGTAGAAGTTGGGTAGGAGTGTTATTTGGAAATGAGTTTCCTAAACAAGTTACGTGCACAAATCAAATAAAAGGTGGAGGATAGAGTGTCATCATTGCAATAAAAGTCAGCTTTTCTCCCTTTTTTCTTCTTTTTGTTGTTTGATACGGAGTAATTTTTTTTTTTTTTTTTTTTGAAAACAAAGAAACCATTTCATTAACTAGAATCAGAAATAATAACATCAGAAAGAAAAGCTGGTGGTTGTTGTTTGATACTTTGATGTCCATTCCTTTAATTTGATTTATTGCTGCAAATAATTTGTGCAATCACTTCTCATCCAACGGTCTACAAGTTAATTACACGAATTCTTAGTTCTGACCTTACTAAATTAAAAGCTTTTGGTATGTGTTGGATTTGGTATGCCAATTTAGACCCATTTTCTTAATTAATAATTAGATAATTTTACACCATACAATAGTCTAAAGAATATTAATAAAGTCTATATCAGTAAATCTAAGAAGTATTACAATTTTTCATCTAAAGTCATATAAGTGGCAATTAACGTATAAGAAAGAGAATGAGCAAACAAATAAAGAGCGTGAGATGTTAGGTCTCACCATAATGAAATATCAATCTCACAAGTAAAACTTATAGATAACTTTTTTTTTTTTTTTTTTTTTAATCAAAGGCTTAAAACTAAACCAATTACTAAGAATTTGGGCATTTCACTTGGAGACGACATCAGAATTTGGGCATATTCCTTGCCCGTAACCTCGATTTTCCCCTATCCTTATACCTATCTCTACCCTTGGGTTTAGAAGAAATATTTTATCCATCTTTGCATTTGTGGGGATGGAGGTTTTGAATGAGGAGTGATTATCACTGTCATATATTTCAATATCTCAAAATATAATAAAAATCATTGATGACTAATGAAAATAAACAAAAATGTGTTAGCGTAATTAGACGCAAAATAAGTTGCAAATTGTGTTTTCTCTCTTGTACATTCACAAATACTTTGCAAATCTACCCTTTTTCTTTTTCTTTTTTTCTTCTTAAGTTGTTAATGTTGTTAAATAACACCATTAAATATAATAACTTGTACATTACATTTACTTTATTGTTCATTAACAAATTATTTTTAATTTTTAATTTTATTTATACATAATGTATTAATTATTTATAATTTGTTAATAATTTGTTTTCATAAAAGTTAATAGATTGTATATGTTTACATTTATTTTGTTTATATAATTTGACCATTATTTTTGTTCATTGAGCTTTTTATGTCATGCATTTGTTAATTAGAAAAATCATATATGCACAGCGGAAGTATTAATCGTATTTTTCTAGATTCTACATTATAAGAGAGAGAGATTTTTTTACCCTTGAAGCGTGTTTTGACAGATGCAATTCCAAAACCATCCAATTGTACGGCTTCTAGTCCGTCTATCGGCCAGGCACGTGAGAACTCCCAAAGATTTTACGTGAAAACTCTTTTCTGATTAAAATTTTTTTTTTCACTTCTATGCTTTAAGAAAATGGTAATGCTTATATATAATTTAGGAGTATGAATTTTGTACTTTGTCGTTTTGATTCAGGATCCATAATGTTATGTGGACCCTATTCCATGATATAAGTTCCCTAGGGATACAATTATTATACATTTATACCATGGACCAGTATTTATATTGCATTATGAATCTGATATAAAAATTTTGTACCTTCAGTTAAGACATTTTGTACTTACAGTTAACAATTTAGGTACATGTAAACAAATAACTTGATAATTGCTAACACATATATGATAGTTACATGTACAGGAACTATCAACGGTATGTACATAATATGTCAACTACGGATATAAAATCTGAATATTATTTTTGGACGGAAGTCTATAATGGAAAGTAGACCAGATCTTTGACTCTAAAGCAGGGTATTAGGAGGGGCGTAAAGCAGGTCTTCAAAGAAGTTGTGATGGTAACACCAATCCAACTCATTATTACTAGACTCGAACAACATGATATTTGACTTTACATAAATGGACAACATCCTATGCAATAATGCATGGGATGTTGTGGGGGGATGTGCATCTTGTATTTGTTGGATATGCAAATTGCAATAAATTGTGAGGTATAGTTGTGGTTCACTAATAGCCATACATGGTTTCTCCCCTATCTCTACACCCAAAAGTTCAGGCCTTACAATCACCTAGCCCAAACATTGGGCCTTACGCCCAATGGGCCCAAAAATATCTTCCTCCCCATCTCCATAAATATCCGGTAGCCGGCGCTGCTTCTCTCCTTCCTCGCCAAAATCTCTCTCTCTCAAAACCTTATCCTTAAACCTTTCGCTCTAAAGCAGCCATGGCATCCTCAGCTGCTTCCATACATTTCCTCTGTGTAAATCCTCAATCTCTTCCTCACTCTAAGCTCAACCGCTCCCCCGTTTCGTTGTCTCTCTTCTCCTTCCCCTCTGTCAACCGCTCTTTATCCCTTTCTTGTTCCGTCAGAAACTCGTCGTTGGGTTCTCGGGTCGTGAGAAATGTCGCGTTTTCGGACCAGGTAGAGGAAGTTGATGACTTAGAGGAGGATATTCCCAGTGGTGGCGCCTCCTACTCCTACGCCGACGAACCGAGTTTCCCTCCTGAACTCAAGCTCTTCGTCGGGAATTTGCCTTTCAGCGTTGAGAGTGCTACTCTTGCTGGGCTTTTTAGCAAAGCTGGAAGTGTTGAAATGGCCGAGGTATAACTTCCCCTCCCTCTCCCATAGCTATTATTTTAGTTTTTCCCTTTTTTCTTTCATGAATGCGTGTTTATATGGGTTTGAATTGTTCTAGCATTTTGTCATTTCCAAAGTTTTTTCTGTTAGTGTCTGTAAATAGTTGAATTGCATTGTATGTATGATTATGTGTTTATGGGCTTTGAATCTTTAAGCTGCAAGTAGTTTCTTTTGCTCTCATTTTTTGAATTGTGATAGCATAGCTTTGTCTGCTGTAACTTTTTTACTTTTTGCAGTTCTTTTAAGGGTTTAATTGGAGAATGGTAAACTAAATTTTAAAGTTTGAAACTTTTTCAGGTTATATATGACAAACAGACTGGAAGAAGCAGAGGGTTTGGGTTTGTGACAATGTCTACAGTGGAGGAAGTTGAAGCTGCTGCTCAACAGTTCAATGGATATGTGAGCTTTTTACTTCAAGTTTGAGTTTTGTGTACTTTTTATGCACTGCAATTAGCTTTAAACATTGCTTGAATCTACATGGTGATTGTGGCTAATGAGAATTGGTTGAAAATGAGCTTTGGTTTCTCTTTTTCAATTTTTAGTTTTAAGGATACTATTTTTCAAAGAAAGTTCTTGACTTTCTGATCAAATATGTGCTATTCAATGTCATATATGTTTATGTGTTGTATTTCTGTAATCTTAACTTTGATGACATTAATATACCCTTCTGCTCAATCCACATTTACAGCTTCATCTGGCTACATAAAGTGTTTATGTTTTATATCATCAAGAGTGAATGTATAATGTTTCACAGGAACTTGAGGGGAGGCCACTGAGGGTAAATTCTGGGCCACCGCCACCTAAGAGGGAAACATCTTTCAGAGAATCCAGGGGTGCTGGCGGTTACGGGGGCAGTTTTGGCAATGCCAATAGACTCCATGTTGGGAACCTTTCATGGGGTGTTGATGAGGACGCACTTGAATCTTTGTTCTGTGAGCATGGAAAGGTGATGGAAGCCAAAGTGGTGTATGACCGAGAGAGTGGCAGATCAAAGGGTTTTGGATTTGTTACATACAGTTCTGCTGAGGAGGCCAGCTCTGCTGTTGAGAATTTGAATGGAGCTGTAAGTTTATTCTTATATTGAATTATACGGAGTCCATTTCTTTCCCATATTTATGCATGACACATAAAACGAGTTCATTTCTTTGCATGGTTATATGTTCATCTGGTCCTTGGAAAACTTCATTACTGGCTTTAAGCTTTAGCTTCCTATATAATCTTGTACAACAACAGTTGCTGTGAAACATTGCAACAATTTCATTAATTCTTTATATTCATACAAGTCGAATCTAATCCAAATGTCCAGTTTTGGCTAAGCAAAAAAACTTCATATATGCTATAAATCTAAAAGCCTGTGATTTTTGGCAAGTATATGTAATATTCTTCATTGACTGTTGGAAAGCTCTTCATTGGTATGTTCTTTGTTTGATCTCTGACATCTGGAATTCTTTTTTGGTATCTTTTCTTTTTCAAAATTAAACTTCTATAGTTCCCTACTTACATTTGCAGTTCTTTTTGTGAATTTTTGTTCAGGAACTAAATGGTAGACCAATCCGAGTAAGTCCTGCTGAATCCCGCCCTCCTAGGCGGTTCTGAGATTGTCATCTGTCAATGCTGCCTGATTTCCTTCTACCAAGAAAAACTCGTGGTAAGTTTTTTTTGTGTATGCTTCTTCAAAATTCAAATCCACACATCTAATGAAGCTAAACAACCACTGGGTAGATATTTATTAGAAAATCAAGATTTCTGATATTGTCATCTTCCTGAAGAGGTTTTCGATTTCCTCAACAGTTCTGTTCTGATGAGACGCTAGTGACAACGAAGCAAGGCTGATAAGGACCTGGGTTTTGCAGAGAGGTTTTACCCACACACCACTTTGGCTGCATTTCAACCTACAAGAGCAAACTAGTCTATTTATGTTTTTGATATATGTTCTAGATAGAATATGCCTCTCCAATGTTACTTGTAATGTGCAACTTATGAACTTATGGTGGATTAGACACATTAAAATTGTTGTGGATCAATTGGTTTTCTTGAATCTGGTGTGAAGAATGCTGTTGTAATATGTATTTGCAGTGCAAGAAAAATGCATACATTCTTGGTTCTTGACCCCATCGATTACTGAGCACAGTTCAGGTTTCATTTGCACGCTATGTTAATCGAGTTTACAAGTTGATTTTTTTTAAGTGACGGGGAACCTGCAATTATTACTTGAGAGTATGCATTTTTTAATTTCATTAGTTTAGGTTGTCCATGGTTGATCGACTCAAATAAAAAAAACTAATACTAATAGATTGTTTTTGGTAGATAAACTAGTTTAGGTTGTTCATAGTTAATTGGCTTAAATTAACGAGGCCAATAGGCTGCTGTTGTCTCTTGTGATTATAAAGTCAATAATCTGATTAACTTGACTACGGTTGTAAGCCGCTTGTGATAAAGTCAACAGTCCGATGCCTGATTAACTTGGCTGAGGTTGTTGTAAGTTGCTCATGTCTTGGTTTGATCAACTTGGCTAGAGTTGGCTAAGGTTGCCCTCCGTTGATTTTTATATGTATTACTTGGCGTTTATACTTTATAGTATTGCTAATGTACATTATAATCAAGGATCTCAACATTATCAAACAGATCCGCATCTTTGTCTTCTTTGCTTTATTGAGACAATCCAAAGACAAACCAACCAAAATTAGAAACAGTAGACTTCCTGTCAAGAATCCTTAAACACAAACAGATTTTGTCCTTTCATAATATTTAGCCTTTGGTCAGTTTGAAAGTCTGAGGGAACTTATCCCTTTTGACCTCACAACATTCAACCAACAGATGGTGATAAAATTGTTTTCCAAGAAATTACAAACTTCAAGCTCAGAGCTGAAACATACCTTCATCTGTTCTCTAGCACTCAGCATTTCCCCATTATATAGCCTTCCATTTTATTCACTGCAAACTGAATTACTCTAATGCATAATGGCTCTTGACAGTATCAAATCTGTACGGTATGTTTTCGTCTGTGTTCTTCCTCAAACCTCTACTTCGTCTCAGCAATTTCCTTTGGGATTAGTTTATGAATTTATATATGTTCTGAACTGGTTTTTTGTGTGAACTTCTATCCATTGCCAGATTTAGAGATGAGCTGGTTGAAACTGCAGAAGAGGGGAAGTTTAACGTCTCTGCCTCCATGAAAAACAAGGAGCAGAAGACTGAATTGGAACCAGCGAGAAAGGCCTTCCAGAAGAAGAAGCTTTCACGAGTCTTTTCAGAGGACTATGAAGCAGTGCAGAGGAATATATTTGATCCTCGCGGAACCAGCCTTAGCCTATGGAATAAGTTATTCCTCTTAGCATGCCTTGCTTCTCTTTTTGTTGACCCTCTGTTCTTTTATCTACCGAGCATTGATGAGGACGAGATGTGCCTGGCTGCAAGTCATCCCCTCGAGATAGTCCTCACAGTAACTCGATCAGCAATAGATGCATTCTATGTCATCCAGATTTTTGTTAGGTTCAGAACAGCTTATGTAGCGCCTTCCTCTCGAGTTTATGGGAGAGGAGAGCTCGTCATTGACTCTAAAAGGATTGCATCCCGGTATTTCTCTAAGGACTTGTGGTTCGACTTGTTAGCTGCTCTTCCTCTTCCACAGGTACACTGCACAGACAGACAGTGCACTATTTCATCAGTTCTTTCCAAGATTTGGACCCCGGCCCGAGTTCTTGATTTTAATATTTAGTGTCTCTCACTCATTTTTCAGGTCTTGATTTGGGCTGCAATCCCATCTATGAGAGGCTCAAACAGAATCTCAGCCAAACATGCGCTTCGCCTCACTATAATGTTTCAATTCCTACTGAGATTGTATCTCATTTTCCCTCTGTCATCTAAAATCATCAAGACCACTGGTGTCATGGTGGAAGCTGTGTGGGCTGGGGCAGCATGCAACTTACTCCTCTATATGCTGGCAAGTCATGTAAGTGTATGATTGTTAGGACAAGTTCTTACCACTTACGCCAAAAGCTATAGCTAGTAGTGAAGGCACAACTTTTCGAGAAGCTGGGTGCTGGACTTGGCCTTTTTCCGGCCTCCGCCCGACGCCCAACAATTTTGTGATTTGGCTTTGATACCACTTGTTAGGATCAAGCGCTTACCACTTACACTAAAAGCTATAGCTAGTAGCGAATGCACAACTTTATTTGCTTATAGACCGCCATCACATTTTCGGGACATTGGGTGCTGAACTTGACCTTTTTAAGCCCTTTATCGGCCTCCGCCCAAACAATCCCCAGCCACCAGGTGCTAGACTTGGCCTTTAGCAGCCTCCGCCCAACAATGATTATCAATTTCTTAGTCTTTTTTGGAAAGAAATCCTAAATCTTGGCTAATAGCATTCTTAAATTATGAAGGTCATTGGTTCCTGTTGGTACCTTTTGGGTGTTGAAAGGCAAGAACAGTGTTGGAAAAAGGTTTGTGATGAGCAAAAGCCAAATTGCCAGTACTGGTACTTTGATTGCAGATGGAGGCATGAAGGCAGAAGAGTGGGGTGGTATGAGTCAAGCAACATCTCCACATTATGTGGCCCTGACAGTGACTTCTACTACTTTGGGATTTATGGTGATATTATGAGCTTTGGAGTCGGGCAGGCGTCGTTCTTGGACAAGTACTCTTACTGCCTCCGCTGGGGGCTCAGGAACCTCAGGTAGGCTAGAAATAAGAACAACATATACATAGATTCATAGATTCATAACAACTCATTTCGAAACCGTGTTTGCAGCTCTCTTGGGCAGAATCTCACCACAGGTGCCTACATTGGAGAAAACAACTTTGCCATTGTTGTTGCAATTCTGGGATTGGTTCTTTTCGCCTTACTTATCGGGAATATGCAAGTAAGTTTTCATTACAGAGCTTAAGATGGATGTGTTCTGGGGTTGAAGCATTTCCATTTCTTGCTTTGTTTTTCACTATAATATATGTATATACCAGACACACCTTCAGTCTGCCACTCTGAGGCTAGAAGAGTGGAGGGTGAAGAGGACAGATGCAGAAGAGTGGATGCACCACCGGCAGCTCCCACACGAGCTGAAGGACCGCGTGCGCAGATATCATCTGCATAAATGGGTGACCACACGAGGCGTTGATGAAGAAGCCATTGTCAGAGGCCTTCCTTTGGATCTCAGACGAGACATCAAACGCCATCTCTGTCTTGGTCTGGTTCGACGTGTAAGTATAGTTTTGTTGCAACCAACCTGTTGTCCAACAACAACAAATAATTAGGTTTTATTACAATTTACATCTCCTCAACTTATACCCCAAGTTGTTCCTCGTTTATCGCCTTATCCACATGTAAATAATCTTAAACTTGTTGGGCGGAGGCCAGTAAAGGGCTTAAAGGGCAGCACCCATAAAATGTGTGGTGCTATAAGGAAATAAAGTTGCGCCTTCGCTACTAGCTATCCTAACAAAACTCCACAACATTAATAATGTGACACCAGGAACTATAAATCTTCTTCAACACTAGTATTTTCAATGAAAATGAAGATTGAAGCCATTTAATTTTCCCCTCTGATTGCATGCAGGTTGCCCTATTTGATCAGATGGATGAGTGCATTCTGGATGCAATCTGTGAGAGGCTAAAGCCGGTGCTATTCACACCAGGAACTCGCCTTCTGCGCGAGGGAGATCCTGTGAGCGAAATGCTGTTCATCATTCGTGGCCGCCTGGAGTCTTACACCACAGATGGAGGGCGAAGCGGGTTCTTCAACTCGTGCAGGCTTGGGCCATGTGATTTCTGCGGAGAAGAGCTGCTGACTTGGGCTCTAGACCCGCACCCCAGCGTGATCCTCCCTTCGTCTTCGCGCACAGTCACAGCGCTGACAGAAACAGAAGCATTCGCGCTGGTTGCAGACGACCTGAGATTCGTTGCATCGCAGTTCAGGAAGCTGCACAGCAAGCAGCTGAGGCACACCTTCAGATTCTACTCGCACCAGTGGAGGACCTGGGCTGCATGCTTCATACAAGCAGCCTGGTTTCGCTACAAGAAACGGAAAGACCTGGCAGCACTCAATGCCAGGGAGACACCACCTGCAGTTTCTTCTGTTCCTGAAACCGCCAAGAATGAACGTCGTTCTCAGTCTTTGGGTGGTAAAAAGGCGTCGGAGTTGGGCATGTATGCTGCAGTTCTTGCAGCGAGCTCAAGAATGGGTAGTAGTAGCAGCAGCAGGAGGAGCTCGCTTGATATCCTCAACTCATTACAGAAGCCTGTGGAACCAGATTTCTCAGCTGATAGATAGATAGATGATAGCCTAAGGAAATGGAAAGAAAAAAACCTTTACAGGGTGTTTAGTTGTGAAAAAGGAATTAGGGGGGAAAAGAATTGTAATTCGGTGGAATTGCAATTCAATGAATAAAGTAGTAATTGAAATTACAGTGTTTGGTATGCAGAAATAGGAGTACATGGAATTGAAAGGTAAGAAGCGACAAAATGACTAAAATGTCCTTATGTTATAGTAGATGTTGTAGTAATAGTAGTTGTAGTAATAATAATAATAATAATTCATTCAAATAATAATAATAATAAGTATAATAATAATAATTCATTCAAATAATAATAATAATAATTCTTTCAAATTAAAAAAAAAAAGGGACAAAGGGTATAGGAGGAGGGGCAAAATTGTCTTTACACCAACAAATTGTCCCTCCTCTCCACCGAATTGCAATTCATCATTTGGAGGGAATTACAATTCCCTCCAACCAAACACTGTAGTTTGGGAGTTCACTTAATTGCAATTCATTGAATTGCAATTCCTACCAAACTACATCCAACCAAAGTTCAAAATTCAAATTTTCAAATCAAATCGAGCTTTAAGTTTTGATTATTTAGACTCAACTCGAGTATTTTACATTTCTATGCTACAGACATGAGTTTGTATTTGAATAGAAGTTTCTAGAAATATTGAGTTAATACTAGACATATATAATCCATGACTTTTACTGCTTTACTAGGTTTAGCTATTGATAAATAATTTGACCACATTTGAACCATGACTTTGTCAGTTTTACTAAATTTAATCCTCCATCTTAATTTTTGCTCATTTATTGTTATATCACGGGATAATGAAGTACATTCAATTCACTCATTCACTAATATTTGATGAAAATCATGTTATTTGATTTATAAAAAGCTTGCTCCCGTCAGCGCATAATGAGTTAAGCCCGCCTTGAGACCCTAATTAACAAAGTATTACGAGGAGAGGTAAATTAAACCCCGTCTAAACTATATCCAAGAAGGAGTTATATTTGATTGTTTGCCTTTGAAAATAACGCTAGAAATTAAATATTAAAAGAAAAATGCTTTGTTCCCTTCCAAAATTTCCTTCTAATATGACTTATAATTATTGAGTGTCATGAATTGGTTGACTCCACTAACTTATTATAAAGACTAAATCGTCCAATAAAGAAGTGTCCAGAGAAAAAATTAAGAGAGAAAAATTTTGAAGGTGAATAGCATTACTCATCTAAAAAAAACCTATTAAATTTGTGGAATAAATATGGAATTAACACAAATAATAATTAATGGCGTAGGAGATTTTAACGCCGCCAATCCATCTTTACCGCAGCAAGCCCCCACACATTTCGCGGACCCTAGTCGGCAACCACTACTATATATACTCCTCTCTCGACATCTTCATGTATCATCAAATTACATAGGTGCTAAAACGAAGCTCTCTTTTCTTCATCTTCATTTGGTTGATTCCCTATATCCACTCTCAAGGTAAATTTCTTACTTTTTTATCCTAATTTCTGATCCTTGTTGAATTGCTATAATATTCAAAACTTTGGAATCCGTTTCGTGAAATTCATTGTGCTTGCAGATGAAGAGTTCAATTGTGTTAGGATATTGATGCTATTTACGTTTCTGATGGTTTTTTTTAGATTCGAAAAGAACGCAGTAACTTGATTCGTGTGTCGCTCGTTGAATTGATTGTCATCTTTTGTGTTGTTATATTTGAATTCATGAATTTACGTTCACTGCTCGTGGTGGTAGTGGTGGATGAAGGGCTCTATTCTGTTTGCAAATACTCCGTATTGATGTTCTCGATAAATATGATTCACTCCAGATTTTAACAGTCGTAAAATTGAACCATGTAAATAGAGAATTGTGCAGATCTATATGCATTTGGTAATTTTTTTTTGTTATTGGGTATAGCTATGCCATTGGGTTATATGGGTTGTGAATTGATCTTTTTCAACCAACAGATTATGTTTTAAACACAAGTTTCTGATGGTGGGTTGATGTTTATTGCTTTTAAGTGCAATGTCAATTTGTACTGCTCCTTGTATATATTATAGCTTGGTGATATGAATTTGTAATGCTGTAATCTGGAGTTAGCTTTGACTGTAATTATAATGTTTAATTACAGTTAATTAAAAAAAATGTATAATTACAGATGCAGATCTTTGTAAAGACACTCACAGGGAAGACCATCACATTGGAAGTGGAGAGCTCAGACACAATTGACAACGTTAAAGCAAAGATCCAAGATAAGGAAGGCATTCCCCCAGACCAGCAGAGGCTGATCTTTGCCGGCAAGCAGCTTGAGGATGGTAGGACACTTGCAGACTACAATATTCAGAAGGAGTCAACACTCCATTTAGTGCTGCGCCTGAGGGGAGGGATGCAGATCTTTGTCAAGACCTTAACAGGGAAGACCATCACTTTAGAAGTAGAGAGCTCAGATACTATTGACAATGTGAAAGCTAAGATTCAGGATAAGGAAGGTATTCCTCCAGATCAACAAAGACTGATCTTTGCTGGTAAGCAGCTTGATGACGGGCGTACCCTTGCTGATTATAACATTCAAAAGGAATCAACACTCCACCTTGTCCTTCGTCTGCGTGGTGGCATGCAAATCTTTGTCAAGACCTTGACTGGGAAGACCATCACTCTTGAGGTGGAGAGTTCTGATACTATTGACAATGTGAAAGCTAAGATTCAGGACAAGGAAGGCATTCCCCCAGATCAGCAGCGACTGATTTTTGCTGGCAAGCAGCTCGAGGATGGGAGGACACTTGCAGACTACAACATTCAAAAGGAGTCAACACTCCATTTGGTGCTGCGACTGAGGGGAGGCATGCAGATCTTTGTCAAGACCTTAACTGGGAAGACCATCACATTGGAAGTGGAGAGCTCAGATACAATTGACAATGTTAAAGCAAAGATTCAGGACAAGGAAGGCATTCCTCCAGACCAGCAGCGACTGATTTTTGCTGGCAAGCAGCTCGATGATGGGAGGACACTTGCAGACTACAACATTCAAAAGGAGTCAACACTCCATTTAGTGCTGCGACTGAGGGGAGGGATGCAGATCTTTGTCAAGACCTTGACTGGGAAGACCATCACTCTTGAGGTGGAGAGTTCTGATACTATTGATAATGTTAAAGCAAAGATTCAGGACAAGGAAGGCATTCCCCCAGATCAGCAGCGACTGATTTTTGCTGGCAAGCAGCTTGAGGATGGGAGGACACTTGCAGACTACAACATTCAAAAGGAGTCAACACTCCATTTGGTGCTGCGTCTGAGGGGAGGGATGCAGATCTTTGTCAAGACCTTAACAGGGAAGACAATCACATTGGAAGTGGAGAGCTCAGATACAATTGACAATGTTAAAGCAAAGATTCAGGACAAGGAAGGTATTCCTCCAGACCAGCAGCGACTGATTTTTGCTGGTAAGCAACTTGAGGATGGGCGCACCCTTGCAGACTATAACATCCAGAAGGAGTCCACCCTTCACCTTGTGCTTCGTCTTCGTGGTGGTGGCTTTTAAAAAGTTTACACCCATGGTTCTGTCCTTGATCTTTAATAATCTTTTTATGTCTATTTTGCTGGAAGTGTTGCTTCTGGCTATTGAACAATGTTTGTTTTTATGATTAAATATTCTTATTATGTTGTATAGATCATTCATGTTTTATTTATTCAACTTACACTTTTAAGGTTTGCTGGTCCAAGCAATTCAACTTTGTAGGATTTATTATTATGCATTTATGCTAGTACCTGGAATTTGAAGCTGCTTACATCCAATTTAGCATAACCACTCCTAGACTGAAATCCTTTTTTTTTTGAAAAGCCTAGACTGAAATCCTTAGACTAGCAACCTTAGTAAAAAGTCAAGGCAGTTTTCATTTCTAATTCTCTAATTTTCATTTTCACAGTTAGTAAATGCACCCTGATCATCTTAGAATTTTGTGGTCATGAACTCTCAAGAACTAAGAACTCTAACGATTCAATAAGCATTGCTCCTTTCAAAATTAACAGAACAACTCAACTGTCTCAACGTAAGTGAATCGTAAAATATTTCTTGCCCTCTACAATTCCTTTACTGGAAGAATGAAAGTACTGTAAATTCCTTAAGCAGCTTACTTAGGTGTTTCCTCAATAGCCAAAACTCCCTTGGGTTGTTTCATGCTGCATTTCAACTTTTCTAATCCAAGCTCTTGTTTCAAAGATTCAATCTTTTCAAGCAAGTCCATGTTTTCCTGGTATTTGACAAAATCAAAATTGAAATTGTGTAAAAAATATACTCGCAAGGAACAGATTCCAAAAGGGCTGCTGTTAATAAATCAACTACTGCATTAAAAAATATGACAGGAATCTCAAGAGGCATTATATTAAGTATTTAATTACCTTTCGTAATGATTCCAATTTGCTATTCATGCCAGTACCCTCCACCCCAGAGGACTGCTTAATCTAGGCACCACATATACCAATACATATAAGTGAGAGTTGTCAATTTGAGGCATAGCATTTGTAATTTAAAGTGCTTCAATCAAGAGTTTCCTATAGCATCATACAAGATAAACAAAACGATTTTGTTTGGTTTTCCTTCTCATTCTTCATAAACTTTTCTATTGGTCCTGCACTCACCCAACCCCCCAGTCCCCACCCAATATAACGATACACAAATATACAACAATAACAACAATAAGCCACAAATATGTGCACTCACCTCAAGTAGCTCCTTCTGGCAGTTGCTAACCTTTCCTGCCTCCTCATCAAATCTGCTCCTCCAATATGCAGATTCATCCATTGCTTCTCTATTAGCAAGATCAAATTGTTTCCTAAAAGGAACCCAAAGTAGAGGATAAAAGCAGTGTCATCATGTTACTTGATTTTGAGAAAGAATTTTGAATAACTAACTATTAACTGCTATCCAATTCTGCAGTCAATACAGTGCAACATCACATTTCATAGAGTAGATCAAATTATGTTTAACCATGGCTATGGTCTTTCACTCTTTCTAGACTCAATTGCCAATTCGTTTTTAAATCTACAGTTGAAATTCAATTGATGAATGACGTAGTGCACATTCAGATTAATCTAGAAACACACATACTTGTACACCAGAACAGAACGCTAAGACTATTTCATTTCCCATACAAAAAATCGAAATAGTTTTGCTCATTTGGCAATTCTTTTTCATCAGTCATCAACCTTGAAACTAGTTCAGTAGTTCAAGCTGTTTCTCTACTGCATATATTATATGGCTGAAAAGAAATTCAAAATCCACCAATCCCAATGATGAAAGAAACCAATACCTCGCACAGACAATTAACTCCAGTCTCCATATGAAGAAAATATATTACAATTTGTATCATAAGTAATAAACCTAGTAACAAGAACAGAGGCCAACAACATATTGTAGATACCACAAATCAACTTTCATCCAATCTTGATTTATACACAATCCAAATGAATTTCTTGATCGAATATTCTTTAATTCCAAGTTCCAACCCTAAATTCACAGAAATCACAAGAGGAACGAAAGAGTTATACCTGATTAGTTCGGTCTCGTCGGTAGAGATGCGGTATTGGATTGTCCAAAGACGCATGTAGATAGCTAAGCCCATCAGCATTGCCAGCCCCAACCCAATCAGGACTACTGTCCGCTTGCTACTGACCATCTTCTCCTTGTTCTTTCCCTGACCTCGCTGCAACATGATCGAGTCGGGTCGGGTCATATCAGAGTGCAAGAGTGATGATGGGTTACAAATGCCATTTCCAGAAGCAGAAGGAAAGAATATAGAGAGCAATCCAGTAGGTTGTGCAGTTAGGCTAGCTCATCACCGGCAGTTAGGCGGTTAGGGAGAGTACAACTGCATATGCATAATAGAACCGCAATGGACCATAAAAATTACTCCGCAGTTGGGTAGGGATTCGTGTTTATGTTATGTATAAAGAGTGTGAATAGTGATTTTATTGCTTATAAAGTACAAGATAAGCTTCTTTCAAAAAAAAAAAAAAGAAAGTACAAGATAAGCATGGTGAGCTTTGAGTATTATGAGGTTGAGTTTAGGAAGTCGGAGAGTTTCAATATGGCAAATGTTGTGATAGGGAGGGTACAAATAATGAAATGAGATAGTGAGATATGGTCTAGGATATAGATGGAACTAAAAGGATATTTATATGGGATCTAAATTATCGGTGTTATGATGACACTTTACAAGAGGATTGACACAACAACCTCTAGTTAGTCCGCTATGATCTGTTGGACATGCAATGTGCTAGTGTGTCAGGCAACTATGAAAGCCTATGACTAAATCTCGATTCTCTAATTGTCTTTCTGCAAGTCTGGGCAAGTTGTTCGACCAATTTGTCAATCTATTGAGCTAGAGTCTTGGACATTGGGGTTTCTATTTTAGTTATGGGGTAAATTGAACAACTCAATAACTCATCAAGATTAATAACTTGCATCATGCCATGTCATATACTCTCTGTGTCCCATTTTATGTGTCTAGTTCACTTAACGAGATTTGATTGAAGTTATTTTAATTCCATTTTTCATAATGTAAAGTTTAGTATTAATATATAAAACTTATATATTTAGAAACTATATTAAGAATACTATTAAATACAAAAAAATTAAGGCGGATATGAGGAACCACCTAAGCTGAACCAAGGCGGGGAGAAGGCATCAGGCCCCTACCCTCTGTTACTCACTGATCCTAGATACCAAAGCCAAACTAAGGCGACGAGCGGACTAGGGTCCCCCATGCTCCACCATTCCCTGAAGCCCTACTGACCCGGGCTCCTAAGTTGAACCAGGGTGGGGAGCCGGCCTCAGGTCCTCATGTTCCACCACTCACAGAAAGCTCACTGATCCCAAGTGCCTAAGCATAACTAGGTCGAGGAGTCGACCCCGAACCCCCATGCTCTGCCACTTGCTGAAGCCCTCAAGACCTTGAGCACCTAAGCTGGGTAAGTCAGCATCCAATGGGCTGCGATTGTACTCAACGAATTGGTGACGGGAATCCATGAGTTGGTGCTGCCTAATCAAGCTGCCAGGCTTGCCATAGGGACTCTAGGCTGATTCACCCATGTATAGAACGGGGGTGCTTGAGCGTTGCCTTAAGTTCAACTAAAATAGTTTGGGTATTGTATGTGTTCAGAGCATGACCCAAGCAATGGACCGAGGTGGCGTCCCTCATCCTACTAAAAGAGTTCAAGCATCATGTATGTAATTCAAGAAAAAATAACCAGGGTAGTGCACTTTGGTGGCCTCGGGACAAGCCTAATCTAATCAAAGGACCTTGGGCATCATACGTTCATAGAACGGGGGTGCTTGGGCGCGACCCTAAGTTCAATTATAAGAGGCACGAGTGTTATGTTTTGGGGCCTCGAAAGTTGAGCCAAGTGTAATTAACGAACCTAGGAGGTGCATGTGTAGTTACAATAAAGAGGGTCGGGTGTCATGCTTGGGAGCCCCGAAGACACGCTGAATCCATTCATGGGGCCCAATAGATGCATACATAATTCGAGAAAAGGGGCCCGAGCGGTGTGCTTCAAGGGTCGCAAAGGCTTGTATGATTTAGACAAAGGGTCCCGAGAAGCATATGTGATGCCGACAAACGAGGTTCAATCAAGTATGTAGTGTCCAGAGAGCAAGGACCAAGGGCGAAGGTCTTTCGGCCAGGACACAAAGAACCGAGCTGGGTTTGAAAATCGTAGAACGAGGCTAGGTTAACTTCTCTTCCCATAGGCGAGCTGGAAGACAATTCGAGCACAACACCAAGGCGAGCTGAACTTGAAGGCTACTTACCTTCCCAAGGCGAGCCAGAGAATAACCTAAATGTATCACCAAGCTTCATGCATGCATGCCTGGGACCCCACCTAAAAACTTAAAGTTTGAAGGCACACTACGAGCCTACACCCAAGGAATTCCACATCGGGCCTGGAAGCCACCTACCACATCGAGGGCGAGTCGTGGGTTGATTTGACCATGTTGGTGCATACATTGGTAAGTCGATACCAAACCAAGCCAGGCAACCACGTTTGGAAGGGGTTAAGAATCCTACCACACCCTTCCTATGGTAGTGTATCCGGGCCCCAAGAGATTGGGAGCTCACTGCCTATCCCATCTTCGAGCAAAGAAAAGACATCGAAGGCAACAAATAGTTATAGTCATCCCATAGACTCAACATTTGAAAGTAACGATTCAAATGAATACTTAAGAACGTCCCGGATACTAGCTCGAGCCCTTGAGGTTAGTCTTACCCCCTATGCTCGACTCAAACTCTAGGGGGGCTCACCATGGGTCACGGGGCGCTCAGAGTGGTTACTCTCTCTCTCTTTCTCTCATTGTCGATTCATCGCAACTCGGAGAGTGGGGAGTTGATGATGGAAATATTAGTATGGCACAATAACGTAGACCCGAGGTCCAAGAATCCATAACTTGGTGCCAAATAAGAGTCCATGACCCAGGACCCAAGACTTTGCGACCCGGGGACTAAGAAATAGGGATGCTTTGGGCAAGACGTGAAGGACCAGGGCATGGTGCAAGGTATAAGACTCGTCAGGCAAGGGGTGAAGGCCCCGGGGGCTGGCCTCCGAGATCGGCCCTAGGCCATCAATTACTAGCCGTCCTAGAGCCCGTCATCAGGCTTGAGCTGATGGGCCTTGACTTAGCCTCATGGCTCACAACGTTTTTAGGGATTTGTTAGGCCTCTTTCTTTTATAAATTAAGATTGTCCTAACATTACAAAATAAGGTTCAATTCTACTACACAACAATACTTGTAATACATTCGAGCATTAATCGACGATTATTGCTACATTTATCATATTTTTACTATTTTACCCTCATAATCTTCATGAACTTAGTTGATTTGTATACACAATACTATAAGATAATTTATATTCCATCAATAAATATAAAACACTTTATATTTTTTTTTTATAAACCTCTATAAGACACTGTTCACACTTCTCGTCAAGTGTGGATATAATTTTATTTTTTATTTTTTTTTTAAAAAGAAAAATTTCTCAAAAAAAAAAAAAAAAACAAAAGAAAAACTAAATGAGGAAATCAACACCCAGTCATCAATATCCTTTAGGCACTTTAATATTCAACTTCTCTGAGTCTCTAGTACGAAGTATATAATAATTATTTTAAAACACTTTTAAGTTATGTTTTACACCCATAATAGTCAAAATAATAAAAAGGTCTAGATTATTATGGGCTTGATTATTTTATTAAATAATAATAATAATAATAATAATGATAATAATAATAATAATAATAATAATAATAATAATCTATATCTATACTATATATAAAAACATTATCCTCCTCCAAAATTTCCCGCCCAAATGTAGGGGCATTTTAGTAAGAGTTAATACCCATTTTGGTCCCTCGACTATAGTGTAATACTTGATTTTGTCTTATAGAATTAAAAGTACCCAATTTAATCCTCTAACTTGTAAAATATACTCAATTTGGTTCTCCGTTACAATTTCCATCCATCAACCGTTATAAATGGGGGCAAAACCGTCATTTTCAATAGTCGAGGGACCAAAATGGGTACTTAATACTCGAGGGACCAAAATGAGTATTTTATTATTATTATTATTATTATTATTATTATTGGTATTATTATTATTATTATTATTATTATTATTATTATTATATTTAATATTGGGACAATGTCTCTTAGTTTAGTTTTATATATCAACGCTAGGCGTGTGTAATATATTAACCGAACCGTTTTTAACCAAAATTTTTAAAACTTTAACCGTTAACCAAACCGAATTGAATTGAATTTTTTTTGGATTAATCGGTCGATTAATAGATTAACCGAACTTTTTAAAGCTAAAGTTCTAAATCCTAAAAATAATAACTATAATAATAAATTCAATTAAAATAATACATATAGTAATAAATCCATAAGAAAATATACAAAAATAATATCATAAAAACATTACAAATTTATAGAGATTTTACATATTAGATTATATATTTATTTATTTAGTTATATATATATTTAAAATTTTGGTTAATCGTTCGGTTGACCGACAATTTCAAACCCAATTAACCGTTAATCGAAATTTTAAAAAACCTTTAACGATTAACCGAACTGAAAAAGTTCAGTTAAAAACGGTTAACCGACACTTTCGAACCCAATTAATCATTAATTGAATTTTTAAAAAAACTTGAACCATTAACCAAACCCAAATTCGAACCCAATTAATCGTTTAGCGAAATTTTAAAAAACCTTTAACGATTAACCGAACTGAAAAAGTTCAATTAAAAACGGTTAACCGACCGACACTTTCGAACCCAATTAATCATTAATTGAATTTTTAGAAAACCTTGAACCATTAACCAAACCCAAATTCGAACCCAATTAATCGTTTATTGAAATTTTAAAAAACTTTTAACGATTAACAGAACTGAAAAAGTTCAGTTAAAAACGGTTAACCGACAATTTCGAACCCAATTAATCATTAATTGAATTTTTAGAAAACCTTAAACCATTAACCGAACCCAATTAACCGTTAACGGAAATTTTAAAAAAAACATTTAGCCATTAACCCAACCGAAAAAGTTCAGTTAAACAACGGTTAACCGACAATTTCGAATCCACCCCTTTCACATGTGGGTGCAACCGGGTGCCACTAGACGACAAGGTCATTGGCATATATATATATATATATATATATATATATATATAATCTAATATGTAAAATCTCTATAAATTTGTAATGTTTTTATGATATTGTTTTTCTATATTTTCTTATGGATTTATTATTTTATGTATTATTTTAATTAGATTTATTATAATAGGTATTATTTTTAGGATTTAGAACTTTAGCTTTAAAAAGTTGGGTTAATCTGTTAACCAACCGATTAATCGAAAACAATTTCAATTCTGTTCGATTAACAGTTAATGTTTTAAAAACTTCGGTTAAAATGGTTCAATTAATAGATTACACACCCCTAGTGTTGATATACAAAACTAAACTAAGAGATATTGTCCCAATATTAAATATAATAATAATAATAATAATAATAATAATAATAATAATAACAATAATAATAATAATAATAGCAATAATAATAATAATAATAATAATAATAATAATAATAATAATAATAATAATAATAAGTACCCATTTTGGTCCCTCGACTATTGAAAATGACGGTTTTGCCCCCATTTATAACGGCTGATGGATGGAAATTGTAACGGAGGACCAAATTGAGCATAATTTTACAAGTTAGAGGACTAAATTGGGTACGTTTAATTCTATGGGACAAAATCAAGTATTACGCTATAGTCGAGGGACCAAAATGGGTATTAACTCTTTTAGTAATATAGTAATTATTATTCTAATTATAATTAATTAATATTATTCTATCATAATATTAGTAATTATAGTAATCATAATATATTATATATAGTATAGATTGGTAATTAGTTATAAGTAATTATGGTAATTCCTTATTAGTAATTATGTTAATTATTATGATAGTATATTTGTATTTTATAGATTAATACATATACGTGCATTAATGTAACTAGTATTTTTGCCCGTGCGTTGCACGGAATAGATTTGCTATAATATTTTAAGAATATTTGGATCGATATACAATTATATAAATTATAACATCAAACATTATATAACGCAATTGATGAAATTTGTTGGGCCGATTATGTTTTCTGATGTTTTCCTTACTTGAATTAGAGCAAATAATTGTCCAATTACCCGTGCGATGCACAGATAAATTTTTTATTATATATTTAGATAATAAAATAAAGATAAAATTATTAAAAAAAATTAATATTGAACATGCACATTTATTTGATTATAATATTAGTGCATATGCAAAAGTATTACTCAATTAATTGAATAATATATGACTTGTTTGTCTACAATCATCTTAAAAAGATCAATATGTAATATGACTTATGTAATTATATTATTACTAAAATAAATATGGGAAAAATTAGAAATAATTTAATTATAATTATTATAAAAATAAATTCAACGACCCATGTTTAGTTTAATTATCATAATAATTATTAGGCAATTATTAATAGTTAATTACACTAATATATGTGTAATCATACTTTTATAACTTAAGTATATTCATGTTCACTGTATCGCATTTAGTTTTTTCTTCCTCCTTGATATTTGAATGAATTAATTGTAATTATTATAAATAATCTAACAACCAATGTTTAATTAATTTTTTTCAAGTTTAAATAATTTAAAGTTTTCAAAAGGAAAGTGTAATTAACTTTTTAAAAAGTTTTTTAAAAATAATTTTCAGTCAATTAGTAATGTCATTTTCTTTTCCAATTTGCCTAATTTCCATTTCTTTTTTCATTAGAATCTTTTTTATATTTTCAATCAATTAGTAAAATCAGTTTTCTTTTCCATTTGGTAAATAAAATTTTGTTACCAATTAAACTTTATTAATTTTTTTTTACCAATTAATTAATAATATTAGTTTGTGCAGTATAGAACACATCCAGTATAGAACAAAATTTTAAGATGAATTTACCAATTAGTTGATTGCTATCTACTCTTCCGGGAGCCTTTAACGATCCAAAATCTTTGAATTTGAACATGTGTTTGTAAATGGATGCAAGTTCCCTAAGGAAGATCATGAAATTTAAAAAGACCAAGCAAAAAGCTGAAAAAACTCAAAAAAAAAAGAAGGTAGCATACTAACAACATAAAAAATGCATAACAATAAATACAAAATAAAGCATTATGGCCAAACATGACCATTATTTTATTCATATTAAATAAAACAATATACAATTGAGCAATATTAAATAAAACAATATCTTGATCGCAGCAACAGAATTTGCAGATTTGAAAGTGGAGAGGCCTGGAATAATTGCACTGCATTATACATTTCTCTTTTAAAGTTCACAATATAGGATTAGGGATTTATATAAGGTTGTATTTTATTACGATAGAATTGTAGTATGATAAGAATTGTAATGTAGGTATTTTGAACTACAAAATATCCTTAGAGCATTATAAAGATTATATAAAAACTATATACTAACATGATCTTCAATCTTTCATGCTGCTTCCTATCATTAAAAGTCTTTTATGATGAGTTTTGAACTTTTAGTGACGGTTTTGCTTCTCGTGAATGGACAATTTTCTTGTATTGTAAATTGACATGTTTATGTACCTAATTGCAACTTTAAAAACTTTGAGGGCCTAATTAGTTTTTCAGGTAAATTTCGATGGCCTATTTGACATATTTTTTTTTTAAACAAAACTCATATTTACATTTACCTGCTATTACAGGTAACTAACAGGTAATTATGCCTTGATGAACTAAATTGACTTGTTTATTTACCTAATTGCAACTTTAAAAACTTCAATGGCCTATTTGACATATTTTTTGCAAAAAAAGTCATATTTACATCTATCTACTATTACAGGTCACTAACAGGTAATTATGCCTTGATAAACTAAATTGACATTTTATGTATCTAATTGCAACTTTAAAAACTTCAATCGCCTATTTGACATATTTTTTGCAAAAAAAGTCATATTTACATTTACCTGCTATTACAGGTCACTAACAGGTAATTATGTCTTGATGAACTAAATTGACTTGTTTATATATCTAATTGCAACTTTAAAAACTTCAATGGCTTATTTGACATATTTTTTGCAAAAAAAGTCATATTTACATTTATCTGCTATTACAGGTCACTAACAGGTAGTTATGTCTTGATGAACTAAATTGACTTGTTTATGTATCTAATTGCAACTTTTAAAACTTCAATGGCCTATTTGACATATTTTTTTTTAAAAAAAAGTCATATTTTCATTTTACCTGCTAATCCAGGTCACTAACAGGTAATTATGTCTTGATGAACTAAATTGACATGTTTATGTTTCTAATTGCAACTTTAAATGATTCTATGGCCTATTTGACATATTTTTTCCAAAAAAAATTCATATTTACACTTGCCTGGTATTACAGGTCACTAACTGGTAATTATGCCTTGATGAACTAAATTGACATGTTTATGTATCTAATTGCAACTTTAAAAGGTTCTATTGCCTATTTGACATATTTTTTCCGAAAAAAATTCATATTTACATTTGCCTGGTATTACAGGTCACTAACATGTAATTATGCCTTGATGAACTAAATTGACTTTTTTATGTACCTAATTGCAACTTTAAAAAACTTCAATGGCCTATCTGACATATTTATTCCAAAAAACGGTCATATTTACATTTACCTGCTATTACAGGTCACTAACAGGTAATTATGCCTTGATGAACTAAATTGACATGTTTATGTATCTAATTGCAACTTTAAAAAGTTCGATGGCCTATTTGACATATTTTGTCCAAAAAAAAGTGATATTTACATTTACCTGCTATTACAGGTCACTAACAGGTAATTATGCCTTGATGAACTAAATTGACATGTTTATGTATCTAATTGCAACTTTAAAATGTTTGATAGCCTATTTAACATATTTTTTCCAAAAAAGAAGAAGTCATATTTACATTTACCGGGTAATAGAGGTCACTAACAGGTAAGTATGCCTTGATGAACTAAATTGACTTGTTTATGTATCTAATTGCAACATTAAAACATTCAATGGCCTATTTGACATAATTTTTCCAAAAAAAAAGTCATATTTACGTTTACCTTATATGACAGGTCACTAACAGGTAATTACGCCTTGATGAACGAAATTGACATGTTTGTGTATTTAATTGCAACTTTAAAATATTCGATGGCCTATTTGACATATTTTTTCAAAAAAAAAGTCATATTTACATTTACCTGCTATTACAGGGCACTAACAGATAATTATGCCTTGATGAACTAAATTGACTTGTTTATGTATCTAATTGCAACTTTTAAAACTTCAATGGCCTATTTGACATATTTTTTCCAAAAAAAGTCATATTTACATTACCTACTATTACAGGTCACTAACAGGTAATTATGCCTTGATTAACTAAATTGACATGTTTATGTACCTAATTGCAACTTTAAAATGTTCGATAACATATTTAGAATATTTTTCCAAAAAAAGGTCATATCTACATTTTACCTGCTATAACAGGTCACTAACAGGTAGTTATGACTTAATGAACTAAATTGACATGTTTATGTACTTAATTGCAACTTTAAAAACTTTAATCGCCTATTTGACATATTTTTTGCAAAAAAAGTCATATTTACATTTATCTGCGATTACAAGTCACTAACAGGTAAATATGCCTTGATGAACTAAATTGACATGTTTACGTACCTAATTG
>NC_044921.1:7190889-7202961 GCF_003576645.1 Ipomoea triloba
AGTCAATTTTTTCATCAAGGCATAATTACTGTTAGTGACCTGTAATAGCAGGTAAAGTAAATATGACTTTTTTTGGAAAAAATATGTCAAATAGGCCATTGAAATTTTTAAAGTTGCAATTAGATACATAAACAGTCAATTTAGTTCATCAAGGCATAATTACCTGTTAGTGACCTGTATAGCAGGTAATGTAAATATGACTTTTTTTGGAAAATATGTCAAATAGGCCATCGAATTTTAAAGTTGCAATTAGATACATAAACATGTCAATTTAGTTCATCAAGCATAATTACTGTTAGTGACCTGTAATAGCAGGTAAAATGTAAATATGACTTTTTTTGCAAAAAATATGTCAAATAGGCCGAACATTTTAAAGTTGCAATTAAATACATAAACATGTCAATTTAGTTCATCAATGCATAATTACCTGTTAGTGACCTGTAATAGCAGGTAAATGTAAATATGACCTTTTTTGGAAAAAATATGTCAAATAGGATTGAATTTTTTAAAGTTGCAATTAGGTACATAAACAAGTCAATTTAGTTCATCAAGGAATAATTACTGTTAGTGACCTGTAATACCAGTAAATGAAATATACTTTTTTTGTAAAAAATATGTCAAATAGCCTGAACTTTACTGAAAAATTAATTAGTATCAAATTGCAACTTTAAAATGTTCGATGGCCTATTTGACATATTTTTTCCAAAAAAAAAGTCATATTTACATCTACCTGCTATTACAGGTTACTAACAGGTAATTATGCCTTGATGAACTAAATTGACATGTTTATGTATCTAATTACAACTTTTAAAACTTGAATGGCCTATTTGATATATTTTTTTCAAAAAAAAGTCATATTTACATTTACCTGCTATTACAGGTCAGTAACAGGTAATTATGCCTTGATGATCTAAATTGACATGTTTACGTACCTAATTGCAACTTTTAAAACTTCAATGCCCTATTTGACATATTTTTTCCAAAAAAAGTCATATTTACATTTACCTACTATTACAGGTCACTAACAGGTAATTATGCCTTGATCAACTAAATTGACATGTTTATGTATCTAAGTGCAAATTTAAAAACTTCAATGGCCTATTTGACATATTTTTTGGAAAAAAAAAGTCATATTTACATTTACCTGCTATTACAGGTTACTAACAGGTAATTATGACTTGATTAACTAAATTGACATGTTTATGTACTTAATTGCAACTTTAAAAACTTCAATGGCCTATTTGACATATTTTTTCCAAAAAAAGTCATAATTACATTTACCTGCTATTACAGGTCAATAACAGGTAATTATGCCTTGATGAACTAAATTGACATGTTTACGAACCTAATTGGAACTTTAAAAACTTCAATGGCCTAATTAATTTTTCAGGTAAAGTTCGATGGGCTATTTGACATATTTATTGCAAAAAAAGTTATATTTCAATTTACATGGTATTACCGGTCACTAACAGGTAATTTTGCCTTGATGAACTAAATTGACATGTTTATGTACCTAATTGCAACTTTAAAAAGTTTGAGGGCCTAATTAAGTTTTCAGGTAAAGTTCAATGGTCTATTTGACATATTTTTAGCAAAAAAAATCATATTTAGATTTACCTGGTATTACATGTTACTAACAGGTAATTATGCCTTGATGAACTAAATTGACTTGTTTATGTACGTAATTGCAACTTTAAAAAACTTTGAGTGCCTAATTAATTATTCAGGTAAAGTTTGCTGGCCTATTTGACATATTTTTTTCCAAAAAAAGTCATATTTACATTTACCGGTTAATAGAGATTACTAACAGGTAAGTATGCCTTGATGAACTAAATTGACTTGTTTATGTATCTAATTGCAACTTTAAAAACTTCAATGGCCTATTTGACATATTTTTTCCAAAAAAAATCATATTTACGTTTACCTTCTATTACAGGTCACTAACAGGTAATTATGCCTTGATGAACTAAATTGACATGTTTATGTACCTAATTGCAACTATAAAAACTTCAATGGCCTCTTTGTCATATTTTTTGCATTTAATAGGTAATTATGCTTTGATGAACTAAATTGACATGTTTATGTATCTAATTGCAACTTTAATAAAATTTGAGGGCCTAATTAATTTTTCAGGTAAAGTTCAATGGCCTATTTGACATATTTTTTTCCAAAAAAAAAAGTCATATTTACATTTACCTGCTATTACAGGTTACTAACAGGTAATTATGCCTTGATGAACTAAATTGACAAGTTTATGTACCTAATTGCAACTTTAAAAAGTTTGAGCGCCTAATTAATTTTTCAGGTAAAGTTCAATGGCCTATTTGACATATTTTTAGCAAAAAAAGTCATATTTAGATTTACCTGGTATTACATGTTACTAACAGGTAATTATGCCTGGATGAACTAAATTGACATGTTTATGTATCTAATTGCAACTTTAAAAAGTTCGATGGCCTATTTGACATATTTTGTCCAAAAAAAAGTGATATTTACATTTACCTGCTATTACAAGTCACTAATAGGTAATTATGCCTTGATGAACTAAATTGACATGTTTATGTATNTATTTGACATATTTTGTCCAAAAAAAAGTGATATTTACATTTACCTGCTATTACAAGTCACTAATAGGTAATTATGCCTTGATGAACTAAATTGACATGTTTATGTATCTAATTACAACTTTAAAATGTTCGTTGGCCAATTTGACATATTTTATCCAAAAAAAAGGTCATATTTACATTTACCTGCTATTACAGGTCACTAACAGGTAATTATGTCCTGATGAACCAAATTGACTTGTTTATGTACCTAATTGCAACTTAAAAAACTTTAATGGCCTATTTGACATATTTTTGCAAAAAAAAGTCATATTTAAATTTACCTGCTATTACAGGTCACTAACAGGTAATTATGCCTTGATTAACTAAATTGACATGTTTATGTACTTAATTGCAACTTTAAAAACTTTAATCGCCTATTTGACATATTTTTTGCAAAAAAAGTCATATTTACATTTATCTGCGATTACAAGTCACTAACAGGTAAATATGCCTTGATGAACTAAATTGACATGTTTACGTACCTAATTGAAACTTTAAAAACTTCAATGGCCTAATTAATTTTTCAGGTAAAGTTCGATGGGCTATTTGACATATTTTTTACAAAAAAAGTTATATTTCGATTTATCTGGTATTACAGGTCACTAACAAGTAATTATTCCTTGATGAACTAAATTGACTTGTTTATGTACCTAATTGCAACTTTAAAAACATCAATGGCCTATTTGACATATTTTTTCCAAAAAAGGTCATATTTACATTTACCTGCTATTACAGGTCACTAACAGGTAATTATGCATTAATGAACTAAATTGACATGTTTATGTATTTAATTGCAACTTTAAAATGTTCGATGGCCTATTTGTCATATTTTTTGCAAAAAAAAGTCATATTTGCATTTTACCTGCTATTACAGGTCACTAACAGATAATTATGCATTGGTGAACTAAATTGACATGTTTATGTATCTAATTGCAACTTTAAAATATTCGATGGCCCTATTTGACATAGTTTTTCCAAAAAAAGTTATATTTACATTAACTGCTATGACAGGTCACTAACAGGTAAGTATGCCTTGATGAACTAAATTGACTTGTATATGTATCTAATTACAGCTTTAAAAATTTCAATGGCCTATTTGACATATTTATTCCAAAAAAAGGTCATATTTACTTTTACCTGCTATTACAGGTCACTAACAAGTAATTATGCCTTGATGAAATAAATTGACATGTTTATATATCAAATTGCAACTTTAAAATGTTCGATGGCCTATTTGACATATTTTTTCCAAAAAAAAAGTCATATTTACATCTACCTGCTATTTCAGGTTACTAACAGGTAATTATGTCTTGATGAACTAAATTGACATGTTTATGTATCTAAGTGCAAATTTAAAAACATCAATGGCCTATTTGACATATTTATTCCAAAAAAAGGTCATATTTACTTTTACCTGCTATTACAGGTCACTAACAGGTAATTATGCCTTGATGAACTAAATTGACTTGTTTATGTATCTAATTGCAACTTTAAAATGTTCGATGGCCTATTTGTCATATTTTTTGCAAAAAAAAGTCATATTCAAATTTACCTGCTATTACAGGTCACTAACAGGTAATTATGCCTTGATGAACTAAATTGACTTGTTTATGTATCTAATTGCAACTTTAAAATGTTCGATGGCCTATTTGTCATATTTTTTGCAAAAAAAAGTCATATTCAAATTTACCTGCTATTACAGGTCACTAACAGGTAATTATGCCTTGATGAACTAAATTGACTTGTTTATGTATCTAATTGCAACTTTAAAATGTTCGATGGCCTATTTGTCATATTTTTTGCAAAAAAAAGTCATATTCAAATTTACCTGCTATTACAGGTCACTAACAGGTAATTATGCCTTGATGAACTAAATTGACTTGTTTATGTATCTAATTGCAACTTTAAAATGTTCGATGGCCTATTTGTCATATTTTTTGCAAAAAAAAGTCATATTCAAATTTACCTGCTATTACAGGTCACTAACAGGTAATTATGCCTTGATGAACTAAATTGACTTGTTTATGTATCTAATTGCAACTTTAAAATGTTCGATGGCCTATTTGTCATATTTTTTGCAAAAAAAAGTCATATTCAAATTTACCTGCTATTACAGGTCACTAACAGGTAATTATGCCTTGATGAACTAAATTGACTTGTTTATGTATCTAATTGCAACTTTAAAATGTTCGATGGCCTATTTGTCATATTTTTTGCAAAAAAAAGTCATATTCAAATTTACCTGCTATTACAGGTCACTAACAGGTAATTATGCCTTGATGAACTAAATTGACTTGTTTATGTATCTAATTGCAACTTTAAAATGTTCGATGGCCTATTTGTCATATTTTTTGCAAAAAAAAGTCATATTCAAATTTACCTGCTATTACAGGTCACTAACAGGTAATTATGCCTTGATGAACTAAATTGACTTGTTTATGTATCTAATTGCAACTTTAAAATGTTCGATGGCCTATTTGTCATATTTTTTGCAAAAAAAAGTCATATTCAAATTTACCTGCTATTACAGGTCACTAACAGGTAATTATGCCTTGATGAACTAAATTGACTTGTTTATGTATCTAATTGCAACTTTAAAATGTTCGATGGCCTATTTGTCATATTTTTTGCAAAAAAAAGTCATATTCAAATTTACCTGCTATTACAGGTCACTAACAGGTAATTATGCCTTGATGAACTAAATTGACTTGTTTATGTATCTAATTGCAACTTTAAAATGTTCGATGGCCTATTTGTCATATTTTTTGCAAAAAAAAGTCATATTCAAATTTACCTGCTATTACAGGTCACTAACAGGTAATTATGCCTTGATGAACTAAATTGACTTGTTTATGTATCTAATTGCAACTTTAAAATGTTCGATGGCCTATTTGTCATATTTTTTGCAAAAAAAAGTCATATTCAAATTTACCTGCTATTACAGGTCACTAACAGGTAATTATGCCTTGATGAACTAAATTGACTTGTTTATGTATCTAATTGCAACTTTAAAATGTTCGATGGCCTATTTGTCATATTTTTTGCAAAAAAAAGTCATATTCAAATTTACCTGCTATTACAGGTCACTAACAGGTAATTATGCCTTGATGAACTAAATTGACTTGTTTATGTATCTAATTGCAACTTTAAAATGTTCGATGGCCTATTTGTCATATTTTTTGCAAAAAAAAGTCATATTCAAATTTACCTGCTATTACAGGTCACTAACAGGTAATTATGCCTTGATGAACTAAATTGACTTGTTTATGTATCTAATTGCAACTTTAAAATGTTCGATGGCCTATTTGTCATATTTTTTGCAAAAAAAAGTCATATTCAAATTTACCTGCTATTACAGGTCACTAACAGGTAATTATGCCTTGATGAACTAAATTGACTTGTTTATGTATCTAATTGCAACTTTAAAATGTTCGATGGCCTATTTGTCATATTTTTTGCAAAAAAAAGTCATATTCAAATTTACCTGCTATTACAGGTCACTAACAGGTAATTATGCCTTGATGAACTAAATTGACTTGTTTATGTATCTAATTGCAACTTTAAAATGTTCGATGGCCTATTTGTCATATTTTTTGCAAAAAAAAGTCATATTTACATCTACCTGCTATTTCAGGTTACTAACAGGTAATTATGTCTTGATGAACTAAATTGACATGTTTATGTATCTAATTGCAATTTTTAAAACTTGAATGGCCTATTTGATATATTTTTTTCAAAAAAAAGTCATATTTACATTTACCTGCTATTACAGGTCAGTAACAGGTAATTATGCCTTGTTGATCTAAATTGACATGTTTATGTATCTAAGTGCAAATTTAAAAACATCAATGGCCTATTTGACATATTTTTTCCAAAAAAAAGTCATATTTACATTTACCTGCTATTACCGGTCAGTAACAGGTAATTATGCCTTGATGAACTAAATTGACATGTTTATGTATCTAAGTGCAAATTTAAAAACATCAATGGCCTATTTGACATATTTTTTGGAAAAAAAAAGTCATATTTACATTTACCTGCTATTACAGGTTACTAACAGGTAATTATGACTTGATTAACTAAATTGACATGTTTATGTACTTAATTGCAAGTTTAAAAACTTCAATGGCCTATTTGACATATTTTTTCCAAAAAAAGTCATAATTACATTTACCTGCTATTACAGGTCAATAACAGGTAATTATGCCTTGATGAACTAAATTGACTTGTATATGTATCTAATTACAGCTTTAAAAATTTCAATGGCCTATTTGACATATTTATTCCAAAAAAAGGTCATATTTACTTTTACCTGCTATTACAGGTCACTAACAGATAATTATGCATTGGTGAACTAAATTGACATGTTTATGTATCTAAGTGCAAATTTAAAAACATCAATGGCCTATTTGACATATTTGGTGGAAAAAAAAAGTCATATTTACATTTACCGGTTAATAGAGATTACTAACAGGTAAGTATGCCTTGATGAACTAAATTGACTTGTATATGTATCTAATTACAGCTTTAAAAATTTCAATGGCCTATTTGACATATTTATTCCAAAAAAAGGTCATATTTACTTTTACCTGCTATTACAGGTCACTAACAGATAATTATGCATTGGTGAACTAAATTGACATGTTTATGTATCTAAGTGCAAATTTAAAAACATCAATGGCCTATTTGACATATTTGGTGGAAAAAAAAAGTCATATTTACATTTACCGGTTAATAGAGATTACTAACAGGTAAGTATGCCTTGATGAACTAAATTGACTTGTATATGTATCTAATTACAGCTTTAAAAATTTCAATGGCCTATTTGACATATTTATTCCAAAAAAAGGTCATATTTACTTTTACCTGCTATTACAGGTCACTAACAGATAATTATGCATTGGTGAACTAAATTGACATGTTTATGTATCTAAGTGCAAATTTAAAAACATCAATGGCCTATTTGACATATTTGGTGGAAAAAAAAAGTCATATTTACATTTACCGGTTAATAGAGATTACTAACAGGTAAGTATGCCTTGATGAACTAAATTGACTTGTATATGTATCTAATTACAGCTTTAAAAATTTCAATGGCCTATTTGACATATTTATTCCAAAAAAAGGTCATATTTACTTTTACCTGCTATTACAGGTCACTAACAGATAATTATGCATTGGTGAACTAAATTGACATGTTTATGTATCTAAGTGCAAATTTAAAAACATCAATGGCCTATTTGACATATTTGGTGGAAAAAAAAAGTCATATTTACATTTACCGGTTAATAGAGATTACTAACAGGTAAGTATGCCTTGATGAACTAAATTGACTTGTATATGTATCTAATTACAGCTTTAAAAATTTCAATGGCCTATTTGACATATTTATTCCAAAAAAAGGTCATATTTACTTTTACCTGCTATTACAGGTCACTAACAGATAATTATGCATTGGTGAACTAAATTGACATGTTTATGTATCTAAGTGCAAATTTAAAAACATCAATGGCCTATTTGACATATTTGGTGGAAAAAAAAAGTCATATTTACATTTACCGGTTAATAGAGATTACTAACAGGTAAGTATGCCTTGATGAACTAAATTGACTTGTATATGTATCTAATTACAGCTTTAAAAATTTCAATGGCCTATTTGACATATTTATTCCAAAAAAAGGTCATATTTACTTTTACCTGCTATTACAGGTCACTAACAGATAATTATGCATTGGTGAACTAAATTGACATGTTTATGTATCTAAGTGCAAATTTAAAAACATCAATGGCCTATTTGACATATTTGGTGGAAAAAAAAAGTCATATTTACATTTACCGGTTAATAGAGATTACTAACAGGTAAGTATGCCTTGATGAACTAAATTGACTTGTATATGTATCTAATTACAGCTTTAAAAATTTCAATGGCCTATTTGACATATTTATTCCAAAAAAAGGTCATATTTACTTTTACCTGCTATTACAGGTCACTAACAGATAATTATGCATTGGTGAACTAAATTGACATGTTTATGTATCTAAGTGCAAATTTAAAAACATCAATGGCCTATTTGACATATTTGGTGGAAAAAAAAAGTCATATTTACATTTACCGGTTAATAGAGATTACTAACAGGTAAGTATGCCTTGATGAACTAAATTGACTTGTATATGTATCTAATTACAGCTTTAAAAATTTCAATGGCCTATTTGACATATTTATTCCAAAAAAAGGTCATATTTACTTTTACCTGCTATTACAGGTCACTAACAGATAATTATGCATTGGTGAACTAAATTGACATGTTTATGTATCTAAGTGCAAATTTAAAAACATCAATGGCCTATTTGACATATTTGGTGGAAAAAAAAAGTCATATTTACATTTACCGGTTAATAGAGATTACTAACAGGTAAGTATGCCTTGATGAACTAAATTGACTTGTATATGTATCTAATTACAGCTTTAAAAATTTCAATGGCCTATTTGACATATTTATTCCAAAAAAAGGTCATATTTACTTTTACCTGCTATTACAGGTCACTAACAGATAATTATGCATTGGTGAACTAAATTGACATGTTTATGTATCTAAGTGCAAATTTAAAAACATCAATGGCCTATTTGACATATTTGGTGGAAAAAAAAAGTCATATTTACATTTACCGGTTAATAGAGATTACTAACAGGTAAGTATGCCTTGATGAACTAAATTGACTTGTATATGTATCTAATTACAGCTTTAAAAATTTCAATGGCCTATTTGACATATTTATTCCAAAAAAAGGTCATATTTACTTTTACCTGCTATTACAGGTCACTAACAGATAATTATGCATTGGTGAACTAAATTGACATGTTTATGTATCTAAGTGCAAATTTAAAAACATCAATGGCCTATTTGACATATTTGGTGGAAAAAAAAAGTCATATTTACATTTACCGGTTAATAGAGATTACTAACAGGTAAGTATGCCTTGATGAACTAAATTGACTTGTATATGTATCTAATTACAGCTTTAAAAATTTCAATGGCCTATTTGACATATTTATTCCAAAAAAAGGTCATATTTACTTTTACCTGCTATTACAGGTCACTAACAGATAATTATGCATTGGTGAACTAAATTGACATGTTTATGTATCTAAGTGCAAATTTAAAAACATCAATGGCCTATTTGACATATTTGGTGGAAAAAAAAAGTCATATTTACATTTACCGGTTAATAGAGATTACTAACAGGTAAGTATGCCTTGATGAACTAAATTGACTTGTATATGTATCTAATTACAGCTTTAAAAATTTCAATGGCCTATTTGACATATTTATTCCAAAAAAAGGTCATATTTACTTTTACCTGCTATTACAGGTCACTAACAGATAATTATGCATTGGTGAACTAAATTGACATGTTTATGTATCTAAGTGCAAATTTAAAAACATCAATGGCCTATTTGACATATTTGGTGGAAAAAAAAAGTCATATTTACATTTACCGGTTAATAGAGATTACTAACAGGTAAGTATGCCTTGATGAACTAAATTGACTTGTATATGTATCTAATTACAGCTTTAAAAATTTCAATGGCCTATTTGACATATTTATTCCAAAAAAAGGTCATATTTACTTTTACCTGCTATTACAGGTCACTAACAGATAATTATGCATTGGTGAACTAAATTGACATGTTTATGTATCTAAGTGCAAATTTAAAAACATCAATGGCCTATTTGACATATTTGGTGGAAAAAAAAAGTCATATTTACATTTACCGGTTAATAGAGATTACTAACAGGTAAGTATGCCTTGATGAACTAAATTGACTTGTATATGTATCTAATTACAGCTTTAAAAATTTCAATGGCCTATTTGACATATTTATTCCAAAAAAAGGTCATATTTACTTTTACCTGCTATTACAGGTCACTAACAGATAATTATGCATTGGTGAACTAAATTGACATGTTTATGTATCTAAGTGCAAATTTAAAAACATCAATGGCCTATTTGACATATTTGGTGGAAAAAAAAAGTCATATTTACATTTACCGGTTAATAGAGATTACTAACAGGTAAGTATGCCTTGATGAACTAAATTGACTTGTATATGTATCTAATTACAGCTTTAAAAATTTCAATGGCCTATTTGACATATTTATTCCAAAAAAAGGTCATATTTACTTTTACCTGCTATTACAGGTCACTAACAGATAATTATGCATTGGTGAACTAAATTGACATGTTTATGTATCTAAGTGCAAATTTAAAAACATCAATGGCCTATTTGACATATTTGGTGGAAAAAAAAAGTCATATTTACATTTACCGGTTAATAGAGATTACTAACAGGTAAGTATGCCTTGATGAACTAAATTGACTTGTATATGTATCTAATTACAGCTTTAAAAATTTCAATGGCCTATTTGACATATTTATTCCAAAAAAAGGTCATATTTACTTTTACCTGCTATTACAGGTCACTAACAGATAATTATGCATTGGTGAACTAAATTGACATGTTTATGTATCTAAGTGCAAATTTAAAAACATCAATGGCCTATTTGACATATTTGGTGGAAAAAAAAAGTCATATTTACATTTACCTGCTATTACAAGTCACTAATAGGTAATTATGCCTTGATGAACTAAATTGACATGTTTATGTATCTAATTACAACTTTAAAATGTTCGTTGGCCAATTTGACATATTTTATCCAAAAAAAAAGTTATATATACATTTACCTAATATTATCTGTCACTAACAGGTAATTATGCCTTGATGAACTAAATTGACTTGTTTATTTAGTTAATTGCAACTTTAAAAACTTCAATGACCTATTAGACATATTTTTCCAAAAAAAGTCATAATTACATTTACCTGCTATTACAGGTCACTAATAGGTAATTATGCCTTGATGAACTAAATTGATCTTTACGTACCTAATTGGAACTTTAAAAACTTCAATGGCCTAATTAATTTTTCAGGTAAAGTTCGATGGGCTATTTGACATATTTTTTTGCAAAAAAAGTTATATTTTGATTTACCTGCTATTACAGGTCAATAACAGGTAATTTTGCCTTGATAAACTAAATTGACATGTTTATGTACCTAATTGCAACTTTAAAAAGTTTGAGGGCCTAATTAATTTTTCAGGTAAAGTTCAATGGCTTATTTGACATATTTTTAGCAAAAAAAGTCATATTTAGATTTACCTGATATTACATGTTACTAACAGGTAATTATGCCTGGATGAACTAAATTGACTTGTTTATGTACTTAATTGCAACTTTAAAAAACTTTGAGTGCCTAATTAATTATTCAGGTAAAGTTCGCTGGCCTATTTGACATATTTTTTTCCAAAAAAAGTTATATTTACATTTACCTATTATTACAGGTCATTAATAGGTAATTATGCTTTGATGAACTAAATTGACATGTTTATGTATCTAATTGCAACTTTAA
>NC_044921.1:7204201-7278636 GCF_003576645.1 Ipomoea triloba
ATTTACCTGCTATTACAGGTCACTAACAGGTAATTATGCCTTGATTAACTAAATTGACATGTTTATGTACTTAATTGCAACTTTAAAAACTTTAATCGCCTATTTGACATATTTTTTGCAAAAAAAGTCATATTTACATTTATCTGCGATTACAAGTCACTAACAGGTAAATATGCCTTGATGAACTAAATTGACATGTTTACGTACCTAATTGCAACTTTAAAAACTTCAATGGCCTAATTAATTTTTCAGGTAAAGTTCGATGGGCTATTTGACATATTTTTTACAAAAAAAGTTATATTTCGATTTATCTGGTATTACAGGTCACTAACAAGTAATTATTCCTTGATGAACTAAATTGACTTGTTTATGTACCTAATTGCAACTTTAAAAACATCAATGGCCTATTTGACATATTTTATCCAAAAAAGGTCATATTTACATTTACCTGCTATTACAGGTCACTAACAGGTAATTATGCATTAATGAACTAAATTGACATGTTTATGTATTTAATTTATGCATTAATGAACTAAATTGACATGTTTATGTATTTAATTGCAACTTTAAAATGTTCGATGGCCTATTTGTCATATTTTTTGCAAAAAAAAGTCATATTTGCATTTTACCTGCTATTACAGGTCACTAACAGATAATTATGCATTGGTGAACTAAATTGACAGGTCACTAACAGATAATTATGCATTGGTGAACTAAATTGAGATGTTTATGTATCTAATTGCAACTTTTAAAACTTCAATGGCCTATTTGACATATTTTTAGAAAAAAAAGTCATATTTTCATTTACCTGCTATTACAGGCCACTAACAGGTAATTATGCCTTGATGGACTAAATTGACATGTTTATGTATCTAATTTCAACTTTAAAAGGTTCTATGGCCTATTTGACATATTTTTTGCAAAACAAATTCATATTTACATTTGCCTGATATTACAGGTCACTAACATGTAATTATGCTTTGATGAACCAAACTGACTTTTTTATGTACCTAATTGCAACTTTAAAAACTTCAATGGCCTATCTGACATATTTACTCCAAAAAAAGGTCATATTTACATTTACCTGCTATTACAGGTCACTAACAGGTAATTATGTCTTGATGAACTAAATTGGCATGTTTATGTATCTAATTGTAGCTTTATAATGTTCGATGGCCTATTTGACATATTTTTTCCAAAAAAAAAGTCATGTTTACATTTACCTGCTATTACAGGTCACTAACAGGTAATTATGCCTTGATGAACTAAATTGACATGTTTATGTATCTAATTGCAACTTTTAAAACTTCAATGGCCTATTTGACATATTTTTAGAAAAAAAAGTCATATTTTCATTTACCTGCTATTACAGGCCACTAACAGGTAATTATGCCTTGATGGACTAAATTGACATGTTTATGTATCTAATTTCAACTTTAAAAGGTTCTATGGCCTATTTGACATATTTTTTGCAAAACAAATTCATATTTACATTTGCCTGATATTACAGGTCACTAACATGTAATTATGCTTTGATGAACCAAACTGACTTTTTTATGTACCTAATTGCAACTTTAAAAACTTCAATGGCCTATCTGACATATTTACTCCAAAAAAAGGTCATATTTACATTTACCTGCTATTACAGGTCACTAACAGGTAATTATGTCTTGATGAACTAAATTGGCATGTTTATGTATCTAATTGCAATTTTTAAAACTTGAATGGCCTATTTGATATCTTTTTTTCAAAAAAAAGTCATATTTAAATTTAACTGATATTAAAGGTCAGTAACAGGTAATTATGCCTTGATCAACTAAATTGACATGTTTATGTATTTAATTGCAACTTTAAAATGTTCGATAGCCTATTTAACATATTTTTTCCCAAAAAAAAAGTCATATTTACATTTACCTACTATTACAGGTCACTAACAGATAATTATGCATTGGTGAACTAAATTGACATGGTTATGTATCTAATTGCAACTTTAAAATATTCGATGGCTCTATTTGACATAGTTTTTCCAAAAAAAGTTATATTTACATTAACTGCTATGACAGGTCACTAACAGGTAAGTATGCCTTGATGAACTAAATTGACTTGTATATGTATCTAATTACAGCTTTAAAAATTTAAATGGCCTATTTGACATATTTCGTCCAAAACAAAGTGATATTTACATTTACCTGCTATTACAGGTCACTAACAGATAATTATGCATTGGTGAACTAAATTGACATGGTTATGTATCTAATTGCAACTTTAAAATATTCGATGGCTCTATTTGACATAGTTTTTCCAAAAAAAGTTATATTTACATTAACTGCTATGACAGGTCACTAACAGGTAAGTATGCCTTGATGAACTAAATTGACTTGTATATGTATCTAATTACAGCTTTAAAAATTTAAATGGCCTATTTGACATATTTCGTCCAAAACAAAGTGATATTTACATTTACCTGCTATTACAGGTCACTAACAGATAATTATGCATTGGTGAACTAAATTGACATGGTTATGTATCTAATTGCAACTTTAAAATATTCGATGGCTCTATTTGACATAGTTTTTCCAAAAAAAGTTATATTTACATTAACTGCTATGACAGGTCACTAACAGGTAAGTATGCCTTGATGAACTAAATTGACTTGTATATGTATCTAATTACAGCTTTAAAAATTTAAATGGCCTATTTGACATATTTCGTCCAAAACAAAGTGATATTTACATTTACCTGCTATTACAGGTCACTAACAGGTAATTATGCCTTGATCAACTAAATTGACATGTTTATGTATCTAAGTGCAAATTTAAAAACATCAATGGCCTATTTGACATATTTTTTGGAAAAAAAAGTCATATTTACATTTACCTGCTATTACAGGTTACTAACAGGTAATTATGTCTTGATTAACTAAATTGACATGTTTATGTACTTAATTGCAACTTTAAAAACTTCAATGGCCTATTTGACATATTTTTTCCAAAAAAGGTCATATTTACATTTACCTGCTATTACAGGTCACTAACAGGTAATTATGCCTTGATCAACTAAATTGACATGTTTATGTATCTAAGTGCAAATTTAAAAACTTCAATGGCCTATTTGACATATTTTTTCCAAAAAAGGTCATATTTACATTTACCTGCTATTACAGGTCACTAACAGGTAATTATGCCTTGATCAACTAAATTGACATGTTTATGTATCTAAGTGCAAATTTAAAAACTTCAATGGCCTATTTGACATATTTTTTCCAAAAAAGGTCATATTTACATTTACCTGCTATTACAGGTCACTAACAGGTAATTATGCCTTGATCAACTAAATTGACATGTTTATGTATCTAAGTGCAAATTTAAAAACTTCAATGGCCTATTTGACATATTTTTTCCAAAAAAGGTCATATTTACATTTACCTGCTATTACAGGTCACTAACAGGTAATTATGCCTTGATCAACTAAATTGACATGTTTATGTATCTAAGTGCAAATTTAAAAACTTCAATGGCCTATTTGACATATTTTTTCCAAAAAAGGTCATATTTACATTTACCTGCTATTACAGGTCACTAACAGGTAATTATGCCTTGATCAACTAAATTGACATGTTTATGTATCTAAGTGCAAATTTAAAAACTTCAATGGCCTATTTGACATATTTTTTCCAAAAAAGGTCATATTTACATTTACCTGCTATTACAGGTCACTAACAGGTAATTATGCCTTGATCAACTAAATTGACATGTTTATGTATCTAAGTGCAAATTTAAAAACTTCAATGGCCTATTTGACATATTTTTTCCAAAAAAGGTCATATTTACATTTACCTGCTATTACAGGTCACTAACAGGTAATTATGCCTTGATCAACTAAATTGACATGTTTATGTATCTAAGTGCAAATTTAAAAACTTCAATGGCCTATTTGACATATTTTTTCCAAAAAAGGTCATATTTACATTTACCTGCTATTACAGGTCACTAACAGGTAATTATGCCTTGATCAACTAAATTGACATGTTTATGTATCTAAGTGCAAATTTAAAAACTTCAATGGCCTATTTGACATATTTTTTCCAAAAAAGGTCATATTTACATTTACCTGCTATTACAGGTCACTAACAGGTAATTATGCCTTGATCAACTAAATTGACATGTTTATGTATCTAAGTGCAAATTTAAAAACTTCAATGGCCTATTTGACATATTTTTTCCAAAAAAGGTCATATTTACATTTACCTGCTATTACAGGTCACTAACAGGTAATTATGCCTTGATCAACTAAATTGACATGTTTATGTATCTAAGTGCAAATTTAAAAACTTCAATGGCCTATTTGACATATTTTTTCCAAAAAAGGTCATATTTACATTTACCTGCTATTACAGGTCACTAACAGGTAATTATGCCTTGATCAACTAAATTGACATGTTTATGTATCTAAGTGCAAATTTAAAAACTTCAATGGCCTATTTGACATATTTTTTCCAAAAAAGGTCATATTTACATTTACCTGCTATTACAGGTCACTAACAGGTAATTATGCCTTGATCAACTAAATTGACATGTTTATGTATCTAAGTGCAAATTTAAAAACTTCAATGGCCTATTTGACATATTTTTTCCAAAAAAGGTCATATTTACATTTACCTGCTATTACAGGTCACTAACAGGTAATTATGCCTTGATCAACTAAATTGACATGTTTATGTATCTAAGTGCAAATTTAAAAACTTCAATGGCCTATTTGACATATTTTTTCCAAAAAAGGTCATATTTACATTTACCTGCTATTACAGGTCACTAACAGGTAATTATGCCTTGATCAACTAAATTGACATGTTTATGTATCTAAGTGCAAATTTAAAAACTTCAATGGCCTATTTGACATATTTTTTCCAAAAAAGGTCATATTTACATTTACCTGCTATTACAGGTCACTAACAGGTAATTATGCCTTGATCAACTAAATTGACATGTTTATGTATCTAAGTGCAAATTTAAAAACTTCAATGGCCTATTTGACATATTTTTTCCAAAAAAGGTCATATTTACATTTACCTGCTATTACAGGTCACTAACAGGTAATTATGCCTTGATCAACTAAATTGACATGTTTATGTATCTAAGTGCAAATTTAAAAACTTCAATGGCCTATTTGACATATTTTTTCCAAAAAAGGTCATATTTACATTTACCTGCTATTACAGGTCACTAACAGGTAATTATGCCTTGATCAACTAAATTGACATGTTTATGTATCTAAGTGCAAATTTAAAAACTTCAATGGCCTATTTGACATATTTTTTCCAAAAAAGGTCATATTTACATTTACCTGCTATTACAGGTCACTAACAGGTAATTATGCCTTGATCAACTAAATTGACATGTTTATGTATCTAAGTGCAAATTTAAAAACTTCAATGGCCTATTTGACATATTTTTTCCAAAAAAGGTCATATTTACATTTACCTGCTATTACAGGTCACTAACAGGTAATTATGCCTTGATCAACTAAATTGACATGTTTATGTATCTAAGTGCAAATTTAAAAACTTCAATGGCCTATTTGACATATTTTTTCCAAAAAAGGTCATATTTACATTTACCTGCTATTACAGGTCACTAACAGGTAATTATGCCTTGATCAACTAAATTGACATGTTTATGTATCTAAGTGCAAATTTAAAAACTTCAATGGCCTATTTGACATATTTTTTCCAAAAAAGGTCATATTTACATTTACCTGCTATTACAGGTCACTAACAGGTAATTATGCCTTGATCAACTAAATTGACATGTTTATGTATCTAAGTGCAAATTTAAAAACTTCAATGGCCTATTTGACATATTTTTTCCAAAAAAGGTCATATTTACATTTACCTGCTATTACAGGTCACTAACAGGTAATTATGCCTTGATCAACTAAATTGACATGTTTATGTATCTAAGTGCAAATTTAAAAACTTCAATGGCCTATTTGACATATTTTTTCCAAAAAAGGTCATATTTACATTTACCTGCTATTACAGGTCACTAACAGGTAATTATGCCTTGATCAACTAAATTGACATGTTTATGTATCTAAGTGCAAATTTAAAAACTTCAATGGCCTATTTGACATATTTTTTCCAAAAAAGGTCATATTTACATTTACCTGCTATTACAGGTCACTAACAGGTAATTATGCCTTGATCAACTAAATTGACATGTTTATGTATCTAAGTGCAAATTTAAAAACTTCAATGGCCTATTTGACATATTTTTTCCAAAAAAGGTCATATTTACATTTACCTGCTATTACAGGTCACTAACAGGTAATTATGCCTTGATCAACTAAATTGACATGTTTATGTATCTAAGTGCAAATTTAAAAACTTCAATGGCCTATTTGACATATTTTTTCCAAAAAAGGTCATATTTACATTTACCTGCTATTACAGGTCACTAACAGGTAATTATGCCTTGATCAACTAAATTGACATGTTTATGTATCTAAGTGCAAATTTAAAAACTTCAATGGCCTATTTGACATATTTTTTCCAAAAAAGGTCATATTTACATTTACCTGCTATTACAGGTCACTAACAGGTAATTATGCCTTGATCAACTAAATTGACATGTTTATGTATCTAAGTGCAAATTTAAAAACTTCAATGGCCTATTTGACATATTTTTTCCAAAAAAGGTCATATTTACATTTACCTGCTATTACAGGTCACTAACAGGTAATTATGCCTTGATCAACTAAATTGACATGTTTATGTATCTAAGTGCAAATTTAAAAACTTCAATGGCCTATTTGACATATTTTTTCCAAAAAAGGTCATATTTACATTTACCTGCTATTACAGGTCACTAACAGGTAATTATGCCTTGATCAACTAAATTGACATGTTTATGTATCTAAGTGCAAATTTAAAAACTTCAATGGCCTATTTGACATATTTTTTCCAAAAAAGGTCATATTTACATTTACCTGCTATTACAGGTCACTAACAGGTAATTATGCCTTGATCAACTAAATTGACATGTTTATGTATCTAAGTGCAAATTTAAAAACTTCAATGGCCTATTTGACATATTTTTTCCAAAAAAGGTCATATTTACATTTACCTGCTATTACAGGTCACTAACAGGTAATTATGCCTTGATCAACTAAATTGACATGTTTATGTATCTAAGTGCAAATTTAAAAACTTCAATGGCCTATTTGACATATTTTTTCCAAAAAAGGTCATATTTACATTTACCTGCTATTACAGGTCACTAACAGGTAATTATGCCTTGATCAACTAAATTGACATGTTTATGTATCTAAGTGCAAATTTAAAAACTTCAATGGCCTATTTGACATATTTTTTCCAAAAAAGGTCATATTTACATTTACCTGCTATTACAGGTCACTAACAGGTAATTATGTCTTGATGAACTAAATTGGCATGTTTATGTATCTAATTGCAACTTTAAAATGTTCGATGATCTATTTGACATATTTTTTCCAAAAAAAAAAGTCATATTTACATTTACCTGCTATTACAGTCACTAACAGGTAATTATGCCTTGATGGACTAAATTGACTTGTTTACGTATCTAATTGCAACTTTTAAAACTTGAATGGCCTATTTGACATATTTTTTCAAAAAAAAAAGTGATATTTACATTTACCTGCTATTACAGGTTACTAACAGGTAATTATGCTTTGATGAACTAGATTGATATGTTTATGTTTCTAATTGCAAGTTTAAAAACTTCAATGACCTATTTGACATATTTTTTGCAAAAAAAGTCACATTTATATTTACATGGTATCACTGGTCACTAACAGGTAATTATGTCTTGATGAACTAAATTGACATGTTTGTGTATCTAATTGCAACTTTAAAATGTTCGATGGCCTATTTAACATATTTTTTCAGAAAAAATAGTCATATTTATATTTACCTGCTATTATAGGCCACTAACAGGTAATTATGACTTGATGAACTAAATTGAGATGTTTATGTACCTAATTGCAACTTTAAAAACTTCAAAGGCCTATTTGACATATTTTTTGCGAAAAAACTAATATTTACAATTACCTGCTATTACAGGTTACTAAAAGGTAATTATGCCTTAATGAACTAAATTGAGATGTTTATGTAACTAATTGCAACTTTAAAAACTTCAAAGTCCTATTTGACATATTTTTTGCGAAAAAACAAATATTTACAATTACCTGCTATTACAGGTCAGTAACAGGTAATTATGCCTTGATGAACTAGATTGACATGTTTATGTTTCTAATTGCAACTTTAAAAAAACTTCAATGGCCTATTTGACAAATTTTTTTTTTAAAAAAAGTCATATTTACAATTACCTGCTATTATAGGTCACTAACAGGTAATTATGCTTTGTTGAACTAAATTGACATGTTTATATATCTAATTATAACTTTAAAAGGTTCGATGGCCTATTTGACATATATTTTCCAAAGAAAATTCATATTTACTTTTGCCTGGTATTACAGGTCACTAACTTGTAATTATGCCTTGATGAACTAAATTGACTTTTTTATGTACCTAATTGCAACTTTAAAAACTTCAATGGCCTATCTGACATATTTATTCCAAAAAAAGGTCATATTTACATTTACCTGCTATTACAGGTCACTAACAGTTAATTATGCCTTGATGAACTAAATTGACATGTTTATGTATCTAATTGCAACTTTAAAATGTTCGATGGCCTATTTGACATATTTTTTCCAAAAGAAAAAGTCATGTTTACATTTACCTGGTATTACAGGTCACTAATAGGTAATTATTACTTGATGAACTAAATTGACTTGTTTATTTACCTAATTGCAACTTTAAAAACTTCAATGGCCTATTTGACATATTTTTTCCAAAAAAAGTCATATTTACATTTACCTACTATTACTGGTCAGTAACAAGTAATTATGCCTTGATAAACTAAATTGACATGTTTATGTACCTAATTGCAACTTTAAAAACTTCAATGGCCTATTTGACATATTTTTTGCAAAAAAAAAAGTCCTATTTACATTTACCTGCTATTATAGGCCACTAACAGGTAATTATGACTTGATGAACAAAATTGACATGTTTATGTACCTAATTGCAACTTTAAAAACTTCAATGGCCTATTTGACATATTTTTTGAAAAAAAAGTCATATTTACATTACCTGCTATTACAGGTTACTAACAGAAAATTATGCCTTTATTAACTAAATTGACATGTTTATGTACCTAATCGCAACTTTAAAATGTTCGATGACCTATTTGACATATTTTTCGAAAAAAAGGTCATATCTACATTTTACCTGCTATTACAGGTCAGTAACTAGTAATTATGACTTGATGAACTAAATTGACATGTTTATGTACTTAATTGCAACTTTAAAAACTTCAATGGCCTATTTGACATATTTTTTGAAAAAAAAAAAAGTCATATTTACATTACCTGCTATAACAGGTCACTAACAGGTAATTATTCCTTGATGAACTAAATTGACTTGTTTATGTATCTAATTGCAACTTTAAAAAACTTCAATGGCCTATTTGACATATTTTTTACAAAAAAGGTCATATTTACATTTACCTGCTATTACAGGTCACTAACAGTTAATTATGCCTTGATGAACTAAATTGACATGTTTATGTATCTAATTGCAACTTTAAAATGTTCGATGGCCTATTTGACATATTTTTTCCAAAAAAAAAAGTCATGTTTACATTTACCTGGTATTACAGGTCACTAATAGGTAATTATTACTTGATGAACTAAATTGACTTGTTTATTTACCTAATTGCAACTTTAAAAACTTAAATGGCCTATTTGACATATTTTTTCCAAAAAAAGTCATATTTACATTTACCTACTATTACTGGTCAGTAACAGGTAATTATGCCTTGATAAACTAAATTGACATGTTTATGTACCTAATTGCAACTTCAAAAACTTCAATGACCTATTTGACATATTTTTTGCAAAAAAAAAACGTCCTATTTACATTTACCTGCTATTATATGCCACTAACAGGTAATTATGACTTGATGAACTAAATTGACATGTTTATGTACTTAATTGCAACTTTAAAAACTTCAATGGCCTATTTGACATATTTTTTGAAAAAAAAAAAAACTTCAATGGCCTATTTGACATATTTTTTGAAAAAAAAGTCATATTTACATTACCTGCTATTACAGGTTACTAACAGGAAATTATGCCTTTATTAACTAAATTGACATGTTTATGTACCTAATCGCAACTTTAAAATGTTCGATGACCTATTTGACATATTTTTAGAAAAAAAAGTCATATTTACATTACCTGCTATAACAGGTCACTAACAGGTAATTATGACTTGATGAACTAAATTGACATGTTTATGTACTTAATTGCAACTTTAAAAACTTCAATGGCCTATTTGACATATTTTTTGAAAAAAAAAAAGTCATATTTACATTACCTGCTATAACAGGTCACTAACAGGTAATTATTTCCTTGATGAACTAAATTGACTTGTTTATGTATCTAATTGCAACTTTAAAAAACTTCAATGGCCTATTTGACATATTTTTTACAAAAAAGGTCATATTTACATTACCTGCTATTACAGGTCACTAACAGGTAATTATGCATTGATGAATTAAATTGACATGTTTATGTATCTAATTGCAACTTTAATAAAATTTGAGGGCCTAATTAATTTTTCAGGTAAAGTTCAATGGCCTATTTGACATATTTTTAATTTTTCAGGTAAAGTTCAATGGCCTATTTGACATATTTTTTTCCAAAAAAAAAAAGTTCAATGGCCTATTTGACATATTTTTTTCCAAAAAAAAAGTCATATTTACATTATCTGCTATTACAGGTCATTAACTGGTAATTATGCCTTGATGAACAAAATTGACATGTTTATGTATCTAATTGCAACTTTAAAAAGTTCGATGACCTATTTGACATATTTTTTCCAAAAAAAAATCGTATATACATTTACCTGGTATTACAGGTCACTAACAGATAATTATTCCTTGATAAACTAAATTGACATGTTTATGTATATAAGTGCAACTTTAAAAAGTTCGATGGCCTATTTGACATATTTTTTCAAAAAAAAATCATATTTACATTTACCTACTATTACAGGTCACTAACAGGTAATTATGTCTTGATGAACTAAATTGACATGTTTGTGTATCTAATTGCAACTTTAAAATGTTCGATAGCCTATTTAACATATTTTTTCCAAAAAAAAAAGTCATATTTACATTTACCGGGTAATAGAGGTCACTAATATGTAAGTATGCCTTGATGAACTAAATTAACTTGTTTATGTATCTAACTGCAACATTAAAACATTCAATGGCCTATTTGACATAATTTTTCCAAGAAAAAAGTCATATTTACGTTTACCTTCAATGACAGGTCACTAACAGGTAATTATGCCTTGATGAACGAAATTGACATGTTTGTGTATCTAATTGCAACTTTAAAATATTCGATGGCCTATTTGACATATTTTTTCCAAAAAAAAGTCATATTTACATTACCTGCTATTACAGGGCACTAACAGATAATTATGACTTGATGAACTAAATTGAGTTGTTTATGTATCTAATTGCAACTTTTAAAACTTCAATGGCCTATTTGACATGTTTTTTCCAAAAAAAGTCATATTTACATTTAGCTACTATTATAGGTCACTAACCGGTATTTTTGACTTGATGAACTAAATTGACATGTTTATGTACTTAATTGCAACTTTAAAAACTTCAATGGCCTATGTGACATATTTTTTGCAAAAAAAAAAAGTCATATTTACATTTACCTGCTATAACAGGTCACTAACAGGTAATTATTCCTTGATGAACTAAATTGACTTGTTTATGTACCTAATTGCTACTTTGAAACCCTCAATGGCCTATTTGACATATTTTTTCCAAAAAAATACCATATTTACGTTTACCTTCTATTACAGGTCACTAACAGGTAAGTATGCCTTTATGAACTAAATTGACTTGTTTATGTACCAAATTGCAACTTTAAAAACTTCAACGGCATATTTGACATATTTTTTGCAAAAAAAATCATATTTACATTTACCTGCTATTACAGGTCACTAACAGGTAATTATGACTTGATGAACTAAATTGACATGTTTATTTACTTAATTGCAACTTTAAAAACTTCAATGGCCTATTTGACATATTTTTTTGCAAAAAAAAGTCACATTTGCATTTACTGCTATTACAGGTCACTAACAGGTAATTATGCCTTGATGAACTAAATTGACATGTTTACGTATCTAATTGCAACTTTAAAAACTTCAATGGCCTAATTAGTTTTTCATTTAAAGATCGATGGCTATTTGACATATTTTTTGCAAAAAAATTTATATTTCAATTACCAGATATTACAGGTCACTAACAGGTAATTTTGCCTTGATGAACTAAATTGACATGTTTATGTGCCTAATTGCAACTTTAAAAAGTTTAAGGGCCTAATTAATTTTTTTGGTAAAGTTCAATGGCCTATTTGACATATTTTTAGAAAAAAAAGTCATATTTAGATTTACCTGGTATTACATGTAACTAACAGGTAATTATGCCTTAATGAACTAAATTGACTTGTTTATGTACCTAATTGCAACTTTAAAAAACTTTGACGGCCTAATTAATTATTCAGGTAAAGTTCGCTGGCCTATTTGACATATTTTTTTCCAAAAAAAGTCATATTTACATTACCTGGTATTATAGGTCACTAATAGGTAATTATGTTTTGTTGAACTAAATTGACGTGTTTATGTATCTAATTGCAACTTTAATAAAATTTGAGGTCGTAATTAATTTTTCAGGTAAAGTTCAGTGGCCTATTTGACATATTTTATCCCAAAAAAATCATATTTACATTTACCTGCTACTATACTACAGGTCACTAACAGGTAATTATGCCTTAATGAACTAAATTGACTTGTTTATGTACCTAATTGCAACTTTAAAAACTTCAATGGCCTATTTGACATATTTTTTCCAAAAAAAATCGTATTTACATTTACCTGGTATTACAGGTCAATAACATGTAATTATGCCTTGATGAACGAAATTGACTTGTTTACGTACCTAATTGCAACTTTAAAAACTTCAATGGCCTATTTGACATATTTTTTGCAAAAAAAAAGAGTCATATTTACATTTACCTGCTACTATACTACAGGTCACTAACAGGTAATTATGACTTGATTAACTAAATTGACATGTTTATGTACTTAATTGCAACTTTAAAAACTTCAATGGCCTATTTGACATTTTTTTGCAAAAAATGTCATATTTACATTTACCTGGTATTACAGGTCACTAACAGGTAATTATGCCTTGATGAACTAAATTGACATGTTTACGTACCTAATTGCAACTTTAAAAACTTCAATTGCCTAATTAATTTTTCAGGTAAAGTTCGATAGCCTATTTAACATATTTTTTCCAATAAAAGTCATATTTACATTTTTGTGGTATTACAGGTCACTAACAGGTAATTATGCCTTAATAAACTAAATTGACATGTTTATGTATCTAATTGCAACTTTAAAAATTTCGATCGCCTATTTGACATATTTTTTTCCAAAAAAAGTCATATTTACATTTACCGGTTAATAGAGATTACTAACAGGTAAGTATGCCTTGATGAACTAAATTGACTTGTTTATGTATCTAATTGCAACTTTAAAAACTTCAATGGCCTATTCGACATATTTTTTCCAAAAAAAATCATATTTACGTTTACCTTCTATTACATGTCACTAACAGGTAATTATGCCTTGATGAACTAAATTGACATGTTTATGTACCTAATTGCAACTATAAAAACTTCAATGGCCTCTTTGTCATATTTTTTGCAAAAAAAAAAAAAACATATTTACATTTACCTGCTATTACATGTCACTATCAGATAATTATGTCTTGATGAACTAAATTGACATGTTTGTGTATCTAATTGCAACTTTAAAATATTCGATGGCCAATTTGACATATTTTTTCCAAAAAAAAAAGAAGTCATATTTACAATTACCTGCTATTAAAGGTCACTAACAAGTAAGTATGCCTTGATGTACTAAATTAATTTGTTTATGTATCTAACTGCAACTTTAAAAACTTCAATGGCCTATTTGACATATTTTTTCCAAAAAAGGTCTTATTTACATTACCTGCTATTACAGGTCACTAACAGGTAATTATGCATTGATGAACCAAATTGACATGTTTATGTATCTAATTGCAACTTTAATAAAATTTGAGGGCCTAATTAATTTTTCAGGTAAAGTTCAATGTCCTATTTGACATATTTTTTTCCAAAAAAAAAGTCATATTTATATTTACCTGCTATTACAGGTCATTAACAGGTAATTATGCCTTGATGAACAAAATTGACATGTTTATGTATCTATTTGTAACTTTAAAAATTTCGATGGCTTATTTGACATATTTTTTCCAAAAAAAATCGTATATACATTTACCTGGTATTACAGGTCACTAACAGATAATTATTCCTTGATAAACTAAATTGACATGTTTATGTATATAAGTGCAACTTTAAAAAGTTCGATAGCCTATTTGACATATTTTTTCAAAAAAAAATCATATTTACATTTACCTACTATTACAGGTCACTAACAGGTAATTATGTCTTGATGAACTAAATTGACATGTTTGTGTATCTATTTGCAAATTTAAAATGTTCGATAGCCTATTTAACATATTTTTTTTAAAAAAAATCATATTTACATTTATCTGCTATTACAAGTCACTAACAGGTAATTATGTCTTGATGAACTAAATTGACATGTTTGTGTATCTAATTGCAACTTTAAAATGTTCGATAGCCTATTTAACATATTTTTTCCAAAAAAAAAAGTCATATTTACATTTACCGGGTAATAGAGGTCACTAACAGGTAAGTATGCCTTGATGAACTAAATTAACTTGTTTATGTATCTAATTGCAACATTAAAATATTCAATGGCCTATTTGACATAATTTTTCCAAGAAAAAAGTCATATTTACGTTTACCTTCAATAACAGGTCACTAACAGGTAATTATGCCTTGATGAACGAAATTGACATGTTTGTGTATCTAATTGCAACTTTAAAATATTCGATGGCCTATTTGACATATTTTTTCCAAAAAACAGTCATATTTACATTACCTGCTATTACAGGGCACTAACAGATAATTATGACTTGATGAACTAAATTGACTTGTTTATGTATCTAATTGCAACTTTTAAAACTTCAATGGCCTATTTGACATATTTTTTCCAAAAAAAGTCATATTTACATTTAGCTATTATTATAGGTCAGTAACAGGTAATTATGCCTTGATTAACTAAATTGACATGTTTATATACCTAATTGCAACTTTAAAATGTTCGATGACCTATTTGACATATTTTTCCAAAAAAAAGGTCATATCTACGTTTTACCTGCTATTACAGGTCAGTAACTGGTAATTATGACTTGATGAACTAAATTGACATGTTTATGTACTTAATTGCAACTTTAAAAACTTCAATGGCCTATTTGACATATTTTTTGCAAAAAAAAAAAAGTAATATTTTCATTTACCTGCTATAACAGGTCACTAACAGGTAATTATTCCTTGATGAACTAAATTGACTTGTTTATGTACCTAATTGCAACTTTAAAAACTTCAATGGCCTATTTGACATATTTTTTCAAAAAAAGGTCATATTTACATTAACTGCTATTATAGGTCACTAACAGGTAATTATGCATTGATGAACTAAATTGACATGTTTATGTATCTAATTGCAAGTTTAATAAAATTTGAGGGCTTAATTAATTTTTCAGGTAAAGTTCAATGGCCTATTTCACATTTTTTTTCAAAAAAAAAAAATTCATATTTACATTTACCTGCTATTACAGGTTACCAACAGCTAATTATGCCTTGATAAACTAAATTGACTTGTTTATGTACGTAATTGCAACTTTAAAAAACTTTGAGGGCCTAATTAATTATTCAGGTAAAGTTCGCTGGCCTATTTGACATATTTTTTCCAAAAAAAGTCATATTTACATTACGTGGTATTACAGGTCACTAATAGGTAATTATGTTTTGATGAACTAAATTGACATGTTTATGTATCTAATTGCAACTTTAATAAAATTTGAGGGCCTAATTAATTTTTCAGGTAAAGTTCAATGGCCTATTTGACATATTTTTTTCCAAAAAAAAAAGTCATATTTACATTTACCTGCTATTACAGGTCATTAACATGTAATTATGCCTTGATGAACAAAATTGACATGTTTATGTATCTAATTGCAACTTTAATAAAATTTGAGGGCCTAATTAATTTTTCAGGTAAAGTTCAATGGCCTATTTGACATATTTTTTTCCAAAAAAAAAAGTCATATTTTCATTTACCTGCTATTACAGGTCATTAACAGGTAATTATGCCTTTATGAACAAAATTGACATGTTTATGTATCTAATTGCAACTTTAAAAAGTTCGATGGCCTATTTGACATATTTTTTCTAAAAAAAATCGTATATACATTTACCTGGTATTACAGGTCACTAACAGGTAATTATTCCTTGATGAACTAAATTGACATGTTTATGTATCTAAGTGCAACTTTAAAATGTTCGATAGCCTATTTAACATATTTTTTCCAAAAAAAAAAGTCATATTTACATTTACCGGGTAATAGAGGTCACTAACAGGTAAGTATGTCTTGATGAACTAAATTAACTTGTTTATGTATCTGATTGAAACATTAAAACATTCAATGGCCTATTTGAAATAATTTTTCCAAGAAAAAAGTCATATTTACGTTTACCTTCAATGATAGGTCAGTAACAGGTAATTATGCCTTGATGAACGAAATTGACATGTTTGTGTATCTAATTACAACTTTAAAATATTCGATGGCCTATTTGACATATTTTTTCCAAAAAAAAGTCAACTTTACATTACCTGCTATTACAGGTCATTAACAGGTAATTATGCCTTGATGAACAAAATTGACATGTTTATGTATCTAATTGCAACTTTAAAAAGTTCGATGGCCTATTTGACATATTTTTTCCAAAAAAAAACGTATATACATTTACCTGGTATTACAGGTCACTAACATGTAATTATTCCTTGATAAACTAAATTGACATGTTTATGTATCTAAGTGCAACTTTAAAAAGTTCGATGGCCTATTTGACATATTTTTTCAAAAAAAAATCATATTTACATTACCTACTATTACAGGTCACTAACAGGTAATTATGTCTTGATGAACTAAATTGACATATTTGTGTATCTAATTGCAACTTTAAAATGTTCGATAGCCTATTTAACATATTTTTTCCAAAAAAAAAAGTCATATTACATTTACCGGGTAATAGAGGTCACTAACAGGTAAGTATGCCTTGATGAACTAAATTAACTTGTTTATGTATCTAATTGCAACATTAAAACATTCAATGGCCTATTTGACATAATTTTTCCAAAAAAAAATTCATATTTATGTTTACCTTCAATGACAGCTCACTAACAGGTAATTATGCCTTGTTGAACGAAATTAACATGTTTGTGTATCTAATTGCAACTTTAAAATATTCGATGGCCTATTTGACATATTCTTTCCAAAAAAAAGTCATATTTACATTACCTGCTATTACAGGTTACTAACAGGTAATTATTCCTTGATGCACTAAATTGACATGTTTATGTATCTAATTGCAACTTTAAAATATTCGATGACCGATTTGACATATTTTTTACAAAAAAAAAGTTATATTCTCATTAACTGCTATTACAGGTCACTAACAGGTAAGTATGCCTTGATGAACGAAATTGACTGGTTTATGTACCTAATTGTCACTTTAAAAACATCAATCGCCTATTTGACATATTTTTTGCATAAAAAAAAAGTCATATTTACATTTACCTGTTATTACAGGTCACTAACAGATAATTATGACTTGACGAACTAAATTGACAGGTTTATGTACTTAATTGCAACTTTAAAAACTTCAATGGCCTATTTGACATTTTTTTGCAAAAAAAGTCATATTTACATTTACCTGCTATTACAGATCACTAATAGATAATTATGATTTGATGAACTAAATTGACATGTTTATGTACTTAGTTGCAACTTTAAAAAACTTCAATGGCCTATTTGACATATTTTTTGCAAAAAAGTCATATTTACATTTACCGGCTATTACAGGTCACTAACAGGTAATTATGCCTTGATGAACTAAATTGACATGTTTACGTACCTAAATGCAACTTTAAAAACTTTAATGGCCTAATTAATTTTTCAAGTAAAGTTCGATGGGTATTTGACATATTTTTTGCAAAAAAAGTTATATTTGAATTTACCTGTTATTACAGGTCACTAACAGGTAATTTTGCCTTGATGAACTAAATTGACATGTTTATGTACCTAATTGAAACTTTAAAAAGTTTGAGGGCCTAATTAATTTTTCAAGTAAAGTTCAATGGCCTATTTGACATATTTTTAGCAAAAAAAATCATATTTTGATTTACCTGGTATTACCTGTCACTAACAGGTAATTATGCCTTAATGAACGAAATTGACTTGTTTATGTATCTAATTGCAACTTTAAAAACTTCAATGGCCTATTTGACATATTTTTTCCAAAAAAAAAATCATATTTACATTTACCTGCTAGTACAGGTCACTAAAAGGTAATTATGCCTTGATGAACTAAATTGACATGTTTGTGTATCTAATTGCAACATTAAAATATTCGATGGCCTATTTGACATATTCTTTCCAAAAAAGGTCATATTTACATTACCTGTTATTACAGATCACTAACAGGTAATTATGCATTGATAAACTAAATTGACATGTTTATGTATCTAATTGCAACTTTATAATGTTCAATGGCCTATTTGACATATTTTTTTGCAAAAAAAAAGTCATATTTTCATTTACCTGCTATTAAAGGTCACTAACAAGTAATTATGCTTTGATAAACTAAATTGACATGTTTATGTATCTAATTGCAACTTTAAAATATTCGATGGCCTATTTGACATATTTTTTTCAAAAAAAAGTTATATTTACATTAACTGCTATTACAGGTCACTAACAGGTAAGTATGCCTTTATGAACTAAATTGACTTGTTTATGTACGAAATTGCAACTTTAAAAACTTCAATGACCTATTTGACATATTTATTGCAAAAAAAAAAAGTCATATTTACATTTACCTGCTATTACAGGTCAGTAACAGGTAATTATGACTTGATGAACTAAATTGACATGTTTATTTACTTAATTGCAACTTTAAAAACTTCAATGGCCTATTTGACATATTTTTTGCAAAAAAAGTCACATTTGGATTTACTGCTATTACAGGTCACTAACAGGTAATTATGCCTTGATGAACTAAATTGACATGTTTACGTATCTAATTGCAACTTTAAAAAGTTTAAGGGCCTAATTAATTTTTTTTGGTAAAGTTCAATGGCCTATTTGACATATTTTTAGCAAAAAAAGTCATATTTAGATTACCTGGTATTACATGTAACTAACAGGTAATTATGCCTTAATGAACTAAATTGACTTGTTTATGTACCTAATTGCAACTTTAAAAAACTTTGACGGCTTGTTTATGTACCTAATTGCAACTTTAAAAAACTTTGACGGCCTAATTAATTATTCAGGTAAAGTTCGCTGGCCTATTTGACATATTTTTTTCCAAAAAAAGTCATATTTACATTCTATTTGACATATTTTTTTCCAAAAAAAGTCATATTTACATTACCTGGTATTATAGGTCACTAATAGGTAATTATGTTTTGTTGAACTAAATTGACATGTTTGTGTATCTAATTGCAACTTTAATAAAATTTGATGTCGTAATTAATTTTTCAGGTAAAGTTCAGTGGCCTATTTGACATATTTTATCCCAAAAAAATCATATTTACATTTACCTGCTATTACAGGTCACTAACAGGTAATTATGCCTTGATGAACTAAATTGACATGTTTATGTATCTAATTGCAACTTTAGAAAGTTCGATGGCCTATTTGACATATTTTTTCCAAAAAAAATCGTATTTACATTTACCTGGTATTACAGGTCAATAACATGTAATTATGCCTTGATGAACGAAATTGACTTGTTTATGTACCTAATTGCAACTTTAAAAACTTCAATGGCCTATTTGACATATTTTTTGCAAAAAAAAAGAGTCATATTTACATTAACTGCTACTACAGGTCACTAACAGGTAATTATGACTTGATTAACTAAATTGACATGTTTATGTACTTAATTGCAACTTTAAAAACTTCAATGGCCTATTTGACATTTTTTTGCAAAAAATGTCATATTTACATTTACCTGCTATTACAGGTCACTAACAGGTAATTATGCCTTGATTAACTAAATTGACATGTTTACGTACCTAATTGCAACTTTAAAAACTTCAATGGCGTAATTAATTTTTCAGGTAAAGTTCTATGGGCTATTTGACATATTTTTTGCAAAAAAAGTTATATTTCGATTTACCTGGTATTACAGGTCAATAACAGGTAATTTTGCCATGATGAACTAAATTGACATGTTTATGTACCTAATTGCAACTTTAAAATGTTTGAGGGCCTAATTAATTTTTCAGGTAAAGTTCAATGGCCTATTTGACATATTTTTAGCAAAAAAAGTCATATTTAGATTTACCTGGTATTACATGTCACTAACAGGTAATTATGCCTTGATGAACTAAATTCACTTGTTTATGTACCTAATTTCAACTTTAAAAAACTTTGAGGGCCTAATTAATTTTTCAGGTAAAGTTCGGTAGCCTATTTAACATATTATTTCCAATAAAAGTCATATTTATATTTTTGTGGTATTACAGGACACTAACAGGTAATTATGCCTTAATAAACTAAATTGACATGTTTATGTATCTAATTGCAACTTTAAAAATTTCGATGGCCTATTTGACATATTTTTTCCAAAAAAAGTCATATTTACATTTACCGGTTAATACAGATTACTAACAGGTAAGTATGCCTTGATGAACTAAATTGACTTGTTTATGTATCTAATTGCAACTTTAAAAACTTCAATGGCCTATTTGACATATTTTTTCCAAAAAAAATCATATTTACGTTTACCTTCTATTACAGGTCACTAACAGGTAATTATGCCTTGATGAACTAAATTGACATGTTTATGTACCTAATTGCAACTATAAAAACTTCAATGGCCTATTTGACATATTTTTTCCAAAAAAAATCATATTTACGTTTACCTTCTATTACATGTCACTATCAGATAATTATGTCTTGATGAACTAAATTGACATGTTTGTGTATCTAATTGCAACTTTAAAATATTCGATGACCAATTTGACATATTTTTTCCAAAACAAAAAGAAATATTTACAATTACCTACTATTACAGGTCACTAACAGGTAAGTATGCCTTGATGTACTAAATTAATTTGTTTATGTATCTAACTGCAACTTTAAAAAACTTCAATGGCCTATTTGATATATTTTTTTCCAAAAAAAAGTCATATTTACGTTTATCTTCTATTACAGGTCACTAACAAGTAATTATGTTTTGATGAACTAAATTGACATGTTTATTTTACCTAATTGCAACTTTAAAACATTCAATGGCATATTTTGCATATTTTTTGAAAAAAAAAATCATATTTATATTTACCTATTATTACAGGTCAATAACAGGTAATTATGCTTTGATGAACTAAATTGACATCTTTGTGTATCTAATTGCAACTTTAAAATGTTCGGTGGCCTATTTGACATATTTTTTCCAAAAAAAAAAAAGTCATATACATTTACCTGCAATTACAGGTCACCAACAGATAATTATGCCTTGATGTACTAAATTGACTTGTTTATGTATCTAATTGCAACTTTTAAAACTTTAATGGCCTATTTGACATATTTTTTCCAAAAAAGGTCATATTTACATTTACCTGCTATTACAGGTAACTAACAGGTAATTATGCATTGATGAACTAAATTGACATGTTTATTTATCTAATTGCAACTTTAAAATGTTCGATGGCCTCTTTGACATATTTTTTGCAAAAAAAAAAAAAAAAGTCATATTTACATTTTCCTGCTATTGCAGGTTACTNTCTTTGACATATTTTTTGCAAAAAAAAAAAAAAAAGTCATATTTACATTTTCCTGCTATTGCAGGTTACTAACAGGTAATTATGACTTGATGAACTAAATTGACATGTTTATGTATCTAATTGTAACTTTAAAATATTCGATGGCCTATTTGACATATTTTTTCCAAAAAAAATTATTTACTATTACAGGTGACTAACAGGTAAGTATGCCTTGAAGAACTAAATTGACTTGTTTATGTACCTAATTGCAATTTTAAAAATTTCAATGGCCTATTTGACATATTTTTTGCAAAGAAAAAATGTTTACATTTACCTGCTATTACAGATCACTAACAGGTAATTATGATTTGATGAACTAAATTGACATGTTTATGTACTTAATTGCAACTTTAAAAACTTCAATGGCCTATTTGACATATTTTTTTGCAAAAAACTCATATTTACATTTACCTGCTATTACAGGTCACTAACAGGTTATTATGCCTTGATGAACTAAATTGACATGTTTACGTACCTAATTGCAACTTTAAAAACTTCAATGGCCTAATTAATTTTTCAGGTAAAGTTCGATGGGCTATTTGACATATTTTTTGCAAAAAAAGTTATATTTCGATTTATCTGGTATTATAGGTCACTAACAGTTAATTTTGCCTTGATGAACTAAATTGACATGTTTATGTACCTAATTGCAACTTTAAAAAGTTTAAGGGCCTAATTAATTTTTTTGGTAAAGTTTAATGGCCTATTTGACATATTTTTAGCAAAAAAAGTCATATTTAGATTTACTTGGTATTACATGTAACTAACAGGTAATTATGACTTAATGAACTAAATTGACTTGTTTATGTACCTAATTGCAACTTTAAAAAACTTTGAGGGCCTAATTAATTATTCAGGTAAAGTTCGCTGGCCTATTTGACATATTTTTTCCACAAAAAGTCATATTTACATTTACCTGGTATTATAGGTCACTAATAGGTAATTATGTTTTGATGAACTAAATTGACATGTTTATGTATCTAATTGCAACTTTAATAAAATTTGAGGGCGTAATTAATTTTTCAGGTAAAGTTCAGTGGCCTATTTGACATATTTTATCTTAAAAAAATCATATTTACATTTATCTCCTATTACAGGTCACTAACAGGTAATTATGACTTGATTAACTAAATTGACATGTTTATGTATCTAATTGCAACTTTAGAAAGTTCAATGACCTATTTGACATATTTTTTCCAAAAAAAAATCGTTTTTACATTACCTGGTATTACAGGTCAATAACATGTAATTATGCCTTGATGAACGAAATTGACTTGTTTATGTATTTAATTGCAACTTTAAAAACTTCAAAGACCTATTTGACATATTTTTTGCAAAAAAAAAAAGTTATATTTACATTTACCTGCTATTATAGGTCACTAACAGGTAATTATGACTTGATTAACTAAATTGACATGTTTATGTACTTAATTGCAACTTTAAAAATTTCGATGGCCTATTTGACATATTTTTTCCAAAAAAAAGTCATATTTACATTTACCGGGTAATAGAGGTCACTAACAGGTAAGTATGCCTTGATGAACTAAATTGACATGTTTATGTATCTAATTGCAAATTTAAAAACTTCAATTGCCTATTTGACATATCTTTTCCAAAAAAAATCATATTTACGTTTACCTTCTATTACAGGTCACTAACAGGTAATTATGTATTGATGAACTAAATTGACATGTTTATGTACCTAATTGCAACTTTAAAAACTTCAATGGCCTATTTGTCATATTTTTTGCAAAAAAAAAATCATATTTACATTTACCTGCTATTACAGGTCACTATCAGATAATTATGCCTTGATGAACTAAATTGACATGTTTGTGTATCTAATTGCAACTTTAAAATATTCAATGGCCTATTTGACATATTTTTTCCAAAAAAAAAGTCATATTTACAATTACCTGCTATTACAGGTCACTAACAGATAATTATGCCTTGATGTACTAAATTAATTTGTTTATGTATCTAACTGATGCCTTGATGTACTAAATTAATTTGTTTATGTATCTAACTGCAACTTTTAAAACCTAAATTAATTTGTTTATGTATCTAACTGCAACTTTTAAAACATCAATAGCCCATTTGACATATTTTTTCCAAAAAAGGTTATATTTACATTTACCTGCTATTACAGGTCACTAACAGGTAATTATGCATTGATGAACTAAATTAACATGTCACTAACAGGTAATTATGCATTGATGAACTAAATTAACATGTTTATGTATCTAATTTCAACTTTAAAATGTTCGATGGCCTATTTTATGTATCTAATTTCAACTTTAAAATGTTCGATGGCCTATTTGACATATTTTTGCAAAAAAAAAAAAAATTCGATGGCCTATTTGACATATTTTTGCAAAAAAAAAAAAAAAATCATATTTACATTTATCTGCTATTACAGGTCACTATCAGATAATTATGCCTTGATGAACTAAATTGACATGTTTGTGTATGTAATTGCAACTTTAAAATATTCAATGGCCTGTTTGAGATATTTTTTGCAAAAAAAAAAGTCATATTTACAATTACCTGCTATTACAGGTCACTAACAGATAACTATGCCTTGATGTACTAAATTAATTTGTTTATGTATCTAACTGCAACTTTTAAAACTTCAATGGCCTATTTGACATATTTTTTCCAAAAAAGGTTATATTTACATTTACCTGCTATTACAGGTCACTAACAGATAACTATGCCTTGATGTACTAAATTAATTTGTTTATGTATCTAACTGCAACTTTTAAAACTTCAATGGCCTATTTGACATATTTTTTCCAAAAAAGGTTATATTTACATTTATCTGCTATTACAGGTCACTAACAGGTAATTATGCATTGATGAACTAAATTAACATGTTTATGTATCTAATTTCAACTTTAAAATGTTCGATGGCCTATTTGACATATTTTTGCAAAAAAAAAAAAAATCATATTTACATTTACCTACTATTAAAGGTCACTAACAGGTAATTATGCATTTATGAACTAAATTAACATGTTTATGTATCTAATTTCAACTTTAAAATGTTCGATGGCCTATTTGACATATTTTTGCAAAAAAAAAAAAAATCATATTTACATTTACCTACTATTAAAGGTCACTAACAGGTAATTATGCATTGATGCACTAAATTGACATGTTTATGTATCTAATTGCAACTTTAAAATATTCGATGGCCTATTTGACATATTTTTTCCTAAAAAAAGTTATATTTACATTTACCTGCTATTACAGGTCAGTAACAGGTAATTATGATTTGACGAACTAAATTGACATGTTTGTGTATGTAATTGCAACTTTAAAATATATTCAATGGCCTATTTGACATATTTTTTCCAAAAAAAAAAGTCATATTTACAATTACCTGCTATTACAGGTCACTAACAGATAATTATGCCTTGATGTACTAAATTAATTTGTTTATGTATCTAACTGCAACTTTTAAAACTTCAATGGCCTATTTGACATATTTTTTCCAAAAAAGGTTATATTTACATTTACTTGCTATTACAGGTCACTAACAGGTAATTATGCATTATGAACTAAATTAACATGTTTATGTATCTAATTTCAAATTTAAAATGTTCGATGGCCTATTTGACATATTTTTGCAAAAAAAAAAAAAAAAAAAAATCATATTTACATTTACCTGCTATTACAGGTCACTATCAGATAATTATGCCTTGATGAACTAAATTGACATATTTGTGTATCTAATTGCAACTTTAAAATATTCAATGGCCTATTTGACATATTTTTTCCAAAAAAAAAAGTCATATTTACAATTACCTGCTATTACAGGTCACTAACAGATAATTATGCCTTGATGAACTAAATTAATTTGTTTATGTATCTAACTGCAACTTTTAAAACTTCAATGGCCTATTTGACATATTTTTTCCAAAAAAGGTTATATTTACATTTACCTGCTATTACAGGTCACTAACAGGTAATTATGCATTGATGAACTAAATTAACATGTTTATGTATCTAATTTCAACTTTAAAATGTTCGATGGCCTATTTGACATATTTTTGCAAAAAAAAAAAAAATCATATTTACATTACCTGCTATTATAGGTCACTAACAGGTAATTATGCATTGATGCACTAAATTGACATGTTTATGTATCTAATTGCAACTTTAAAATTTTCGATGGCCTATTTGACATATTTTTTCCTAAAAAAAGTTATATTTACATTTACCTGCTATTACAGGTCAGTAACAGGTAATTATGATTTGACGAACTAAATTGACATGTTTATGTACTTAATTGCAACTTTAAAAAACTTCAATGGCCTATTTGACATTTTTTTGCAAAAAAAGTCATATTTACATTTACCTGCTATTACAGGTCGCTAACAGGTAATTATGCCTTGACGTACTAAATTGACATGTTTACGTACCAAATTGCAACTTTAAAAACTTCAATGGCCTCTTTGTCATATTTTTTGCAAAAAAAAATCATATTTACATTTACTTGCTATTACAGTTCACTAACAGATAATTATGCCTTGATGTACTAAATTAACTTGTTTATGTATCTACTTGCAACTTTTAAAACTTCAATGGCCTATTTGACATATTTTTTCCAAAAAAGGTAATATTTACATTACCTGCTATTACAGGTCACTAACAGGTAATTATGCATTGATGAACTAAATTAACATGTTTATGTATCAAATTTCAACTTTAAAATGTTCGTTGGCCTGTTTGAGATATTTTTTGCAAAAAAAAATCATATTTACATTTACCTGCTATTACAGGTCACTAACAGGTAATTATTCCTTGATCCACTAAATTGACATGTTTATGTATCTAATTGAAAATTTAAAATATTCGATGGCCTATTTGACATATTTTTTACAAAAAAAAGTTATATTTTCATTAACTGCTATTACAGGTCACTAACAAGTAAGTATGCCTTGATGAACGAAATTGACTTGTTTATGTACCTAATTGCAACTTTAAAAACTTCGATGGCCTATTTGACTTTTTTTGCAAAAAAAAAAGTCATATTTACATTTACTTGTTATTACAGGTCACTAACAGGTAATTATGACTTGATGAACTAAATTGACAGGTTTATGTACTTAATTGCAACTTAAAAAACTTCAATGGCCTATTTGACATTTTTTTGCAAAAAAAATCATATTTACATTTACCTGTTATTACATATCACTAACAGGTAATTATGATTTGATGAACTAAATTGACATGTTTATGTATCTAATTGCAACTTTTAAATGTTCGATGGCCTATTTGACATACTTTTTGCAAAAAAAAGTCATATTTACAGTTACCTGCTATTACAGGTCACTAACAGGTAATTATGCCTTGATGAACTAAATTGACATTTTATGTATCTAATTCCAACTTAAAAATATTTAACATATTTTTTCCAAAAAAAAGTTATATTTACATTTACTGGCTATTACAGGTCACTAACAGGTAAGTATGCCTTGATAAACTAAATTGACTTGTTTATGTATCTATTTGAAACTTTATAAACTTCAGTGGCCTATTTGACATATTTTTTCCAAAAAAAAGTCATATTTACGTTTACCTGCTATTACAGGTCACTAACAGGTAATTATGCCTTGATGAACTAAATTAACATGTTTGTTTTACCTAATTGCAACTTTAAAACATTCAATGGCATATTTTGCATATTTTTTGCAAAAAAAAAATCATATTTACATTTACCTGCTATTACAGGTCAATAACAGGTAATTATGCCTTGATGAACTAAATTTTCATGTTTATGTACCTAATTGCAACTTTAAAAAACTTCAATGGCGTATTTGACATATTTTTTTCAAAAAAAAAAAAAAGTCATATTTACATTAACTGCTATTACAGGTCACTAACAGGTAATTATGCCTTGATGAACTAAATTAACATGTTTGTTTTACCTAATTGCAACTTTAAAACATTCAATGGCATATTTTGCATATTTTTTGCAAAAAAAAAATCATATTTACATTTACCTGCTATTACAGGTCAATAACAGGTAATTATGCCTTGATGAACTAAATTTTCATGTTTATGTACCTAATTGCAACTTTAAAAAACTTCAATGGCGTATTTGACATATTTTTTTCAAAAAAAAAAAAAAGTCATATTTACATTAACTGCTATTACAGGTCACTAACAGGTAATTATGACTTTATGAACTAAATTGACATGTTTATGTACTTTATTGCAACTTTAAAAAACTTCAATGGCATATTTGACATATTTTTTGCAAAAAAAGTCATATTTACATTATTTGCTATTACAGGTCACTAACAGATGATTATGCCTTGATGAACTAAATTGACATGTTTATGTACCTAATTGCAACTTCAAAAATTTCTATGTCCTATTTGACATATTTCTTGCAAAAAAAGTCATATTTACATTTACCTGTTATTACAGGTCACTAACAGGTAATTATGCCTTGATAAACTAAATTGACATGTTTATGTATCTAATTGCAACTTTAAAATGTTCGATGGCCTATTTGACATTTTTTTTTCCAAAAAAAAGTTATATTTACATTTACCTGCTATTATAGGTCACTAACAGGTAAGAATGCATTGAGGAATTAAATTGACTTGTTTATGTATCTAATTGCAGCTTTAAAAACTTCAATGGCTTATTTGACATATTTTTTCCAAAAAAAGTCATATTTACGTTTACCTGCTATTACAGGTCACTAACAAGTAATTATGCCTTGATGAACTAAATTAACATGTTTATTTTACCTAATTGCAACTTTAAAACATTCAATGGCATATTTTGCATATTTTTTGCAAAAAAAAAATCATATTTACATTTACCTGCTATTACAGGTCAATAACAGGTAATTATGCTTTGATGAACTAAATTGACATTTTTGTGTATCTAATTGCAACTTTAAAATATTCGATAGCCTATTTGACATATTTTTTCCAAAAAAAAAAGTCATATTTACATTTACCTGCTATTACAGGTTACTAACACGTAATTATGACTTGATGTACTAAATTGACTTGTTTATGTATCTAATTACAACTTTTAAAACTTCAATGGCCTATTTAACATATTTTTTCCAAAAAAAATCATATTTATGTTTACCTACTATTACAGGTCACTAACAGGTAATTATGCCTTGATGTACTAAATTAACATGTTTATGTACCTAATTGCAACTTTAAAAACTTCAATGGCCTATTTGACATATTTTTTGCCAAAAAAAAAAGTCATATTTACATTACCTACTATTACCGGTCACTAACAGGTAATTATGACTTGATGAACTAAATTGACATGTTTATGTACTTAATTGCAACTTTAAAAACTTCAATGGCCTATTTGACATATTGTTTGCAAAAAAAGTCATATTTACATTTACCTGCTATTACAGGTCACTAACAGGTAATTATGTCTTGATGAACTAAATTGACATGTTTATGTATCTAATTGCAATTTAAAAAACTTCAATGACCTATTTGACATATTTCTTGCAAAAAAAGTCATATTTACATTTCCTGGTATTACAAGTCACTAACAGGTAATTATGCCTTGATAAACTAAATTGACATGCTTATGTATCTAATTGCAACTTTAAAATGTTCGATGACCTATTTGACATATTTTTTCCAAAAAAAGGGAAAAGTGTCATCAAATCAGTCTCCTAAGTCAATCGGATAGTGCAATCTGCCCCCTAAGTTAAAAAAGCTCCGATTAACTCCCCTAAACCGGTAAAAAAACTCAATTAGCTCCTTTTGTTCCCAACCCAGCCGGTTAATGCTGACATGCCGCACACGTGGATTAATTCTTCACATTTTACCCTAATTGGAATTTCCTACTTATTAATGTGTGTGTGTGTGTGTGTGTATATATATATATATATATATTTATATATAAAATGATGAATTAAATCCCAGGAAATCCCTAAATTAGTCCAGGAAGCCCTTCTCACTTCCCGCACTCTACTCCGCTGCCTTCGCATGTCTACAATTGGACAATTTTCTCCAAATATCTCCACGGATTGACTTTAAACAGAGACTACGAACTTCAAAAGTTGTTAAAGAGGTATGAATCTATTACCTAGTACTAGTTAAGAATTGATTTTGGTTTCATTTGGGGAAAATTCGTTGGGTAATATGTGTTATGAGTGTTGAAAATTTTGATGGTAAAGTGGAAACATTGTATTACTCTAACCAATTTGTTGTTCGTATGCTGCTGTGGTCCCCAAGATGCCCCTCTTTTTGTGTTGTAAGAAGTGTGTGAATGATATGGGTCCCTCTTTGTAGTTGATAATGGAGACATAGTGTGTTGTTGTGGTCCCTTGCAATGTTTTTAATTTTTTCAACAGAGATGGGAGATGGTGAAGGGCAAAAAGTTTATTCTGTTTTGCTTTTTTTTTTTTTTTTCAGGGTAGTTGGGTGTTTTTTTTATTGTCCCCAACTTTGTACTTGAACCATACTCCCCTTTCTTTTATTTTGTTTTTGTTTCTTGTCAATGGATCTATATGTTGCTTTTGTTGCTTGTCAATTTTATAGGGGATTGTTTATGACATTTTTCCCTAAAATTATAAGAGTAGTAGCAGTAGCTATGTCACTACCAATTATTAGGTGTGAGAACATTTCTGGGCTTAGTAAGAGCATTTATTTTGTGTGTGTGTATATATGATATATATCTATTTAGTATCACTTTATATATCTTTGATCTNGTAGTAGCAGTAGCTATGTCACTACCAATTATTGGGTGTGAGAACATTTCTGGGCTTAGTAAGAGCATTTATTTTGTGTGTGTGTATATATGATATATATCTATTTAGTATCACTTTATATATCTTTGATCATGATATATATCTATTTAGTATCACTTTATATATCTTTGATCTCAATACAAACACACTAGGGGAATAAATGGGAATAATGATGCATATATATACAATTAGCTAAATGGGAATAATGATGCAGTATGTATGCTATTAGCTAAATGGAAATAATGATGCAGCATTTATACTATTAGCTAAATGGGAATAATGATGCAGTATGTATGCTATTAGCTAAATGGAAATAATGATGCAGCATGTATACTATTAGCTAAAGGGGAATAAAGATGCAGTATGTATGCTATTATCTAAATGGGAATAATGATGCAACATGTATACTATTAGCTAAATGGGAATAATGATGCAGTATGTGTGTTATTAGCTAAATGGGAATAATGATGCAGAATTTATGTTTATCATAAATCAAGAACAACCTTTGCTATTATATCATTTTGTGCATTCTGCATATAGAAGAATCTAAGTAGTCAGCGGCTCATAATTGAGTTATTTTAATCTGTTTATATGTTATTATTGTGGTCCACACTAAAGTACATAATTATTTGTTTTTATAGGATGTTTGACGTAGTTGAGTTAAAGATTCACCATGGAGGTAGCTTTGAAAAAAATCCAAGGTTATCATACATAAATGGTGAGGTAGAAGTCATTAATATTGACCCAGATAGAATTTCCTCGCTTCACCTAATGAAATATATTAAAGAAGACAGATATGGACAAGTAGTTGGGCTTTACTTTAAGAGAGTAGAAGAGTCTATGGAGATGCTTCAACTATTATATGATAATTGCAGTACAATAAGAGCAGCTAATTTGGCACGTAGATATGGTAAGATAGACATTTATGCTGACCATGGGATTCAAGAGGCAGAACTAGTTCCTAATTTGCTTTTACCTTTCTCTGCACCTGAGTGTGATGATGGTGTAATAACTCAACCTGAAAAAGAAGTTGCAGCTGAGTGTGAAAATAATTGTGAGGCAGATGATGAACCTATAGATGACAGTGATGCAGAAGACAGTTGTGATCCCTTTCTATCAGATGATGATGATGAGGTAAGGGCAGCTAGAAGTTTGGGACTCAACAAGCTGAGGAAGACATTGATGGGGCTGGAAATTCACCTAATGATGAAGACATTCATGGGGCTGAAAATACAGATAATGAAGAAGGTATGCAACAAAATGGAGGTGATAATGGTGGATGTGAAGACATGGACCAAGCAGCATTTGGTGAAGATTATGACTTTGATGACCCACCAAGTTATCATACAGACAATGAGGATAATTTGAATGATGTAGGTGACCATTCGAGTAAGTGTAAGTTTCCCTCGTATAACCCACAAGCTTATCCACCAGTTCTGGAAGCAGGCTTGCTGTTTGAAGATAGCAAACAGTTTAAACAGGCCATAATTGTTTATGTTGTCTACACTAAGAGAGATCTTAGATTTACTAAGAATGAGGCTAGTAGAGTCAGGGTTAAATGTGTGGAGAACTGCCCATTTTACTGTTGTGGTCGTTGGGAGAAAAGCTACCATTGTTTTCAACTTAGAAGAATTGTTAATTCTCACAGATGCAACACTGAACTGAAGTTAGGGATAGTGACTCAAAAGTGGCTAGAGGATAAGTATGAAGACAAAGTGATTGCCGAACAAAATATTGGTATTGTTGAGTTGAAGAAACATATTGAATCAGATTTGAAGATCACTTTTACAGTTAGCAAGGTGAGGAGGGCATTGAAGGCAATTGTGAAAAGAGTTAATGCTGGTTTTGATGATCAATTTAAAAGATTAAGAGATTATGCTCAGGAGTGCTTAAACTCTAATCCAGGAAGTAATGTACTTATAAAAACAATTAGAGTCGTAGAAAATGCTCCTTGTGTCTTTCAAAGAATTTTTGTATGCTTTGGAGCATTAAAGAAGGGGTTCATACAAGGATGTAGAAAAGTTCTTGGCCTTAATGGATGTTGTTTAAAGGGTAAGTTGAAGGGTGAAATACTAAGTGCTGTAGGAAGAGATGCAAACAATCAAATGTATCCAGTTGCTTGGGCTGTGGTAGAAATAGAAAATATTGATTCTTGGAAGTGGTTTTTGGGATTACTAAAGGATGCCTTGGGTATACACAACAGCAGTGAGTGGACTTTAATTTCTGATCAGCAAAAGGTACAATTTTCCTTTCTAGTTTTTACTTGCTAGTGTTTTAATTGCTGCTGCAATGAGTGGACTTTAAATTGATTTAAACTAATTGCTGTTGTAAACTGAGTGGAGTTTAATTGCTACTATAAAATGTGAAGTATAAATTTAGTGGACTTTAATTGTTGCTATAAAACTGATTGTATGCTCAATTAAAACTGATGGGTATGCTTAATTAAAACTGATGTGTAAGTTGTTTTTAAACTGAAAATTACTATGCTTAAGGCTACTGTAAACTGATGGACTATAAGGCTATTGTTTGATATGCATTTTAGGAATCATATTTTCATAACTCTAAATCTGCTTTGTGTTCATTGTTCTAATTTGTTTGTGGTAAAGGCTATGATGTTTGTGTTCACTGTCAATATGCTTTGTGCTCACTGCAGGGGTTAACTAATGTGATCCAACAGTTATTTCCAGAAGTAGAGCATAGAAATTGTGCTCGACATATTCATGCAAATTAGAGTAAAAAGCATAGAGGCATGGTGTTTAGGAAACTTTTCTGGAAATGTGCGAAGGCAACGACTACATCACAATTTGATGAAGTTGTAAAAGAATTGGCAAAGAGAGACCCCAAAGCAAGCGAAGATTTGGTAAAGTATCCACCCAAACTATGGTGTAAAGCATTCTTCCGAACTAATGTGAAATGTGATGCTGTGGACAATAACTTGTCAGAAGCTTTTAATGCCACTATCTTAAAAGCAAGATCAAAGCCTATAGTGCCAATGCTTGAAGATATCCGTGTTGCCATGNGGGGGGGGGGGGGGGGGGGTTTATTACAGCATGGCCAAGCAGCAGGGAATGATCTTGGAAAAAATAGACTAGCTGCAGATGATGTTGAACTGATTTTTGCTAGGTAGAATGTAGTATAAATTGTAAAATTGATGTTTTTTGTCAAATGACTTTTGCTAGGCTACTGTGAAATGGTTTTTGTAAAACATTTATACTGCATTCTAAATGCTAGGATACTGTCAAATGGCCATTTTTGTAAAACAAGCTACTGCATTCTGATTACTAGGCTACTGTCAAATAGCCAACATGCTACTGGATTCTGGCAACTGATTTGTATAAATGGTTTTTGATTGGTCATTAATGTATGAAATTGTCAATCAATTTGAGCATTATTATGAAGTGATTAGTATGAGACTCATTTGAGACACCTATTTATGCATTATTATGAGAAAACCCTTCCATTTGAGCATTATTATGAATCTTTCATATATGTATTTCACCACACTCATTTCTAATCACAATTTCATTTCATCATACTTAGTATAGAATGAATAAATATAAGGAAAAACTCATACAAACTGTTTCTAAAATGAAAAAGAAAAACTCATACAAACTTGTAACAGTAAGAACTCATATGCATTTCATCATACTCATTGAATCAAGTTTTTATTCTATTCCATAAACCGATACAATTAACCTTACTTCAACATAGGAACATATTCAAAATTTACACTCTTGTGCTGAAAATTACTCAATAAGTAGATTCCTATAACTATTTGGATAACAAACACCCAAATTTTCTTCAAATTTTTTCTTTCCACGGATTGAACTTCCAAATCCCTTCATAGGTGTTTGATTTCATCTTTTAATTCCAATATCAAACTTTTCAACTCATGAACTGATTGAGTACTCCCATCATTCAAAACTTCAACTGTAGCCAATATGTCTTCTTTCCAAACAAAAAAACCANTTTATGTATCTAATTGCAACTTTTAAAACTTCAATGGCCTATTTGACATATTTTTTTCCAAAAAAGGACATATTTACATTTACCTGCTATTAAAGGTCACTAACAAGTAATTATGCATTGATGAACTAAATTTACATGTTTATGTATCTAATTGCAACTTTAAAATGTTCGATGGCCTATTTAACATATTTTTACAAAAAAAAATGATATTTACATTTACCTGCTATTACAGGTCACTAACAGGTAATTATGCCTTGATTAACTAAATTGACATGTTTATGTATCTAATTGCAACTTTAAAAACTTCAATGGCTTATTTGACATTTTTTTTCCAAAAAAAAGTTATATTTACATTAACTGCTATTACAGGTCACTAACAGGTAAGTATGCCTTGATGAACTAAATTGACTTGTTTATGTACCTAATTTCAACTTTAAAAACTTCAATGGCCTATTTGACATATTTTTTGCAAAAAAAAAAGAGTCATATTTACATTTATCTGCTATTACAGGTCACTAACAGGTAATTATGACTTGATGAACTAAATTGACATGTTTATGTACCTAATTGCAACTTTAAAAACTTCGATTGTCCATTTGATATATTTTTTCCAAAAAAAAGTCATATTTACATTTTCCTGTTATTACAGGTCAGTAACAGGTAATTATGCCTTGATAAACTAAATTGGCATGTTTATGTATCCAATTGCAACTTTAAAAACTTCGATTGTCTATTTGACATATTTTTTACAAAAAAATCATATTTACATTTACCGGGTAATACAGGTCACTAACAGGTAATTATGCCTTGATGAACTGAATTGAGTTGTTTATGTACTTAATTGCAACTTTAAAAACTTCAATGACCTATTTGACATATTTTTTGCAAAAAAAAGTCATATTTACATTTACCTGTTATTACAGGTCACTAACAGGTAATTATGCCTTGATAAACTAAATTGACTTGTTTATGTAGCTAAGTGCAACTTTAAAAAGTTCAATGGCCTATTTGACATATTTTTTTTTCCAAAAAAGGTCATATTTACATTTACCTGCTATTACAAGTCACTAACAGGTAATTATGCATTCATAAACTAAATTGACAAGTTTATGTATCTAATTGCAACTTTAAAATGTTCGATGGCCTATTTGACATTTTTTTCCTAAAAAAAAAGTCATAATTACATTTACCTGCTATTTGAGGTCACTAACAGATAATTATACCTTGATATACTAAATATACTTGTTTAAGTATCTAATTGCAACTTTTAAAACTTCAATGGCCTATTTGACATATTTTTTCCAAAAAAAGTCATATTTACATTTACCTGCTATTACAGGTCACTAACAGGTAATTATGCCTTGATAACTAAATTGACATGTTTATGTACCTAATTGCAACTTTAAAAACTTCGATTGTCCATTTGATATATTTTTTCCAAAAAAAAGTCATATTTACATTTTCCTGTTATTACAGGTCAGTAACAGGTAATTATGCCTTGATAAACTAAATTGGCATGTTTATGTATCCAATTGCAACTTTAAAAACTTCGATTGTCTATTTGACATATTTTTTACAAAAAAATCATATTTACATTTACCGGGTAATACAGGTCACTAACAGGTAATTATGCCTTGATGAACTGAATTGAGTTGTTTATGTACTTAATTGCAACTTTAAAAACTTCAATGACCTATTTGACATATTTTTTGCAAAAAAAAGTCATATTTACATTTACCTGTTATTACAGGTCACTAACAGGTAATTATGCCTTGATAAACTAAATTGACTTGTTTATGTAGCTAAGTGCAACTTTAAAAAGTTCAATGGCCTATTTGACATATTTTTTTTTCCAAAAAAGGTCATATTTACATTTACCTGCTATTACAAGTCACTAACAGGTAATTATGCATTCATAAACTAAATTGACAAGTTTATGTATCTAATTGCAACTTTAAAATGTTCGATGGCCTATTTGACATTTTTTTCCTAAAAAAAAAGTCATAATTACATTTACCTGCTATTTGAGGTCACTAACAGATAATTATACCTTGATATACTAAATATACTTGTTTAAGTATCTAATTGCAACTTTTAAAACTTCAATGGCCTATTTGACATATTTTTTCCAAAAAAAGTCATATTTACATTTACCTGCTATTACAGGTCACTAACAGGTAATTATGCCTTGATAACTAAATTGACATGTTTATGTACCTAATTGCAACTTTAAAAACTTCGATTGTCCATTTGATATATTTTTTCCAAAAAAAAGTCATATTTACATTTTCCTGTTATTACAGGTCAGTAACAGGTAATTATGCCTTGATAAACTAAATTGGCATGTTTATGTATCCAATTGCAACTTTAAAAACTTCGATTGTCTATTTGACATATTTTTTACAAAAAAATCATATTTACATTTACCGGGTAATACAGGTCACTAACAGGTAATTATGCCTTGATAACTAAATTGACATGTTTACGTACCTAATTGCAACTTTAAAAACTTCAATGGCCTAATTAATTTTTCGGGCAAAGTTCGATGGCATATTTGACATATTTTTTGCAAAAAAAAGTCAGATTTAGATTTACCTGGTATTACAGATCACTAACAGATAATTATGCCTTGATGAACTAAATTAACTAGTTTATGTACCTAATTGCAACTTTAAAAACTTTGAAGTCCTAATTAGTTTTTCAGGTAAAGTTCGATGGGCTATTTAACATATATTTTCCAAAAAAAGTCATATTTACATTTTCCTGGTATTACAGGTCACTAACGGGTAATTATGCCTTGATAAACTAAATTGGCATGTTTATGTATCTAATTGCAACTTTAAAAACTTCGATTGTCTATTTGACATATGTTTTACAAAGAAAGTCATATTTACATTTACCGGGTAATACAGGTCACTAACAGGTAATTATGCCTTGATGAACTGAATTGAGTTGTTTATGTACTTAATTGCAAATTTAAAAACTTCAATGACCTATTTGACATATTTTTTGCAAAAAAAAGTCATATTTACATTTACCTGTTATTACAGGTCACTAACAGGTAATTATGCCTTGATAAACTAAATTGACTTGTTTATGTAGCTAAGTGCAATTTTAAAAACTTCAATGGCCTATTTGACATATTTTTTTTCCAAAAAAGGTCATATTTACATTTACCTGCTATTACAGGTCACTAATAGGTAATTATGCATTAATAAACTAAATTGACAAGTTTATGTATCTACTTGCAACTTTAAAATGTTCGATGGCCTATTTGACATTTTTTTCCTAAAAAAAAGTCATATTTACATTTACCTGCTATTTGAGGTCACTAACAGATAATTAAACTTTGATGTACTAAATATACTTGTTGAAGTATCTAATTGCAACTTTTAAAACTTCAATGGCCTATTTGACATATTTTTTCCAAAAAAAGTCATATTTACATTATCTGCTATTACAGGTCACTAACAGGTAATTATGCCTTGATAACTAAATTGACATGTTTATGTACCTAATTGCAACTTTAAAAACTTCAATGGCCTGTTTGACATATTTTTTGCAAAAAAAAAAAAAAGAAGTCATATTTATATTTACCTGCTATTACAGGTCACTAACAGGTAATTATGACTTGATGAACTAAATTGACATGTTTATGTACTTAATTACAACTTTAGAAACTTCAATGACCTATTTCACATATTCTTTGCAAAAAAGAGTCATATTTACAATTGCCTGCAATTACAGGTCACTAACAGGTAATTATGCCTTGATAACTAAATTGACATGTTTACGTACCTAATTGCAACTTTAAAAAAACTTCAATGGCCTAATTAATTTTTCGGGTAAAGTTCGATGGCATATTTGACATACTTTTTGCAAAAAAAAAGTCAGATTTAGATTTACCTGGTATTACAGATCACTAACAGATAATTATGCCTTGATGAACTAAATTAACTAGTTTATGTACCTAATTGCAACTTTAAAAACTTTGAAGTCCTAATTAGTTTTTCAGGTAAAGTTCGATGGGCTATTTAACATATATTTTCCAAAAAAAGTCATATTTACATTTTCCTGGTATTACAGGTCACTAACAGGTAATTATGCCTTGATAAACTAAATTGGCATGTTTATGTATCTAATTGCAACTTTAAAAACTTCGATTGTCTATTTGACATATTTTTTACAAAGAAAGTCATATTTACATTTACCGGGTAATACAGGTCACTAACAGGTAATTATGCCTTGATGAACTGAATTGAGTTGTTTACGTACTTAATTGCAACTTTAAAACTTCAATGACCTATTTGACATATTTTTTGCAAAAAAAAGTCATATTTACATTTACCTGTTATTACAGGTCACTAACAGGTAATTATGCCTTGATAAACTAAATTGACTTGTTTATGTAGCTAAGTGCAACTTTAAAAACTTCAATGGCCTATTTGACATATTTTTTTTCCAAAAAAGGTCATATTTACATTTACCTGCTATTACAGGTCACTAACAGGTAATTATATATTGATAAACTAAATTGACATGTTTATGTATCTAATTGCAACTTTAAAATATTCGATGGCCTATTTGACATTCTTTTCCTAAAAAAAAGTCATATTTATGGCCTATTTGACATTCTTTTCCTAAAAAAAAGTCATATTTACATTTACCTGCTATTACAGGTCACTTACAGGTAATTATGCCTTGATTTACTAAATATACTTGTTTAAGTATCTAATTGCAACTTTTAAAACTTCAATGGCCTATTTGACATATTTTTTCCAAAAAAAGTCATATTTACATTAACTGCTATTACAGGTCACTAACAGGTAATTATGCCTTGATAACTAAATTGACATGTTTATGTACCTAATTCTAACTTTAAAAACTTCAATGGCCTATTTGACATATTTTTTGCAAAAAAAAAAAAGAAAAGTCATATTTATATTTACCTGCTATTACAGGTCACTAACAGGTAATTATTACTTGATGAACTAAATTGACATGTTTATGTACTTAAATACAACTTTAGAAACTTCAATGACCTATATGACATATTCTTTGCAAAAAAAGGTCATATTTACATTTACCTGCAATTACATGTCACTAATAGGTAATTATGCCTTGATGAACTAAATTGACATGTTTACGTACCTAATTTTGCAACTTTAAAAACTTCAATGGCCTAATTAATTTTTCGGGTAAAGTTCGATGGCATATTTGACATATTTTTTGCAAAAAAAAAGTCAGATTTAGATTTACCTGGTATTACAGATCACTAACAGATAATTATGCCTTGATGAACTAAATTAACTAGTTTATGTACCTAATTGCAACTTTAAAAACTTCAATGACCTATTTGACATATTTTTTGCAAAAAAAAGGCATATTTACATTTTCCTGGTATTACAGATCACTAACAGATAATTATGCCTTGATGAACTAAATTAACTAGTTTATGTACCTAATTGCAACTTTAAAAACTTCGATTGTCTATTTGACATATTTTTTGCAAAAAAAAGTCATATTTACATTTACCTGCTATTTGAGGTCACTAACAGATAATTAAACCTTGATGTACTAAATATACTTGTTTAAGTATCTAATTGCAACTTTTAAAACTTAAATGACCTATTTGACATATTTTTTGCAAAAAAAAGTCATATTTACATTTTCCTGTTATTACAGATCACTAACAGGTAATTATGCCTTGATAAACTAAATTGACTTGTTTATGTAGCTAAGTGCAACTTTAAAAACTTCAATGGCCTATTTGACATATTTTTTTTCCAAAAAAGGTCATATTTACATTTACCTGCTATTACAGGTCACTAACAGGTAATTATGCCTTGATAAACTAAATTGACTTGTTTATGTAGCTAAGTGCAACTTTAAAAACTTCAATGGCCTATTTGACATATTTTTTTTCCAAAAAAGGTCATATTTACATTTACCTGCTATTACAGGTCACTAACAGGTAATTATGCATTCATAAACTAAATTGACAAGTTTATGTATCTAGTTGCAACTTTAAAATGTTCGATGGCCTATTTGACAATTTTTTCCTAAAAAAAAGTCATATTTACATTTACCTGCTAATTGATTTCCTAAAAAAAAGTCATATTTACATTTACCTGCTAATTGAGGTCACTAACAGGTAATTATACCTTGATGTACTAAATATACTTGTTTATGTATCTAATTGCAACTTTTAAAACTTCAATGGCCTATTTGACATATTTTTTCCAAAAAAAGTCATATTTACATTTATCTGTTATTACAGGTCACTAACAGGAAATTATGCATTGATAAACTAAATTGACTTGTTTATGTAGCTAAGTGCAACTTTAAAAACTTCAATGACCTATTTGACATATTTTTTCCAAAAAAAGTCATATTTACATTTATCTGTTATTACAGGTCACTAACAGGAAATTATGCATTGATAAACTAAATTGACATGTTTATGTATCTAATTGCAACTTTTAAAACTTCAATGGCCTATTTGACATATTTTTTCCAAAAAAAGTCATATTTACATTTACCTGTTAGTACAGGTCACCTACAGGTAATTGTGCCTTGATAAACTAAATTGACTTGTTTATGTACCTAATTGCAACTTTAAAAACTTTGAAGTCCTAATTAATTTTTCAGGTAAAGTTCGATGGGCTATTTAACATATATTTTCCAAAAAAAGTCATATTTACATTAACTGCTATTACAGGTCACTAACAGGTAATTATACATTGATAAACTAAATTGACATGTTTATGTATCTAATTGCAACTTTAAAATATTCGATGGCCTATTTGACATTCTCTTCCTAAAAAAAAGTCATATTTACATTTACCTGCTATTACAGGTCACTAACAGGTAATTATACATTGATAAACTAAATTGACATGTTTATGTATCTAATTGCAACTTTAAAAACTTCGATTGTCTATTTGACATATTTTTTACAAAGAAAGTCATATTTACATTTACCGGGTAATACAGGTCACTAACAGGTAATTATGCCTTGATGAACTGAATTGAGTTGTTTATGTACTTAATTGCAACTTTAAAACTTCAATGACCTATTTGACATATTTTTTGCAAAAAAAAGTCATATTTACATTTATCTGTTATTACAGGTCACTAACAGGTAATTATGCCTTGATAAACTAAATTGACTTGTTTATGTACCTAATTGCAACTTTAAAAACTTCAATGGCCTATTTGACATATTTTTTTTCCAAAAAAGGTCATATTTACATTTACCTGCTATTACAGGTCCCTAACAGGTAATTATGCATTCATAAACTAAATTGAGAAGTTTATGTATCTAGTTGCAACTTTAAAATGTTCGATGGCCTATTTGACAATTTTTTCCTAAAAAAAAGTCATATTTACATTTACCTGCTAATTGAGGTCACTAACAGGTAATTATACCTTGATGTACTAAATATACTTGTTTATGTATCTAATTGCAACTTTTAAAACTTCAATGGCCTATTTGACATATTTTTTCCAAAAAAAGTCATATTTACATTTACCTGTTAGTACAGGTCACCTACAGGTAATTATGCCTTGATAAACTAAATTGACTTGTTTATGTACCTAATTGCAACTTTAAAAACTTTGAAGTCCTAATTAATTTTTCAGGTAAAGTTCGATGGGCTATTTAACATATATTTTCCAAAAAAAGTCATATTTACATTTTCCTGGTATTACAGGTCACTAACAGGTAATTATGCCTTGATAAAGTAAATTGGCATGTTTATGTATCTAATTGCAAGTTTAAAAACTTCGATTGTCTATTTGACATATTTTTTCCAAAAAAAGTCATATTTACATTTACCGGGTAATACAGGTCTCTAACAGGTAATTATGCCTTGATGAACTGAATTGAGTTGTTTATGTACTTAATTGCAACTTTTAAAACTTCAATGGCCAATTTGACATATTTTTTCCAAAAAAAGTCATATTTACATTTTCCTGGTATTACAGGTCACTAACAGGTAATTATGCTTTGATAAAGTAAATTGGCATGTTTATGTATCTAATTGCAACTTTAAAAACTTCGATTGTCTATTTGACATATTTTTTTTAAAAAAAGTCATATTTACATTTACCGGGTAATACAGGTCACTAACAGGTAATTATGCCTTGATGAACTAAATTGAGTTGTTTATGTACTTAATTGCAACTTTAAAAACTTCAATGACCTATTTGATATATTTTTTGCAAAAAAAAGTCATATTTACATTTAACTGTTATTACAGGTCACCAACAGTTAATTATGTCTTGATAAACTAAATTGACCTGTTTATGTACCTAATTGCAACTTTAAAAACTTCAATGGCCTATTTGACATATTTTTTTCCAAAAAAGGTCATATTTACATTTACCTGCTACTACAGGTCACTAACAGGTAATTATATATTGATAAACTAAATTGACATGTTTATGTATCTAATTGCAACTTTAAAATGTTCGATGGCCTATTTGACATTTTTATCCTAAAAAAAAGTCATATTTACATTTACCTGCTATTACAGGTCACTTACAGGTAATTATGCCTTGATGTACTAAATATACTTGTTTATGTATCTAATTGCAAATTTTAAAACTTCAATGGCCAATTTGACATATTTTTTCCAAAAAAAATCATATTTACATTTTTTTGGTATTACAGGTCACTAACAGGTAATTACGCCTTGATAACTAAATTGACATATTTATGTACCTAATTGCAATTTTAAAAACTTCAATGGCCTATTTGACATTTTTTTTGCAAAAAAAAAAAAAAAAAAAAGTCATATTTATATTTACCTGCTATTACAGGTAATTAACAGGTAATTATGACTTGATGAACTAAATTGACATGTTTATGTACTTAATTGCAACTTTAGAAACTTCAATGGTCTATTTGACATATTTTTTGCAAAAAAAAGTCATATTTACATTTACCTGCTATTACAGCTCACTAACAGGTAATTATGCGTTGATGAACTAAATTGACATGTTTACGTATCTAATTGCAACTTTAAAAAGTTTAAGCGCCTAATTAATTTTTTTGGTAAAGTTCAATGGCCTATTTGACATATTTTTTGCAAAAAAAAGTTATATTTACATTTACCTGCTATTACAGGTCACGAACAGGTAATTATGCCTTGATGAACTAAATTGACATGTTTACGTACCTAATTGCAACTTTAAAAACTTCAATGGCCTAATTAATTTTTCGGGTAAAGTTCGATGGCATATTTGACATATTTTTTGCAACAAAAAAGTCATATTTAGATTTACCTGGTATTACAGATCACTAACAGATAATTATGCCTTGATGAACTAAATTGACATGTTTACGTACCTAATTGCAACTTTAAAAACTTCAATGGCCTAATTAATTTTTCGGGTAAAGTTCGATGGCATATTTGACATATTTTTTGCAACAAAAAAGTCATATTTAGATTTACCTGGTATTACAGATCACTAACAGATAATTATGCCTTGATGAACTAAATTAACTAGTTTATGTACCTAATTGCAACTTTAAAAACTTTGAAGTCCTAATTAATTTTTCAGGTAAAGTTCGATGGGCTATTTAACATATACTTTCCAAAAAAAGTCATATTTACATTTTTCTGGTATTACAGGTCACTAACAGGTAATTATGCCTTGATGAACTAAATTGACATGTTTACGTACCTAATTGCAACTTTAAAAACTTCAATGGCCTAATTAATTTTTCGGGTAAAGTTCGATGGCATATTTGACATATTTTTTGCAACCAAAAAGTCATATTTAGATTTACCTGGTATTACAGATCACTAACAGATAATTATGCCTTGATGAACTAAATTAACTAGTTTATGTACCTAATTGCAACTTTAAAAACTTTGAAGTCCTAATTAATTTTTCAGGTAAACTTCGATGGGCTATTTAACATATACTTTCCAAAAAAAGTCATATTTACATTTTTCTGGTATTACAGGTCACTAACAGGTAATTATGCCTTGATAAACTAAATTGGCATGTTTATGTATCTAATTGCAACTTTAAAAACTTCGATTGTCTATTTGACATATTTTTTACAAAAAAAGTCATATTTACATTTACCGGGTAATACAGGTCACTAACAGGTAATTATGCCTTGATGAACTAAATTGAGTTGTTTATGTACTTAATAGCAACTTTAAAAACTTCAATCAACTATTTGATATATTTTTTGCAAAAAAAAAGTCATATTTACATTTACCTGTTAATACAGGTCACCAACAGGTAATTATGCCTTGATAAACTAAATTGACTTGTTTATATACCTAATTGCAACTTTAAAAACTTCAATGGCCTATTTGACATATTTTTTTCCAAAAAAGGTCATATTTACATTTATCTGCTATTACAGGTCACTAACAGGTAATTATACATTGATAAACTAAATTGACATGTTTATGTATCTAATTGCAACTTTAAAATATTCGATGGCCTATTTGACATTTTTTTCCTAAAAAAAAGTCATATTTACATTTACTTGCTATTACAGGTCACTTACAGGTAATTATGCCTTGATGTACTAAATATACTTGTTTATGTATCTAATTTCAAATTTTAAAACTTCAATAGCCAATTTGACATATTTTTTCCAAAAAAAGTCATATTTACATTTTCCTGGTATTACAAGTCACTAACAGGTAATTATGCCTTGATAAACTAAATTGGCATGTTTATGTATCTAATTGCAACTTTAAAAACTTCGATTGTTTATTTGACATATTTTATTGCAACTTTAAAAACTTCGATTGTTTATTTGACATATTTTTTCCAAAAAAAGTCATATTTACATTTATATTTGACATATTTTTTCCAAAAAAAGTCATATTTACATTTACCGGGTTAATACAGGTCACTAACAGGTAATTATGCCTTGATGAACTGAATTGAGTTGTTTATGTACTTAATTGCAACTTTAAAAACTTCAATGAACTATTTGATATATTTTTTGCAAAAAAAAGTCATATTTACATTTACCTGTTAATACAGGTCACCAACAGGTAATTATGCCTTGATAAACTAAATTGACTTGTTTATGTACCTAATTGCAACTTTTAAAACTTCAATGGCCTATTTGACATATTTTTTTCCAAAATAGGTCATATTTACATTTACCTGCTATTACAGGTCACTAACAGGTAATTATACATTGATAAACTAAATTGACATGTTTATGTATCTAATTGCAACTTTAAAATATTCGATGGCCTATTTGACATTTTTTTCCTAAAAAAAAGTCATATTTACATTTACCTGCTATTACAGGTCACTTACAGGTAATTATGCCTTGATGTACTAAATATACTTGTTTATGTATCTAATTGCAACTTTTAAAACTACAATGGCCTATTTAACATATTTTTTTCCAGAAAAAGTCATATTTACATTTACCTGCTATTACAGGTCACTAACAGGTAATTATGCCTTGATAAACTAAATTGGCATGTTTATGTATCTAATTGCAACTTTAAAAACTTCGATTGTCTATTTGACATATTTTTTCCAAAAAAAGTCATATTTATATTTACCTGCTACTGCAGGTCACTAACAGGTAATTATGACTTGATGAACTAAATTGACATGATTATGTACTTAATTGCAACTTTAGAAACTTCAATGACCTATTTGACATATTCTTTGCAAAAAAAAAGTCATATTTACATTTACCTGCGATTACAGGTCACTAACAGGTAATTATGCCTTGATAAACTAAATTGACATGTTTACGTACCTAATCGCAACTTTAAAAACTTCAATGGCCTAATTAATTTTTCGGGTAAAGTTCGATGGCATATTTGACATATTTTTTGCAAAAAAAAGTCATATTTAGATTTCCTGGTATTACAGATCACTAACAGATAATTATGCCTTGATGAACTAAATTAACTAGTTTATGTACCTAATTGCAACTTTAAAAACTTTGAAGTCCTAATTAATTTTCCAGGTAAATTTCGATGGGCTATTTAACATATATTTTCCAAAAAAAGTCATATTTACATTTTCCTGGTATTACAGGTTACTAACATGTAATTATGCCTTGATAAACTAAATTGGCATGTTTATATATCTAATTGCAACTTGAATAACTTCGATTGTCTATTTGACATATTTTTTCCAAAAAAAGTCATAGTTTCATTTACCGGGTAATACAGGTCACTAACAGGTAATTATGCCTTGATTAACTGAATTGAGTTGTTTATGTATCTAATTGCAACTTTAAAATGTTCGATGGCCTATTTGACATTTTTTTCCTAAAAAAAAGTCATATTACATTTACCTGCTATTACAGGTCACTAACAGGTAATTATGCCTTGATTTACTAAATATACTTGTTTATGTATCTAATTGCAACTTTTAAAACTTCAATGGCCAATTTGACATATTTTTTCCAAAAAAAGTCATATTTACATTTTCCTGGTATTACAGGTCACTAACAGGTAATTATGCCTTGATAAACTAAATTGCCATGTTTATATATCTAATTGCAACTTTAAAAACTTCGATTGCCTATTTGACATATTTTTTTCCAAAAAAAGTCATATTTACATTTACCGGGTAATACAGGTCACTAACAGATAATTATGCCATGATAAACTGAATTGAGTTGTTTATGTACTTAATTGCAACTTTAAAAACTTCAATGACCTATTTGATATATTTTTTGCAAAAAAAGTCATATTTACATTTACCTGTTCTTACAGGTCACTAACAGGTAATTATGCCTTGATAAACTAAATTGACTTGTTTATGTACCTAATTGCAACTTTAAAAACTTCAATGGCCTATTTGACATATTTTTTTCCAAAAAAGGTCATATTTACATTTACCTGCGATTACAGGTCACTAACAGGTAATTATGCATTGATAAACTAAATTGACATGTTTATGTATCTAATTGCAACTTTAAAATGTTCGATGGCCTATTTGACATTTTTTTCCTATAAAAAAGTCATATTTACATTTACCTGCTATTACAGGTCACTAACAGGTAATTATGCCTTGATGTACTAAATATATTTGTTTATGTATCTAATTGCAACTTTTAATACTTCAATGGCCTATTTGACATATTTTTTCCAAAACAAGTCATATTTACATTTTCCTGGTATTACAGGTCATTAACAGGTAATTATGCCTTGATAAACTAAATTGGCATGTTTATGTATCTAATTGCAACTTTAAAAAACTTCGATTGTCTATTTGACATATTTTTTCCAAAAAAATTCATATTTATATTTACCTGCTATTACAGGTCACTAACAGATAATTATGACTTGATGAACTAAATTGACATGTTTATGTACTTAATTGCAACCTTAGAAACTTCAATGGCCTGTTTGACATATTGTTTGCAAAAAAAGTCATATTTACATTTACCGGCTATTACAGGTCAGTAACAGGTAATTATGCGTTGATTAACTAAATTGACATGTTTACGTACCTAATTGCAACTTTAAAAACTTCAATGGCCTAATTAATTTTTCGGGTATAGTTCGATGGCCTATTTGACATATTTTTTGCAAAAAAAGTCATATTTAGATTTACCTGGTATTACAGATCACTAACAGATAATTATGCCTTGATGAACTAAATTAACTTGTTTATGTACCTAATTGCAACTTTAAAAACTTTGAAGTCTTAATTAATTTTTCAGGTAAAGTTCGATGGGCTATTTAACATATATTTTCCAAAAAAAGTCATATTTACATTTTCCTGGTATTACAGGTCACTAACAGGTAATTATGCCTTGATAAACTAAATTGCCATGTTTATATATCTAATTGCAACTTTAAAAACTCCGATTGCCTATTTGACATATTTTTTCCAAAAAAAGTGATATTTACATTTACCGGGTAATACAGGTCACTAACAGGTAATTATGCCATGATAAACTGAATTGAGTTGTTTATGTAGTTAATTGCAACTTTAAAAACTTCAATGACCTATTTGACATATTTTTTGCAAAAAAAAAATCATATTTACATTTACATGTTATTACAGGCCACTAACAGGTAATTATGCCTTGATAAACTAAATTGACTTGTTTATATACCTAATTAAAACTTTAAAAAACTTCAATGGCCTATTTGACATATTTTTTTCCAAAAAAGGTCATATTTACTTTTACCTGCTATTATAAATCACTAACAGGTAATTATGCATTGATAAACTAAATTGACAAGTTTATGTATCTAATTGCAACTTTAAAATGTTCGATGGCCTATTTGACATTTTTTTCCTAAAAAAAAGTCATATTTACATTTACCTGCTATTACAGGTCACTAACAGGTAATTATGCATTGATAAACTAAATTGACAAGTTTATGTATCTAATTGCAACTTTAAAATGTTCGATGGCCTATTTGACATTTTTTTCCAAAAAAAAAAGTCATATTTACATTTACCTGCTATTACAGGTCACTAACAGGTAATTATGACTTGATGAACTAAATTGACATGTTTATGTACTTAATTGCAACCTTAGAAACTTCAATGGCCTATTTGACATATTTTTTGCAAAAAAAAGTCATATTTACATTTACCTGCTATTACAGGTCACTAACAGGTAATTATGACTTGATGAACTAAATTGACATGTTTATGTACTTAATTGCAACCTTAGAAACTTCAATGGCCTATTTGACATATTGTTTGCAAAAAAATTCATATTTACATTACCGGCTATTACAGGTCAGTAACAGGTAATTATGCGTTGATTAACTAAATTGACATGTTTACGTACCTAATTGCAACTTTAAAAACTTCAATGGCCTAATTAATTTTTCGGGTATAGTTCGATGGCCTATTTGACATATTTTTTGCAAAAAAAGTCATATTTAGATTTACCTGGTATTACAGATCACTAACAGATAATTATGCCTTGATGAACAAAATTAACTTGTTTATGTACCTAATTGCAACTTTAAAAACTTTGAAGTCTTAATTAATTTTTCAGGTAAAGTTCGATGGGCTATTTAACATATATTTAATTTTTCAGGTAAAGTTCGATGGGCTATTTAACATATATTTTCCAAAAAAAGTCATATTCGATGGGCTATTTAACATATATTTTCCAAAAAAAGTCATATTTACATTTTCCTTTAACATATATTTTCCAAAAAAAGTCATATTTACATTTTCCTGGTACATATATTTTCCAAAAAAAGTCATATTTACATTTTCCTGGTATTACAGTTTTCCAAAAAAAGTCATATTTACATTTTCCTGGTATTACAGTGCACTAACAGGTAATTATGCCTTGATAAACTAAATTGCCATGTTTATATATCTAATTGCAACTTTAAAAACTTCGATTGCCTATTTGACATATTTTTTCCAAAAAAAGTCATATTTACATTTTCCTGGTATTACAGTGCACTAACAGGTAATTATGCCTTGATAAACTAAATTGCCATGTTTATATATCTAATTGCAACTTTAAAAACTTCGATTGCCTATTTGACATATTTTTTCCAAAAAAAGTGATATTTACATTTACCGGGTAATACAGGTCACTAACAGGTAATTATGCCATGATAAACTGAATTGAGTTGTTTATGTACTTAATTGCAACTTTAAAAACTTCAATGACCTATTTGACATATTTTTTGCAAAAAAAAATCATATTTACATTTACATGTTATTACAGGCCACTAACAGGTAATTATGCCTTGATAAACTAAATTGACTTGTTTATATACCTAATTAAAACTTTAAAAACTTCAATGGCCTATTTGACATATTTTTTTCCAAAGAAGGTCATATTTACTTTTACCTGCTATTACAGGTCACTAACAGGTAATTATGCCTTGATAAACTAAATTGACTTGTTTATATACCTAATTAAAACTTTAAAAACTTCAATGGCCTATTTGACATATTTTTTTCCAAAGAAGGTCATATTTACTTTTACCTGCTATTACAAATCACTAACAGGTAATTATGCATTGATAAACTAAATTGACAAGTTTATGTATCTAATTGCAACTTTAAAATGTTCGATGGCCTATTTGACATTTTTTTCCTAAAAAAAAGTCATATTTAGATTTACCTGGTATTACAAATCACTAACAGGTAATTATACCTTGATGTACTAAATATACTTGTTTATGTATCTAATTGCAACTTTAAAATGTTCGATGGCCTATTTGACATTTTTTTCCTAAAAAAAAAGTCATATTTACATTTACCTGCTATTAGAGGTCACTAACAGGTAATTATACCTTGATGTACTAAATATACTTGTTTATGTATCTAATTGCAACTTTTAAAACTTCAATGGCCTATTTGACATATCTAATTGCAACTTTTAAAACTTCAATGGCCTATTTGACATATTTTTTTGCAACTTTTAAAACTTCAATGGCCTATTTGACATATTTTTCCCAGAAAAAGTCATATTTACATTTACCTGCTATTACATGTCACTAACAGGTAATTATGTCTTGATAAACTAAATTGGCATGTTTATTTATCTAATTGCAACTTTAAAAACTTCGATTATCTATTTGACATATTTTTTCCCAAAAAAGTCATATTTATATTTATCTGCTATTACAGGTCACTAACAGGTAATTATGACTTGATGAACTAAATTGACATGATTATGTACTTAATCGCAACTTTAGAAACTTCAATGACCTATTTGACATATTCTTTGCAAAAAAAAGTCATATTTACATTTACCTGCTATTACAGGTCACTAACAGGTAATTATTCCTTGATGAACTAAATTGACATGTTTACGTACCTAATTGCAACTTTAAAAACTTCAATGGCCTAATTAATTTTTCGGGTAAAGTTCGATGGCATATTTGACATATTTTTTGCAAAAAAAAGTCATATTTAGATTTACCTGGTATTACAGATCACTAACAGATAATTATGCCTTGATGAACTAAATTAACTAGTTTATGTACCTAATTGCAACTTTAAAAACTTTGAAGACCTAATTAATTTTCCAGGTAAAGTTCGATGGGCTATTTAACATATATTTTCCAAAAAAAGTCATATTTACATTTTCCTGATTTTACAGGATACTAATATGTAATTATGCCTTGATAAACTAAATTATCATGTTTATATATCTAATTGCAACTTTAATAACTTCGATTGTCTATTTGACATATTTTTTCCAAAAAAAGTCATAGTTACATTTACCGGGTAATACAGGTCACTAATATGTAATTATGCCTTGATAAACTAAATTATCATGTTTATATATCTAATTGCAACTTTAAAAACTTCGATTGTCTATTTGACATATTTTTTCCAAAAAAAGTCATATTTACATTTACCGGGTAATACAGGTCACAAACAAGTAATTATGCCTTGATAAACTGAATTGAGTTGTTTGTGTACTTAATTGCAACTTTAAAAACTTCAATGACCTATTTGACATATTTTTTGCAAAAAAAAAATCATATTTACATTTACCTGTTATTACAGGGCACTAACAGGTAATTATGCCTTGATAAACTAAATTGACTTGTTTATGTACCTAATTACAACTTTAAAAACTTCAATGGCCTATTTGACATATTTTTTGCAAAAAAAAGTCATATTTACATTTACCTGTTATTACAGGTCACCAACAGGTAATTATGACTTGATCAACTAAATTGACTTGTTTATGTACCTAAATGCAACTTTAAAAACTTCAATGACCTATTTGACATATTTTTTGCACAAAAAAGTGATATTTACATTTACCTGTTCTTACAGGTCACTAACAGGTAATTATGCCTTGATAAACTAAATTGACTTGTTTATGTACCTAATTGCAACTTTAAAAACTTCAATGGCCTATTTGACATATTTTTTTCCAAAAAAGGTCATATTTACATTTACCTGCTATTACAGGTCACTAACAAGTAATTATGCATTGATAAACTAAATTGACATGTTTATGTATCTAATTGCAACTTTAAAATGTTCGATGGCCTATTTGACATTTTTTTCCTAAAAAAAAGTCATATTTACATTTACCTGCTATTACAGGTCACTAACAGATAATTATGCCTTGATGTACTAAATATACTTGTTTATGTATCCAATTGCGACTTTTAAAACTTCAATGGCCTATTTGACATATTTTTTCCAAAAAAAGTCATATTTACATTTTCCTGTATTACAGGTCACTAACAAGTAATTATGCATTGATAAACTAAATTGGCATGTTTATGTATCTAATTGCAACTTTAAAAACTTCGATTGTCTATTTGACATATTTTTTCCAAAAAAAGTCATATTTATATTTACCTGCTATTACAGGTCACTAACAGGTAATTATGACTTGATGAACTAAATTGACATGTTTATGTACTTAATTGCAACTTTAAAAACTTCAATGGCCTATTTGACATATTGTTTGCAAAAAAAGTCATATTTACATTTACCGGCTATTACAGGTCAGTAACAGGTAATTATGCGTTGATGAACTAAATTGACATGTTTATGTACCTAATTGCAACTTTAAAAACTTCAATGGCCTAATTAATTTTTCGGGTAAACTTCGATGGCCTAGTTGACATATTTTTTGCAAAAAAAGTCATATTTAGATTTACCTGGTATTACAGATCACTGACAGATAATTATGCCTTATGAACTAAATTAACTTGTTTATGTACCTAATTGCAACTTTAAAAACTTTGAAGTCTAAATTAATTTTTCAGGTAAAGCTCAATGTGCTATTTAACATATATTTTCCAAAAAAAGTCATATTTACATTTTCCTGGTATTACAGATCACTAACAGGTAATTATGCCTTGATAAACTAAATTGGCATGTTTATATATCTAATTGCAACTTTAAAATGTTCGATGGCCTATTTGACATTTTTTTCCTAAAAAAAAAGTCATATTTACATTTACCTGCTATTACAGGTTACTAACAGGAAATTATGCTTTGATGTACTAAATATACTTGTTTATGTATCTAATTGCAACTTTTAAAACTTCAATGGCCAATTTAACATATTTTTTCCTAAAAAAGTCATATTTACATTTTCCTAATATTACAGGTCCCTAACAGGTAATTATGTCTTGATAAACTAAATTGGCATGTTTATATATCTAATTGCAACTTTAAAAACTTTGATTGTCTATTTGACATATTTTTTCCAAAAAAAGTCATATTTACATTTACCTGTTATTACAGGTCACTAACATATAATTATGCCTTGATGAACTGAATTCAGTTGTTTATGTACTTAATTGCAATTTTAAAAACTTCAATGACCTATTTGACATATTTTTTGCAAAAAAAGTCATATTTACATTTACCGGGTAATACAGGTCACTAACATATAATTATGCCTTGATGAACTGAATTCAGTTGTTTATGTACTTAATTGCAATTTTAAAAAACTTCAATGACCTATTTGACATATTTTTTGCAAAAAACAGTCATATTTACATTTACCTGTTATTACAGGTCACTAACAGGTAATTATGCCTTGATAAACTAAATTGACTTGTTTATGTTCCTAATTGCAACTTTAAAATGTTCGATGGCCTATTTGACATTTTTTTCCTAAAAAAATGTCATATTTACATTTATCTGTTATTACAGGTCACTAACAGGTAATTATGCCTTGATAAACTAAATTGACTTGTTTATGTTCCTAATTGCAACTTTAAAATGTTCGATGGCCTATTTGACATTTTTTTCCTAAAAAAATGTCATATTTACATTTATCGGTTATTACAGGTCACTAACAGGTAATTATGCCTTGATAAACTAAATTGACTTGTTTATGTTCCTAATTGCAACTTTAAAATGTTCGACATTTACCTGCTATTACAGGTCACTAACAGGTAATTATGCCTTGATAAACTAAATTGACTTGTTTATGTTCCTAATTGCAACTTTAAAATGTTCGATGGCCTATTTGACATTTTTTTCCTAAAAAAATCTCATATTTACATTTATCGGTTATTACAGGTCACTAACAGGTAATTATGCCTTGATAAACTAAATTGACTTGTTTATGTTCCTAATTGCAACTTTAAAAACTTTGATTGTCTATTTGACATATTTTTTCCAAAAAAAGTCATATTTACATTTTCCTGGTATTACAGGTCTCTAATCAGGTAATTATGTCTTTGTAAATTAAATTGGCATGTTTATATATCTAATTGCAACTTTAAAAACTTTGATTGTCTATTTGACATATTTTTTCCAAAAAAAGTCATATTTACATTTACCTGGTAATACAGGTCACTAACAGGTAATTATGCCTTGATGAACTGAATTGAGTTGTTTATGTACTTAATTGCAACTTTAAAAACTTCAATGACCTATTTGACATATTTTTTGCAAAAAAAAGTCATATTTACATTTTCCTGGTATTACAGGTCACTAACAGGTAATTATGTCTTGATAAACTAAATTGACTTGTTTATGTACTTAATTGCAACTTTAAAAACTTCAATGGCCTATTTGACATATTTTTTTCCAAAATAGGTCATATTTACATTTACCTGCGATTACAGGTCACTAACAGGTAATTATGCATTGATAAACTAAATTGACATGTTTATGTATCTAATTGCAACTTTAAAATGTTCGATGGCCTATTTGACATTTTTTTCCTAAAAAAAAGTCATATTTACATTTACCTGCTATTACAGGTCACTAACAGGTAATTATGCCTTGATGTACTAAATATACTTGTTTATGTATCTAATTGCAACTTTTAAAACTTCAATGGCCAATTTGACATATTTTTTCCAAAAAAAGTCATATTTACATTTTCCTGGTATTACAGGTCACTAACAGGTAATTATGCCTTGATAAACTAAATTGGCATGTTTATGTATCTAATTGCAACTTTAAAAACTTCGATTGTCTATTTGACATATTTTTTCCAAAAAAAGTCATATTTACATTTACCGGGTAATACAGGTCACTAACATGTAATTATGCCTTGATGAACTGAATTGAGTTGTTTATGTACTTAATTGCAACTTTAAAAACTTCAATGACCTATTTGACATATTTTTTTCAAAAAAAAAAAATCATATTTACATTTACCTGTTATTACAGGCCACTAACAGGTAATTATGCCTTGATAAACTAAATTGACTTGTTTATGTTCCTAAATTATGCCTTGATAAACTAAATTGACTTGTTTATGTTCCTAATTTATGCCTTGATAAACTAAATTGACTTGTTTATGTTCCTAATTGCAACTTTAAAATACTAAATTGACTTGTTTATGTTCCTAATTGCAACTTTAAAATATTCGATAGGCTATTTAACATATATTTTCCAAAAAAAGTCATATTTGCATTTTCCTAGTATTACAGGTCACTAATAGGTAATTATGCCGTGATAAACTAAATTGCCATGTTTATATATCTAATTGCAACTTTAAAAACTTCGATTGTCTATTTGACATATTTTTTCCAAAAAAAGTCATATTTACATTTACCGGGTAAGACAGGTCACTAACATGTAATTATGCCTTGATGAACTGAATTGAGTTGTTTATGTACTTAATTGCAACTTTAAAAACTTCAATGACCTATTTGACATATTTTTTGCAAAAAAAAAAATCATATTTACATTTACCTGTTATTACAGGCCACTAACAGGTAATTATGCCTTGATAAACTAAATTGACTTGTTTATGTACCTAATTAAAACTTTAAAAACTTCAATGGCCTATTTGATATATTTTTTTCCAAAAAAGGTCATATTTTACTTTTACCTGCTATTACAGGTCACTAACAGGTAATTATGCATTGATAAACTAAATTGACAAGTTTATGTATCTAATTGCAACTTTAAAATGTTCGATGGCCTATTTGACATTTTTTTCCTAAAAAAAAGTCATATTTACATTTACCTGCTATTACAGTTCACTAACAGGTAATTATACCTTGATGTACTAAATATACTTGTTTATGTATCTAATTGCAACTTTTAAAACTTCAATGGACTATTTGACATATTTGTGCAAAAAAAGTCATATTTAGATTTACCTGGTATTACAGATCACTAATAGGTAATTATGCCTTGACGAACTGAATTGAGTTGTTTCTGTACTTAATTGCAACTTTAAGAACTTCAATGACCTATTTGACATATTCTTTGCAAAAAAAGTCATATTTAGATTTACCTGGTATTACAGATCACTAATAGGTAATTATGCCTTGACGAACTGAATTGAGTTGTTTCTGTACTTAATTGCAACTTTAAGAACTTCAATGACCTATTTGACATATTCTTTGCAAAAAAAGTCATATTTAGATTTACCTGGTATTACAGATCACTAATAGGTAATTATGCCTTGACGAACTGAATTGAGTTGTTTCTGTACTTAATTGCAACTTTAAGAACTTCAATGACCTATTTGACATATTCTTTGCAAAAAAAGTCATATTTAGATTTACCTGGTATTACAGATCACTAATAGGTAATTATGCCTTGACGAACTGAATTGAGTTGTTTATGTACTTAATTGCAACTTTAAAAACTTCAATGACCTATTTGACATATTTTTTGCAAAAAAAAAGTCATATTTACATTTATCTGTTATTACAGGTCACTAACAGGTAATTATGCCTTGATAAACTAAATTGACTTGTTTATGTTCCTAATTGCTGCCTTGATAAACTAAATTGACTTGTTTATGTTCCTAATTGCAACTTTAATAAACTAAATTGACTTGTTTATGTTCCTAATTGCAACTTTAAAATGTTCGATGGCCTTGTTTATGTTCCTAATTGCAACTTTAAAATGTTCGATGGCCTTTTTGACATTTTTTTAATAAAAAAATGTCATATTTACATTTACCTGCTATTACAGGTCACTAACAGGTAATTATGCTTTGATGTACTAAATATACTTGTTTATGTATCTAATTGATGCTTTGATGTACTAAATATACTTGTTTATGTATCTAATTGCTGCTTTGATGTACTAAATATACTTGTTTATGTATCTAATTGCCACTTTTAAAACTTCAATATACTTGTTTATGTATCTAATTGCCACTTTTAAAACTTCAACGGCCAATTTGACATATTTTTTTCCAAAAAAAGTCATATTTACATTTTCCTGGTATTACATGTCACTAACAGGTAATTATGTCTTGATAAACTAAATTGACATGTTTATATATCTAATTGCAACTTTAAAAACTTTGATTGTCAATTTGACATATTATTTCCAAAAAAAGTCATATTTACATTTACCGGGTAAGAGAGGTCACTAACATGTAATTATGCCTTGATGAACTGAATTGAGTTGTTTATATACTTAATTGCAATTTTAAAAACTTCAATGACCTATTTGACATATTTTTTGCAAAAAACAGTCATATTTACATTTACCTGTTATTACAGGTCACTAAAAACAGTCATATTTACATTTACCTGTTATTACAGGTCACTAACAGGAGTCATATTTACATTTACCTGTTATTACAGGTCACTAACAGGTAATTATGTTACATTTACCTGTTATTACAGGTCACTAACAGGTAATTATGATTTGATGAACTAAATTGACATGTTTATGTACTTAATTGCAACTTTAGAAACTTCAATGGCCTATTTGACATATTTTTTGCAAAAAAAGTCATATTTACATTTACCTGCTATTACAGGTCACTAACAGGTAATTATGCCTTGATGAACTAAATTGACATGTTTACATACCTAATTGCAACTTTAAAAACTTCAATGGCCTAATTAATTTTTCGGGTAAAGTTCGATGGTCTATTTGACATATTTTTTGCAAAAAAAGTAAAGTTCGATGGTCTATTTGACATATTTTTTGCAAAAAAAGTCATATTCGATGGTCTATTTGACATATTTTTTGCAAAAAAAGTCATATTTAGATATACCTGGGACATATTTTTTGCAAAAAAAGTCATATTTAGATATACCTGGGATTACAGATCACTAACAGATAATTATGACTTGATAAACTAAATTAACTTGTTTATGTACCTATTTGCAACTTTAAAAACTTTGAAGTCTTAATTAATTTTTCAGGTAAAGCTCGATGTGCTATTTAACATATATTTTCCAAAAAAAGTCATATTTAGATTTACCTGGTATTACAGATCACTAACAGATAATTATGCCTTATGAACTAAATTAACTTGTTTATGTACCTATTTGCAACTTTAAAAACTTCAATGACCTATTTGACATATTTTTTCCAAAAAAAGTCGTATTTACATTTACCGGGTAATACAGGCCCCTAACATGTAATTATGCCTTGACGAACTGAATTGAGTTGTTTATGTACTTAATTGCAACTTTAAAAACTTCAATGACCTATTTGACATATTTTTTCCAAAAAAAGTCATATTTACATTTACCTGCTATTACAGGTCACTAACAGTCAATTATGCCTTGATAAACTAAATTGACATGTTTATGTATCTAATTGCAACTTTAAAAACTTCGATAGTCTATTTGACATATTTTTTCCAAAAAAAGTAATATTTACATTTACCTTGTAATACAGGTCACTAACAGGTAATTATGCCTTGATGAACTGAATTGAGTTGTTTGTGTACTTAATTGCTACTTTAAAAACTTCAATGGCCAATTTGACATATTTTTTCCAAAAAAAAGTCATATTCACATTTTCCTGGTATTACAGGTCACTAACAGTCAATTATGCCTTGATCAACTAAATTGACATGTTTATGTATCTAATTGCAACTTTAAAAATTTCGATTGTCTATTTGACATATTTTTTCCAAAAAAAGTAATATTTACATTTACCGTGTAATACGGGTCACTAACAGGTAATTGTGCCTTGATGAACTGAATTGAGTTGTTTGTGTACTTAATTGCTACTTTAAAAACTTAAATGGCCAATTTGACATATTTTTTCCAAAAAAAAAGTCATATTCAGATTTTCCTGGTATTACAGGTCACTAACAGTTAATTATGCCTTGATAAACTAAATTGGCATGTCTATGTATCTAATTGCAACTTTAAAAACTTCGATTGTCTATTTCTCATATTTTTTCCAAAAAAAGTAATATTTACATTTACCGGGTAATACAGGTCACTAACAGGTAATTATGACTTGATGAACTGAATTGAGTTGTTTGTGTACTTAATTGCTACTTTAAAAACTTCAATGACCTATTTGACATATTTTTTGCAAAAAAAAGTCATATTTACATTTACCTGTTATTACAGGTCACTAACAGGTAATTATGCCTTGATAAACTAAATTGACTTGTTTATGTACCTAATTGCAACTTTAAAAACTTCAATGGCCTATTTGACATATTTTTTTCAAAAAAAGGTCATATTTACATTTACCTGCTATTACAGGTCACTAACAGGTAATTATGCATTGATAAACTAAATTGACATGTTTATGTATCTAATTGCAACTTTAAAATGTTCGATGGCCTATTTGACATTTTTTTCCTAAAAAAAAGTCATATTTACATTTACCTGCTATTACAGGTCACTAACAGGTAATTATGCCTTGATGAACTAAATTGACATGTTTACGTACCTAATTGCAACTTTAAAAACTTCAATGGCCTAATTAATTTTTCGGGTAAAGTTCGATGGTCTATTTGACATATTTTTTGCAAAAAAAGTCATATTTAGATATACCTGGTATTACAGATCACTAACAGATAATTATGACTTGATAAACTAAATTAACTTGTTTATGTACCTATTTGCAACTTTAAAAACTTTGAAGTCTTAATTAATTTTTCAGGTAAAGTTAGATGGGCTATTTAACATATATTTTTCCAAAAAAAGTCATATTTATATTTTCCTGGTATTACAGGTCACTAACAGGTAATTATGCCTTGATAAACTAAATTGGCATGTTTATGTATCTAATTGCAACTTCAAAAACTTCGATTGTCTATTTGACATATTTTTTCCAAAAAAAGTCATATTTACATTTACCGGGTAATACAGGTCACTAACAGGTAATTATGCCTTGATGAACTAAATTGACATTTTTACATACCTAATTGCAACTTTAAAAACTTCAATGGCCTAATTAATTTTTCGGGTAAAGTTCGATGGTCTATTTGACATATTTTTTGCAAAAAAAGTCATATTTAGATATACCTGGTATTACAGATCACTAACAGTTAATTATGCCTTGATAAACTAAATTGGCATGTTTATGTATCTAATTGCAACTAAAAAAAAGGCATATTTACATTTACCTGTTTTTTTCCAAAAAAAGTCATATTTACATTTACCGGGTAATACAGGTCACTAACATGTAATTATGTCTTGACGAACTGAATTGAGTTGTTTATGTACTTAATTGCAACTTTAAGAACTTCAATGACCTATTTGACATATTTTTTGCAAAAAAAAGTCATATTTACATTTACCTGTTATTACAGGTCACCAACAGGTAATTATGCCTTGATAAACTAAATTGACTTGTTTATGTACCTAATTGCAACTTTAAAAACTTCAATGGCCTATTTGACATATTTTTTTCCAAAAAAGGTCATATTTACATTTACCTGCTATTACAGGTCACTAACAGGTAATTATGCATTGATAAACTAAATTGACATGTTTATGTATCTAATTGCAACTTTAAAATGTTCGATGGCCTATTTGACATTTTTTTCATAAAAAAAAGTCATATTTACATTTACCTGCTATTACAGGTCACTAACAGGTAATTATGCTTTGATGTACTAAATATACTTGTTTATGTATCTAATTGCAACTTTTAAAACTTCAATGGCCTATTTGACATATTTTTTCCAAAAAAAGTCATATTTACATTTTCCTGGTATTACAGGTCACTAACAGGTAATTATGCCTTGATAAACTAAATTGGCATGTTTATGTATCTAACTGCAACTTTAAAAACTTCGATTGTCTATTTGACATATTTTTTCCAAAAAAAGTCATATTTATCATTACCTGCTATTACAGGTCACTAACAGGTAATTATGACTTGATGAACTAAATTGACATGTTTATGTACTTAATTGCAACTTTAGAAACTTCAATGGCCTATTTGACATATTGTTTGCAAAAAAAGTCATATTTACATTTACCGGCTATTACAGGTCAGTAACAGGTAATTATGCGTTGATGAACTAAATTGACATGTTTACGTACCTAATTGCAACTTTAAAAACTTCAATGGCCTAATTAATTTTTCGGGTAAAGTTCGATGGCCTATTTGACATATTTTTTGCAAAAAAAGTCATATTTAGATATACCTGGTATTACAGATCACTAACAGATAATTATGCCTTGATAAACTAAATTGGCATGTTTATGTATCTAATTGCAACTTCAAAAACTTCGATTGTCTATTTGACATATTTTTTCCAAAAAAAGTCATATTTACATTTACCGGGTAATACAGGTCACTAACAGGTAATTATGCCTTGATGAACTGAATTGAGTTGTTTGTGTACTTAATTGCAACTTTAAAAACTTCAATGACCTATTTGACATATTTTTTGCAAAAAAAAGTCATATTTACATTTACCTGTTATTACAGGTCACTAACAGGTAATTTTGCCTTGATAAACTAAATTGACTTGTTTATGTACCTAATTGCAACTTTAAAAACTAAATGGCCTCCTTGACATATTTTTCTCCGAAAGAGGTCATATTTACATTTACCTGCTATTACAGGTCACTAAAAGGTAATTATGCCTTGATAAACTAAATTGCCCTGTTTATGTACCTAATTGCAACTTTAAAAACTTCAATGACCTATTTGACATATTTTTTGCAAAAAAAAGTCATATTTACATTTACCTGTTATTACAGGTCACTAACAGGTAATTATGCCTTGATGAACTGAATTGAGTTGTTTATGTACTTAATTGCAACTTTAAAAACTTCAATGACCTATTTGACATATTTTTTGCAAAAAAAAGTCATATTTACATTTACCTGTTATTACAGGTCACTAACAGGTAATTATGCCTTGATGAACTAAATTGACTTGTTTATGTACCTAATTGCAACTTTAAAAACTTCAATGGCCTATTTGACATATTTTTTTCCAAAAAAGGTCATATTTACATTTACCTGCTATTACAGGTCACTAACAGGTAATTATGCCTTGATAAACTAAATTGACATGTTTATGTATCTAATTGCAACTTTAAAAAGTTCGATGGCCTATTTGACATTTTTTTCCCAAAAAAAGTCATATTTACATTTACCTGCTATTACAGGTCACTAACAGGTAATTATGCCTTGATGAACTAAATTGACATGTTTATGTACCTAATTGCAACTTTAAAAACTTTGAAGTCCTAATTAATTTTTCAGGTAAAGTTCGATGGGCTATTTAACATATATTTTCCAAAAAAAGTCATATTTACATTTTCCTGGTATTACAGGTCACTAACAGGTAATTATGCCTTGATAAACTAAATTGGCATGTTTATGTATCTAATTGCAACTTTAAAAACTTCGATTGTCTATTTGACATATTTTTTCCAAAAAAAGTCATATTTACATTTACCGGGTAATACAGGTCACTAACATGTAATTATGCCTTGACGAACTGAATTGAGTTGTTTATGTACTTAATTGCAACTTTAAGAACTTCAATGACCTATTTGACATATTTTTTGCAAAAAAAAGGCATATTTACATTTACCTGTTATTACAGGTCACTAACAGGTAATTATGCCTTGATGAACTGAATTGAGTTGTTTATGTACTTAATTGCAACTTTAAGAACTTCAATGACCTATTTGACATATTTTTTGCAAAAAAAAGTCATATTTACATTTACCTGTTATTACAGGTCCCTAACAGGTAATTATGCCTTGATAAACTAAATTGACTTGTTTATGTACCTAATTGCAACTTTAAAAACTAAATGGCCTCCTTGACATATTTTTCTCCGAAAGAGGTCATATTTACATTTACCGGGTAATACAGGTCACTAACATGTAATTATGCCTTGACGAACTGAATTGAGTTGTTTATGTACTTAATTGCAACTTTAAGAACTTCAATGACCTATTTGACATATTTTTTCCAAAAAAAGTCATATTTAGATTTACCTGGTATTACAGCTCACTAACAGGTAATTTTGCCTTGATAAACTAAATTGACTTGTTTATGTACCTAATTGCAACTTTAAAAACTAAATGGCCTCCTTGACATATTTTTCTCCGAAAGAGGTCATATTTACATTTACCTGCTATTACAGGTCACTAAAAGGTAATTATGCCTTGATAAACTAAATTGCCCTGTTTATGTACCTAATTGCAACTTTAAAAACTTCAATGACCTATTTGACATATTTTTTTCCGAAAGAGGTCATATTTACATTTACCTGCTATTACAGGTCACTAAAAGGTAATTATGCCTTGATAAACTAAATTGCCCTGTTTATGTACCTAATTGCAACTTTAAAAACTTCAATGACCTATTTGACATATTTTTTTTCCGAAAGAGGTCATATTTACATTTACCTGCTATTACAGGTCACTAACAGGTAATTATACATTGATGAACTAAATTGACATATTTGTGTATCTAATTGCAACTTTAAAAAGTTCGATGGCCTATTTGACATTTTTTTCATAAAAAAAAGTCATATTTACATTTACCTGCTATTACAGGTCACTAACAGGTAATTATGCCTTGATAAACTGAATTGAGTTGTTTGTGTACTTAATTGCTACTTTAAAAACTTCAATGACCTATTTGACATATTTTTTTCCGAAAGAGGTCATATTTACATTTACCTGCTATTACAGGTCACTAACAGGTAATTATACATTGATGAACTAAATTGACATATTTGTGTATCTAATTGCAACTTTAAAAAGTTCGATGGCCTATTTGACATTTTTTTCATAAAAAAAAGTCATATTTACATTTACCTGCTATTACAGGTCACTAACAGGTAATTATGCCTTGTGAACTAAATTGACATGTTTACGTACCTAATTGCAACTTTAAAAAACTTCAATAGCCTAATTAATTTTTCGGGTAAAGTTCGATGGCCTATTTGATATATTTTTTGCAAAAAAAGTCATATTTAGATTTACCTGGTATTACAGATCACTAACAGATAATTATGCCTTGATAACTAAATTGACACGGTTATGTACCTAATTGCAACTTTAAAATGTTCGATGGCCTATTTGACATTTTTTTCCTAAAAAAAAGTCAGATTTACATTTACCTGCTATTACAGGTCACTAATAGGTAATTATGCTTTGATAAACTAAATTGCCATGTTTATATATCTAATTGCAACTTTAAAATGTTCGATGGCCTATTTGACATTTTTTTCCTAAAAAAAAGTCAGATTTACATTTACCTGCTATTACAGGTCACTAATAGGTAATTATGCTTTGATAAACTAAATTGCCATGTTTATATATCTAATTGCAACTTTAAAATGTTCGATGGCCTATTTGACATTTTTTTCCTAAAAAAAAGTCAGATTTACATTTACCTGCTATTACAGGTCACTAATAGGTAATTATGCTTTGATAAACTAAATTGCCATGTTTATATATCTAATTGCAACTTTAAAATGTTCGATGGCCTATTTGACATTTTTTTCCTAAAAAAAAGTCAGATTTACATTTACCTGCTATTACAGGTCACTAATAGGTAATTATGCTTTGATAAACTAAATTGCCATGTTTATATATCTAATTGCAACTTTAAAATGTTCGATGGCCTATTTGACATTTTTTTCCTAAAAAAAAGTCAGATTTACATTTACCTGCTATTACAGGTCACTAATAGGTAATTATGCTTTGATAAACTAAATTGCCATGTTTATATATCTAATTGCAACTTTAAAATGTTCGATGGCCTATTTGACATTTTTTTCCTAAAAAAAAGTCAGATTTACATTTACCTGCTATTACAGGTCACTAATAGGTAATTATGCTTTGATAAACTAAATTGCCATGTTTATATATCTAATTGCAACTTTAAAATGTTCGATGGCCTATTTGACATTTTTTTCCTAAAAAAAAGTCAGATTTACATTTACCTGCTATTACAGGTCACTAATAGGTAATTATGCTTTGATAAACTAAATTGCCATGTTTATATATCTAATTGCAACTTTAAAATGTTCGATGGCCTATTTGACATTTTTTTCCTAAAAAAAAGTCAGATTTACATTTACCTGCTATTACAGGTCACTAATAGGTAATTATGCTTTGATAAACTAAATTGCCATGTTTATATATCTAATTGCAACTTTAAAATGTTCGATGGCCTATTTGACATTTTTTTCCTAAAAAAAAGTCAGATTTACATTTACCTGCTATTACAGGTCACTAATAGGTAATTATGCTTTGATAAACTAAATTGCCATGTTTATATATCTAATTGCAACTTTAAAATGTTCGATGGCCTATTTGACATTTTTTTCCTAAAAAAAAGTCAGATTTACATTTACCTGCTATTACAGGTCACTAATAGGTAATTATGCTTTGATAAACTAAATTGCCATGTTTATATATCTAATTGCAACTTTAAAATGTTCGATGGCCTATTTGACATTTTTTTCCTAAAAAAAAGTCAGATTTACATTTACCTGCTATTACAGGTCACTAATAGGTAATTATGCTTTGATAAACTAAATTGCCATGTTTATATATCTAATTGCAACTTTAAAATGTTCGATGGCCTATTTGACATTTTTTTCCTAAAAAAAAGTCAGATTTACATTTACCTGCTATTACAGGTCACTAATAGGTAATTATGCTTTGATAAACTAAATTGCCATGTTTATATATCTAATTGCAACTTTAAAATGTTCGATGGCCTATTTGACATTTTTTTCCTAAAAAAAAGTCAGATTTACATTTACCTGCTATTACAGGTCACTAATAGGTAATTATGCTTTGATAAACTAAATTGCCATGTTTATATATCTAATTGCAACTTTAAAATGTTCGATGGCCTATTTGACATTTTTTTCCTAAAAAAAAGTCAGATTTACATTTACCTGCTATTACAGGTCACTAATAGGTAATTATGCTTTGATAAACTAAATTGCCATGTTTATATATCTAATTGCAACTTTAAAATGTTCGATGGCCTATTTGACATTTTTTTCCTAAAAAAAAGTCAGATTTACATTTACCTGCTATTACAGGTCACTAATAGGTAATTATGCTTTGATAAACTAAATTGCCATGTTTATATATCTAATTGCAACTTTAAAATGTTCGATGGCCTATTTGACATTTTTTTCCTAAAAAAAAGTCAGATTTACATTTACCTGCTATTACAGGTCACTAATAGGTAATTATGCTTTGATAAACTAAATTGCCATGTTTATATATCTAATTGCAACTTTAAAATGTTCGATGGCCTATTTGACATTTTTTTCCTAAAAAAAAGTCAGATTTACATTTACCTGCTATTACAGGTCACTAATAGGTAATTATGCTTTGATAAACTAAATTGCCATGTTTATATATCTAATTGCAACTTTAAAATGTTCGACATTTACCTGCTATTACAGGTCACTAACAGGTAATTATGCTTTGATGTACTAAATATACTTGTTTATGTATCTAATTGCAACTTTTAAAACTTCAATGGCCAATTTAACATATTTTTTCCTAAAAAAGTCATATTTACATTTTCCTAGTATTACAGGTTCCTAACAGGTAATTACGTCTTGATAAACTAAATTGGCATGTTTATATATCTAATTGCAACTTTAAAAACTTTGATTGTCTATTTGACATATTTTTTCCAAAAAAAGTCATATTTACATTTACCGGGTAATACAGGTCACTAACAGGTAATTATGCCTTGATGAACTGAATTGAGTTGTTTATGTACTTAATTGCAACTTTAAAAACTTCAATGACCTATTTGACATATTTTTTGCAAAAAAAAGTCATATTTACATTTACCTGTTATTACAGGTCACTAACAGGTAATTATGCCTTGATAAACTAAATTGACTTGTTTATGTACCTAATTGCAACTTTAAAAACTTCAATGGCCTATTTGACATATTTTTTTCCAAAAAAGGTCATATTTACATTTACCTGCTATTACAGGTCACTAACAGGTAATTATGCATTGATAAACTAAATTGACATGTTTATGTATCTAATTGCAACTTTAAAATGTTCGATGGCCTATTTGACATTTTTTTCCTAAAAAAAAGTCATATTTACATTTACCTGCTATTACAGGTCACTAACAGGTAATTATGCATTGATAAACTAAATTGACATGTTTATGTATCTAATTGCAACTTTAAAATGTTCGATGGCCTATTTGACATTTTTTTCCTAAAAAAAAGTCATATTTACATTTACCTGCTATTACAGGTCACTAACAGGTAATTATGCATTGATAAACTAAATTGACATGTTTATGTATCTAATTGCAACTTTAAAATGTTCGATGGCCTATTTGACATTTTTTTCCTAAAAAAAAGTCATATTTACATTTACCTGCTATTACAGGTCACTAACAGGTAATTATGCATTGATAAACTAAATTGACATGTTTATGTATCTAATTGCAACTTTAAAATGTTCGATGGCCTATTTGACATTTTTTTCCTAAAAAAAAGTCATATTTACATTTACCTGCTATTACAGGTCACTAACAGGTAATTATGCATTGATAAACTAAATTGACATGTTTATGTATCTAATTGCAACTTTAAAATGTTCGATGGCCTATTTGACATTTTTTTCCTAAAAAAAAGTCATATTTACATTTACCTGCTATTACAGGTCACTAACAGGTAATTATGCATTGATAAACTAAATTGACATGTTTATGTATCTAATTGCAACTTTAAAATGTTCGATGGCCTATTTGACATTTTTTTCCTAAAAAAAAGTCATATTTACATTTACCTGCTATTACAGGTCACTAACAGGTAATTATGCATTGATAAACTAAATTGACATGTTTATGTATCTAATTGCAACTTTAAAATGTTCGATGGCCTATTTGACATTTTTTTCCTAAAAAAAAGTCATATTTACATTTACCTGCTATTACAGGTCACTAACAGGTAATTATGCATTGATAAACTAAATTGACATGTTTATGTATCTAATTGCAACTTTAAAATGTTCGATGGCCTATTTGACATTTTTTTCCTAAAAAAAAGTCATATTTACATTTACCTGCTATTACAGGTCACTAACAGGTAATTATGCCTTGATGTACTAAATATACTTGTTTATGTATCTAATTGCAACTTTTAAAACTTCAATGGCCTATTTGACATATTTTTTCCAAAAAAAGTCATATTTACATTTTCCTGGTATTACAGGTCACTAACAGGTAATTATGCCTTGATAAACTAAATTGGCATGTTTATGTATCTAATTGCAACTTTAAAAACTTCGATTGTCTATTTGACATATTTTTTCCAAAAAAAGTCATATTTACATTTACCGGGTAATACAGGTCACTAACAGGTAATTATGCCTTGATGAACTGAATTGAGTTGTTTATGTACTTAATTGCAACTTTAAAAACTTCAATGACCTATTTGACATATTTTTTGCAAAAAAAAGTCATATTTACATTTACCTGTTATTACAGGTCACTAACAGGTAATTATGCCTTGATAAACTAAATTGACTTGTTTATGTACCTAATTGCAACTTTAAAAACTTCAATGGCCTATTTGACATATTTTTTTCCAAAAAAGGTCATATTTACATTTACCTGCTATTACAGGTCACTAACAGGTAATTATGCATTGATAAACTAAATTGACATGTTTATGTATCTAATTGCAACTTTAAAATGTTCGATGGCCTATTTGACATTTTTTTCCTAAAAAAAAGTCATATTTACATTTACCTGCTATTACAGGTCACTAACAGGTAATTATGCATTGATAAACTAAATTGACATGTTTATGTATCTAATTGCAACTTTAAAATGTTCGATGGCCTATTTGACATTTTTTTCCTAAAAAAAAGTCATATTTACATTTACCTGCTATTACAGGTCACTAACAGGTAATTATGCATTGATAAACTAAATTGACATGTTTATGTATCTAATTGCAACTTTAAAATGTTCGATGGCCTATTTGACATTTTTTTCCTAAAAAAAAGTCATATTTACATTTACCTGCTATTACAGGTCACTAACAGGTAATTATGCATTGATAAACTAAATTGACATGTTTATGTATCTAATTGCAACTTTAAAATGTTCGATGGCCTATTTGACATTTTTTTCCTAAAAAAAAGTCATATTTACATTTACCTGCTATTACAGGTCACTAACAGGTAATTATGCATTGATAAACTAAATTGACATGTTTATGTATCTAATTGCAACTTTAAAATGTTCGATGGCCTATTTGACATTTTTTTCCTAAAAAAAAGTCATATTTACATTTACCTGCTATTACAGGTCACTAACAGGTAATTATGCATTGATAAACTAAATTGACATGTTTATGTATCTAATTGCAACTTTAAAATGTTCGATGGCCTATTTGACATTTTTTTCCTAAAAAAAAGTCATATTTACATTTACCTGCTATTACAGGTCACTAACAGGTAATTATGCCTTGATGTACTAAATATACTTGTTTATGTATCTAATTGCAACTTTTAAAACTTCAATGGCCTATTTGACATATTTTTTCCAAAAAAAGTCATATTTACATTTTCCTGGTATTACAGGTCACTAACAGGTAATTATGCCTTGATAAACTAAATTGGCATGTTTATGTATCTAATTGCAACTTTAAAAACTTCGATTGTCTATTTGACATATTTTTTCCAAAAAAAGTCATATTTACATTTACCGGGTAATACAGGTCACTAATAGGTAATTATGCCTTGATGAACTGAATTGAGTTGTTTATGTATTTAATTGCAACTTTAAAAACTTCAATGACCTATTTGACATATTTTTTTCCAAAAAAGGTCATATTTACATTTACCTGCGATTACAGGTCACTAACAGGTAATTATGCATTGATAAACTAAATTGACATGTTTATGTATCTAATTGCAACTTTAAAATGTTCGATGGCCTATTTGACATTTTTTTCCTAAAAAAAAGTCATATTTACATTTACCTGCTATTACAGGTCACTAACAGGTAATTATGCATTGATAAACTAAATTGACATGTTTATGTATCTAATTGCAACTTTAAAATGTTCGATGGCCTATTTGACATTTTTTTCCTAAAAAAAAGTCATATTTACATTTACCTGCTATTACAGGTCACTAACAGGTAATTATGCATTGATAAACTAAATTGACATGTTTATGTATCTAATTGCAACTTTAAAATGTTCGATGGCCTATTTGACATTTTTTTCCTAAAAAAAAGTCATATTTACATTTACCTGCTATTACAGGTCACTAACAGGTAATTATGCATTGATAAACTAAATTGACATGTTTATGTATCTAATTGCAACTTTAAAATGTTCGATGGCCTATTTGACATTTTTTTCCTAAAAAAAAGTCATATTTACATTTACCTGCTATTACAGGTCACTAACAGGTAATTATGCATTGATAAACTAAATTGACATGTTTATGTATCTAATTGCAACTTTAAAATGTTCGATGGCCTATTTGACATTTTTTTCCTAAAAAAAAGTCATATTTACATTTACCTGCTATTACAGGTCACTAACAGGTAATTATGCATTGATAAACTAAATTGACATGTTTATGTATCTAATTGCAACTTTAAAATGTTCGATGGCCTATTTGACATTTTTTTCCTAAAAAAAAGTCATATTTACATTTACCTGCTATTACAGGTCACTAACAGGTAATTATGCATTGATAAACTAAATTGACATGTTTATGTATCTAATTGCAACTTTAAAATGTTCGATGGCCTATTTGACATTTTTTTCCTAAAAAAAAGTCATATTTACATTTACCTGCTATTACAGGTCACTAACAGGTAATTATGCATTGATAAACTAAATTGACATGTTTATGTATCTAATTGCAACTTTAAAATGTTCGATGGCCTATTTGACATTTTTTTCCTAAAAAAAAGTCATATTTACATTTACCTGCTATTACAGGTCACTAACAGGTAATTATGCCTTGATGTACTAAATATACTTGTTTATGTATCTAATTGCAACTTTTAAAACTTCAATGGCCTATTTGACATATTTTTTCCAAAAAAAGTCATATTTACATTTTCCTGGTATTACAGGTCACTAACAGGTAATTATGCCTTGATAAACTAAATTGGCATGTTTATGTATCTTATTGCAACTTTAAAAACTTCGATTGTCTATTTGACATATTTTTTCCAAAAAAAGTCATATTTACATTTACCGGGTAATACAGGTCACTAACATGTAATTATGCCTTGATGAACTGAATTGAGTTGTTTATGTACTTAATTGCAACTTTAAAAACTTCAATGACCTATTTGACATATTTTTTGCAAAAAAAAGTCATATTTACATTTACCTGTTATTACAGGTTACTAACGGGTAATTATGCCTTCATAAACTAAATTGACATGTTTATGTACTTAATTGCAACTTTAGAAACTTCAATGGCCTATTTGACATATTTTTTGCAAAAAAAAGTCATATTTACATTTACCTGCTATTACAGGTCACTAACAGGTAATTATGCATTGATAAACTAAATTGACAAGTTTATTTATCTAATTGCAACTTCAAAATGTTCGATGGCCTATTTGACATTTTTTTCCTAAAAAAAGAGTCATATTTACATTTACCTGCTATTACAGGTCACTAACAGGTAATTATGCTTTGATGTACTAAATATACTTGTTTATGTATCTAATTGCAACTTTTAAAACTTTAATGGCCAATTTGACATATTTTTTCCAAAAAAAGTCATATTTACATTTTCCTGGTATTACAGGTCAGTAACAGGTAATTATGTCTTTGTAAATTAAATTGGCATGTTTATATATCTAATTGCAACTTTAAAAACTTTGATTGTCTATTTGACATATTTTTTCCAAAAAAAGTCATATTTACATTTTCCTGGTATTACAGGTCTCTAATCAGGTAATTATGTCTTTGTCAATTAAATTGGCATGTTTATATATCTAATTGCAACTTTAAAAACTTTGATTGTCTATTTGACATATTTTTTCCAAAAAAAGTCATATTTACATTTATCTGTTAATACAGGTCACTAACAGGTAATTATGCCTTGATGAACTGAATTGAGTTGTTTATGTACTTAATTGCAACTTTAAAAACTTCAATGACCTATTTGACATATTTTTTGCAAAAAAAAAAAAATCATATTTACATTTACCTGTTATTACAGGCCACTAACAGATAATTATGCCTTGATAAACTAAATTGACTTGTTTATGTTCCTAATTTATGCCTTGATAAACTAAATTGACTTGTTTATGTTCCTAATTGCAACTTTAAAATGTTCGATGGGCTATTTAACATATATTTTCCAAAAAAAGAAATGTTCGATGGGCTATTTAACATATATTTTCCAAAAAAAGTCATATTCGATGGGCTATTTAACATATATTTTCCAAAAAAAGTCATAATTACATTTTCCTGGTATTACAGGTCACTAATAGGTAATTATGCCTTGATAAACTAAATTGGCATGTTTATATATCTAATTGCAACTTTAAAAACTTCGATTGTCTATTTGACATATTTTTTCCAAAAAAAGTCATATTTACATTTACCGGGTAATACAGGTCACTAACAGGTAATTATGCCTTGATGAACTGAATTGAGTTGTTTATGTACTTAATTGCAACTTTAAAAACTTCAATGACCTATTTGACATATTTTTTGCAAAAAAAAAAAATCATATTTACATTTACCTGTTATTACAGGCAACTAACAGGTAATTATGTCTTGATAAACTAAATTGACTTGTTTATGTACCTAATTAAAACTTTAAAAACTTCAATGGCCTATTTGACATATTTTTTTCCCAAAAAGGTCATATTTTACTTTTACCTGCTATTACAGGTCACTAACAGGTAATTATGCATTGATAAACTAAATTGACAAGTTTATGTATCTAATTGCAACTTTAAAATGTTCGATGGCCTATTTGACATTTTTTTCCTAAAAAAAAAGTCATATTTAAATTTACCTGCTATTACAGGTCACTAACAGGTAATTATGCATTGATAAACTAAATTGACAAGTTTATGTATCTAATTGCAACTTTAAAATGTTCGATGGCCTATTTGACATTTTTTTCCTAAAAAAAAAGTCATATTTAAATTTACCTGCTATTACAGGTCACTAACAGGTAATTATACCTTGATGTACTAAATATACTTGTTTATGTATCTAATTGCAACTTTTAAAACTTAAATGGCCTATTTGACATATTTTTTCCAGAAAAAGTCATATTTACATTTACCTGCTATTACAGGTCACTAATAGGTAATTATGCCTTGATAACTAAATTGACATGTTTATGTACCTAATTGCAACTTT